>NC_068941.1:26666384-26969415 GCF_026419915.1 Harpia harpyja | reverse complement strand
GGCAGATCCACCAGCTTGGACCCACTCAACTTAAAGCACATGCCTGGTCTAGGCTTTTTCACACACAATTTCCTACTGGAGACAGAATCAGATTCCTCTGTGGAAGGATTTAGGAGTTCCCATACATCTGTCTCCGTTTGCTGATCTCTAATAAACAGAGACTCAAACTCCAGGCTTGGCATCTCTTCCAGACTGCTTTGCTGTTAACTGTGACAACTCGTGACATGTACAGAAAGACCCAGTTCCTTTTTCAACTTCCAGCCAGCTCTTGGCCTCAGAGCTCTTACGCTAACAAACTGAGCCCATCCAATTTACTTATTTCCTAGAAGGGCAAGTTAACAATCAAATTCCAAAGTCAGCTTACTGAGCCTGTCTCCAGATGGATAATTCTGTCTGTCAGGGATCAACATACTTGGCTCTGCTCCTGTAACAGCTTCAAGCATATCTAGCTTGAAAAGACAGGTGGGGGAAAAGTCTACTCATCATCCTCAGCCTAACACACATGAGGGAATTACTAGTTCCCCTCCCGTCACTGAAATGATGAAAGATACAGAGATGGTATGGTTTCAATCTGCATCTTCTCTATGACAACACTACGCAGATTTTTGCCTGTTGCCCTTTGATTTTCACTCCCTCACCCAATTCACCACACACTTTTCCTAGATCTTTTTGCAGCTGGCTGTCATGAGCTACAAGGGGCTGGCTACAGTGCACAGTATGCTGCTGCACACCAGTTCCTTGTAGCCATGCTATACCTGACTCTTTCTCAAGAAGCATCTCAGCCAGTTACTGCCAGTGGTACAGGATGAATTAAGCACCAAGCAACACATATGATCCAGAGCTCACACACATCACTGTTATGGCTATTCCCTTTAGTGGGGTGTACACCACGACACACAAGACTGTAGAAAACATGTAGCCAGACTTTGGATGTGGCATAGTCATTACCTATACAAAAGAAGATATAGGTACATGAAGGTCCTTCAGCCTTTGCCTGTTTCTCCACAGCTGACCCCTTGCTTGAGCCACTGTTTGTAGGAGGTTTTCAAAAGTACGAAGAATGAAATTTAAAAAGGTACAAGAAAACTCTCATATATAGAATACTCTTTATCTGTAATCTTTATCTCTTTCATCCCTTCATTACTCTCCTCCAGGATTTTCCTCCCATTTTTAGATTTACAGCAAAAAATTATAATGCTTGCTTTAATGCCATATATGTTTGATTCCTTGAAACTTTCCAAACTTTATCCTAAAGAAAGGGTCTCTAAAATATGAACTAATTCCTGCTACTGTCAAAAAGTATCAGTCTCCCAGCTATTACCCTCTTTCTAACATAAGGTTCTCTTGCCTAAATCCTTTAGTGTGTTTTGAAAAGAAAATTTCTCTCTTCCACCACTCAGAAGTGTGCTATAGGGTATGTCTTGTCTGCCTTCTATTTGCTTTGTTGATTTAGGCCTAACTGCTAATCCAGCCTGGATTACAAAAACTAGCTAGCTCTTGTTCACTTTCCTTAGCTAAACACAGTCTTTGAATCCTTCCAGATGCTTTTTGCTCTTGGATTTCTGAAGTAACTAGAGAGGGAATAAAACAGCCAGATACATTAATTAAGTTCTTTCACCTCTAATCTTGGGACTGTTGAGAAAGCAGGTATTTCAAAGCAATATGCTTTCTCCCAAGTGATTAGATGCTAGTCCT
Source organism: Harpia harpyja (assembly GCF_026419915.1). Lineage (NCBI taxonomy): Eukaryota > Metazoa > Chordata > Aves > Accipitriformes > Accipitridae > Harpia > Harpia harpyja. The sequence goes on along the minus strand of NC_068941.1, from coordinate 26,967,720 downwards.
TGGTACTGGCATCAGACCCCTGGCATATCTGACTCATGTTGGCTGAGAATGTGTAAAGCAGAGGCTAGAACGGGGACTAGAAACACAGCTTTTTTCACCCCTTTAGGAGAAAGAAATAGGAGGCAGATTCTGCTATATTATGGTATACAGCCAGTCCTAATTAATAATAAATGTATGTATGATGCCATGATTACAGTATGACCACAGAAGTGGAGCACTGCCAGGACATTCAGAATGTTCTCGTCAATACTTCTCTGTCTTCACACCACCAGGAGCATCAGTTCAAGAGTTTTCTCAAAAAGTTCTCTCATTTTTCCCCTCCGCACAGCCTCCTGGCTGCAACATAGTCCAATTCATCTGGGTGGCAAATTTACATTGAAGCCTGGCGTGGTATAGAATAGGTTACTTTTGATCCAGTGACATGCCAAGCAGCTTCAACCATCAGAAGCACATGATTATTAGCAGATTTCCAGGTTACATCTAGGTTTTTAGCTGCCTTTGGCAGCTAAAGACTTTGGCATCTAATTTCCCCCACCCCAAGTGCTTTTCCTTTCCTAAGGTGAGATTTTATTGACTTTTATTGCATTCTGAGATTTTTTTCCTAATGGAGATATATCTTTTGAAAGAAGAGGTTGGAATATTTAATTTTTCAGGAGGTAGAAGGTGAATTCTCACTTTGTTAGGCTTTACTTAAAAAAAAAAACAAAAGAGAACACACCCCAAACCACCGACCAAACAAAACACCAAACACCCTCCAAAACAGACTATTCTTCTGCAAGAGATTTTATCAGAGCAAAGTGATGTCTGAGCACAGAAAATACTGACTACCTTACAAAGTCACAAAACCTATAGGCTCAGGGATATCCAGGCAAGTTGACCCAACATCTACAATCCGGGAAATTATTCACAATAAACTTATGCTAATAAAACTGTTGCCCTTATGCAAAACTCCACTCAAAATCCCTGACCCTGGATTAAGATCTACCGATAAACACTATTACTCGAGTAATTGCAGCTTTATTCTATATAGCTGTGTGCTACACCTAAAAGCTGGCTGTTCATGTATATTATTGATACCTATGTACACAATTTTATGATTAGATTTGCCTAAGATGTGCATATACATTTATTTTCCATGCCATTAGTACAAAAAGAAGAGACTGAATAGCTCCCAAGTATCTTAAAAGGTTTATCACACTGCATAAACTTAACAACTAGAGATATGGATACTGTATATTTTCTTATACAAGGAAGATTCTAGGGTAGGAGAGAAAATAAATAGGAGAAAATAGAAAGTGTGTGAAGGCAGCAGAGAAGCAACAAGTACAACTGAATTGAGATGTAAAATAAAACTATTCAGAAGATATAAATTGATAAAATAGAGATGTGTGACAAATAGGCGTAACAGCCCTCAATACTTACTGTCTGTGGTTGGAGATCTCTATCACAAGCACTCATGTATGCATAATTCAGGGCAGATTAAAGGGAGATCCAGCAGTGGAATTAAATACTTACTGACCAGATGAGCTCACAACAGCATAAGCTCCTTCACCTGCCTGTTAGTACTGCAGATCTCTAAATCAGCTGAGGAAAAAGCAGTCCTGGGGAAATTCATATCTGAATGAGAGAGGTATCATAGATTGATCCTGTGAGGTCAAAGAACAAGACTGGCACCAGACTAAAAACCAAAAACAAGCAAAAAAATCACATGCTAAAACCCACCAATGTATTGCAAGACAAGAAAGAAAATCTGAAGAGAGCATCTTTGGCATCCCTGAAACCACAGGCTCCATAAACACAGAGTTTGGTGGGGAAGAGGTTCTGGACAGCTTGGTGGATGCTGTGAAATTTCCCATTCTAACCTGTGGTGCTGCAGCTCTGCTCATCCTCAGCACGGGGAGCAGCAGATGTCCATACTCACAACCCCATCAAACAGGCATGGAGCCCAACTTGTAACAGGAAGCAGCTTGGCTTTCAAAACTCCTCAATTCATGTCCTGAGGACAAGTTGCCAGTGATGCAGAATTGTGTGTTGGCTGTTCTATAAACATGTATTAGAACAATCAATTATCTTGCATTGACAGGCTTCAGTATTGGGGACAGTTTTGTTTAATATCTTTATCAATGATTTGGATGAGGGGATCAAGTGTACCTCAGCAAGTTTGAAGACAACACCAAGTTGGGCGGGAGTGTTGATCTGCTTGAGGATAGAAAGGCTCTCCAGAGGGATCTGGACAGGCTGGATTGATGGGCTGAGGCCAACTGTGAGATTCAATAAGCCTAAGTGCCGGGTCCATATGATTCTATGAAACTCATTTAATGCAGATCTCATGCCAGCCCAGTATGTTAGTCACTGTGCTAGCATCATGCAGTTGAGTAACAGATAATATGAAAGCTATGCTCAGCTCCTATGTGTATTTCCTGCCATGTCAGTATAAGATAACTTGTTTGAAAAATCATGTAAATCTTCCAGTGAATAACAGCTTATGAGGTTGAAAACAGAAACAAAGCTATCTACTGATCCTTTAGTAAAGTTGTGGAGCAATAACTTGTTTAGTAGTTGTTTTCTGTTTTACTAACCTCTTAAAAAGTTCAGAGTTCCCTACTGGAAGTCTCTGTCCCCTCATTTACTGTGGCTACACAATAGCCAATTTGAAATTCAGTACAACTGTGGGCATGTAAACCTCCAGTGGGAAGATTAGAGAAATTAATACCTTTGGTTTTGGCAAGTCAGTTACAACGTGCACTTATGAAGCACAATTAGCAGCCCTAGCTACTAATATACTATATCAAAGGGAAACAGACTGTAGGTGAAGCACGTGAGATGGATAGTTCAGCTCTCATGTCTGTCTGTCTGTGAAGTTGCAACTACTGAATCCTTAAGTGTCCTTACTGGAAAGCTTTGCAGCTGGTAAAACTTAATGCACAAGGAAAAGGCAGTTTTCCTAGAGCTATTTAAATGGGCCTGGATTTCTTTCACAGCATGCTTCAACTGCAGATTGCAGTTATGCCTTTAATCTGAGCTGGATGCTTGGAAGCTGGGATGTTTGATTGTAAAGAACAGAATTACTGCTTTCCATGAGGATGAATGAAAGTACAATGAAATCAAACAGATGAAAATTGGCAGAGAAGTAACTTCTGCAGATGATCCTGGCTCATCTTATTCATGTTTCTCCTCAGTTGATGCAACTATTTAGATGTTCTCCTATTAAAAGTAGAGGGGAAAGGAAAAAGAACAGGCAACAGCTTTGACGGAAAGAGGTAGCAACCTAACCAGTTTTAATGGACAGCCTCTTGTGCAACTTAAAGCACAGAGGGTCTCGTTTCAGTTCAGCTTGTTGTCCAAACACTTATCTGAAGGTTAGTCTTGCAAAACGTGTACATCATCAGCAAGTCCTGTTCTTGACTGTTGTAAAACTGCCACCTTGACCCTGCAAATCACCTGTTGGCCAGGCCTTGGCTGCTTAGCACTACCTGGGTATCTGCATAGAGGAGGAAATGCTTCATGGAAGAGCAGCAAAACTCAGCTCCTCGTTCTTACTGCTTTGCCACATCCCACTGCTTGCTTAGCCTAGAATCTGGAAGCAACAGTAATGTGGTTAGCAGCAGGATGAAGGCAAATGTCCCTAAATTTAAAGGTCATCAGGAATGCCTGACTTCAAGTAGAGTGAGAGTTAATCCTACCCTAACTATTTCTGAGAAAAACCACTCAACCCTCAAAAAAAAATTTCTCCCCAATGCCTTCACTTGTGCCTCAAATTAAAAGTTTAGAGAGAGCTAATAAAGGATTAATACTATTACACTCAATGGTAACAGCTTTTTATCTGTCTCAACATGCTAAAACCTAGAGATCTTAGCACTTATTTTATGCTAGTTTATATGAAAAAATATTCTGCATCATCCACTGTCCCTTTCAAACTTACAGCATTTATGCAATTTAAAGCCAAATTATTTTTCTGAAAAATGCACAAATAAATACATAATTGCATCCATTTATGAATGAAAGGCCCATTTAAGCCACAAGCATGCAGGTCTAGCAAAATGTCTGCACTATAATCCCATTTAACTTTGTTGTCTGTTCCAAGAGCTCAGGGGTTTTTTGTGCTGAATTTTCTCCAGTCACTAAAGCCATATCCACCTCTCAGAGCTTCCCTTGACATTTCATTCCCTTCTATTACCAGCTAGGAAACACAGAACATTTGAGAATTCTGACCTCATTAATGATACCTGCTCACCAGCTCCTTAGTTTTCATTCATAGCTCTTTGTAACAAAGTGAAAGAACTTACACATTAGCCTAAATTGTGATTTAAACCTACAAACATTCTCTCAGTAAAGGAAAAAAAAAAAAACCAAAACCAAGCAAACTCACGCATATGCAGAAACACACCCAAAACCCCTCCTGAAACCATGTGGTAAATGGCTACAAAGTTCTAGATATCCCTGCTTTATGAAGTGTTGCACTGATTTTCAGTTATTTTTTTTCTCCACCATACATTTTTTCGTCATCATACATTTTCTTTACGATACAAAGGAAACAAAGCCTTTTCTCCCGTAAGTAACTTTTCTCCCGTAAAGTAACTATACATTGCAGTAGCAACATAGCACCTCCGCAGTAGCACTTGTGGATGAATCAGGTGAGGACTTGACCAGGCTAGAAGGCCCACAAAAATAAGTAGGAAATGACTGGCCCTGCTCTGAGATATTTGTAACCAAAGACCATTTGCACAAGACACTCATCCTATATAAGGATTAAGGCAGAACAGAGGCATAATATTACCTACTTTGCAAAGGCAATTCATTTCATATCTTTGTGACTTGTGTCCTCAAAGCAAGCTGAATGATGTGTCATGTAATTGCAACAGTAGCCAAAATGGCTTTCTTAGATCAGTGAAACAAACCTGATGAATGAAGGAAGACCTATGATCCCTTTGCCCACCAGTTGCTTGGAGATGCTTATGAACAAGATACAAAGGCACCATTATCATTGACCTGCTGGAACTTACCCTTGACTTCCCTGTTTAGCTACAATGGCAGAAATTAAATCTTTTCCTACTTCCTTTCAAGAAGCACATAAAGACCATTTGTCCCCTCTGGGAGTGTGGAGGATTCCTATGTTGAGAGAAATGTGGGACCCTGCTTGGGAGGCAGAAGAGATTGGAGTACGTTCATGGGGCTCACACATGCGCTGCCATCCACACCAACCTGAGGGAGCAGTCAGAGTCCAAAAAGAAGAAAGCCTCAGTGCAGCAGATGGGGCACAGGTCTTGCTGCCTCCAAATACTGCTGACTCCTATTGATGCTGCGGCAATCCATGTCAAAGGCTACAGCAAGGCATGTCAGAGGCAAGAGGCACGAAGTGAATGCTTTAAACAACAGCTACAAAAAGAGGAGGGGAAGAAAAGAAGAGTTAGGTCTTTCCCCTCCCCAGAGAGGAAACATGACTGCTTTCAGCCTTAGGAGAGAAGTAGTTTCTATGCTTATCATTACCAAACAAAACCTGACTGGTTTTGCCCACTTGCACAACAGGACCCTGCCTGTGTCTTTGCTGGGATTGGGCTCTCTGTTTTGCTCTGTTTTTCAACAGAGCGTTAGGAGTTCAGTTTTACGCTAATGAAGAAGGAAAAAGTGACTTATGTGGCAGATAATTTCCAGAGCTGAATTTTATTTTTCAACTTTTTCCAAAGTTCCTTCTGCTTCCCATTGCACTGGCAGCCAAGCTGCCTGAAGTGCTCTGACTCTGGTACTCAGCATACATCAAAACCCAGAAACAATAAAGCAGGCTTTTAACTCCACCATTCAGGAAAAAGGACAAGGAGCAGCATGGTGGAAAAAAATGATCTGTTCAAAGTTTCCATAAGGGCACACCTTTCCAGGGATAAAAAATGTCCTCAATTGTGGATATGAGCAGTGCTCTACCATTTGCTCTTTCCCCCCGTTGTGCACCCAGCCTTCAAAATTCTGCTGCCAGTTGGTACTTTTAATTTAAAGCATATTCATAAGCAAAGAAATCTCCCCCCCCACCCCGGGATCATTAAAGTCCCAGGGTATTTGGCAAGCCTTGCAGCAAGAATTAAATGACAAATATGCCTTTGTATCTGAGCTCTCAAGCCACAAATAAATCAAGATAAACAGGCTTCCAAAATTACCTCTTCCCCCCTCAAGTTAAAGCTGAGCTTTTAACAGTAGTGAGAAAGTAAAAAGTGCTTTCTTTTAGTGTTCATGGTAGCTGCATGTTACTTAGCTTGCCTTCAAATGGTCCCTTTCATTGCATAAACGCTGTATGAGCTGCCATTACCTCCTCACAATGAGGGACAGAAGGAAGTTAAGAGAGTCCCCTATACACTTGCTGTAAACAGCTTTATTTGTGTGTACATCACCTTCCTATTGTTTATTGTCATTAAAATATATCTGGTCACTCATCTGTTTTTAAGCTAATAATAATCCTTAATGCTTTAGAGGCAAAGTGCATTTAACAATCAGTGTTTCTAACTGAGAGTGTAAGTCATCTTCAACTTCCAGTTGATGAAACAACATTGAGGACCCTGTACTTTCTCATTCTCTCAGCTGGCAAAGCTGAGGTCTCAGACACTTGCACATTATGTAGGGACTCTGCTGAAGTTTCTCAAAGCAGGGTCAGTTAAAAAAAGAAAAAAAAAAAACAAACAACACATACCACACCCACTCACAGGCTTTGCTCACACCACTTCACTGAGATCCATTTCCTGGGTCTAGCTTTTTATACAGGTGCACAAACAGCTGTGCCAGTATAATCAAGAAAACACAGGATAAAGTGTTAAACAGTGAAGGGGCTGGGAAACAGCAGAAGGAGATCTCCTGGCTTGTTCAGTGCAGCACATAGTAATTTAGGAGTGTGCAGGCAACTGTGTATGTTTATTCTGATTTCTTTCATCAACTTGCAGGTCAGCAAGTTCCTGGAGCTTAGTACTCTGAAAATATTATGAAACAAAACTACTTCACCCACCCTGAGGCAGTCCCTTGACAGAATGAGAGTAATTCAAGGACTTCAAAGGTGTGTATTTAATAACTCCTCTAGGACCTGGCATAAACCCATCATCAGACATTTCCGAGTCATTTCATCATCTGCTTATTTGATTTAGAAAAGGACTGATATTGCCAACAAGCAATTTTATCCTTTCCATTCCCAGGTTGTCCCTTTGTAATTGTGACTATCCAATAGGTGCATTTCAAATATGCATTTGATTTAGATCTTATATATTCAGCACAAGTGTGACATTAGCTAGTCAAACCAGTAACTCAGAGTTTATGCGAACTTTACACTAGCTGAAAGATAGAATCCAATTCAGAATAAGTAAGGTAATGTGGAAAGGCAATATTGTGATTGACCTAATGTAGCAACATCAAATTAACCTTTTACCATTTTCAGAGCAGTAAGTTTATCAAAGGTCAGTGATGGGCATTTTTGTCAGAGTTCTGGGAGCCTTAACTCAGATTCAGCATGGCCCCAGTTTTACCCAGCATGGTGATTTTGTCAAGGGCCATTCCCTGTCTCCATCTCAGTCCTTAATAATGATAAGAAAATAAGGAGCAGACAGAAAAACAAGCACAGTATTAGCATAACTGTTATACTAAGCATAACGTACCTGATACAGGAAAAGCACTTCTCCAGAAGGTTCTGATTTTTATCATCCCATTTAGGGTGTTATTGAAGGCAAACATATCCATGCATCTTAAAATTTTATTCTGTATTGCCAGGAAAACAAGATGTCTCGAAGCATGTGTTGCATTCAGGACAGCACCAAACATCTAGTTTTTTGGGGGATAGATTTTCACACATTTAATACCTAAATGCTTTCATGGAGGACAAATTCTACGCAAGTCAGTTCTACAACTATCTGACCTATTGGGCAATTAGGTGATCTTCGAATAACTCACAACATGTTGTTTAGTCTTCTTAATTTTAATACTTCTGATGCTTGGTTTGCAGTAACTACTAAGGAAGAACATTTGAAGATACAAAGTGGTTGTTTTGTTTTGTTATTTTTAGAAGAAACGCCAGGGACCTGTTTCTATTATTCCTACTGATAAGGAGTTGTACCATCCACAGTAATAAATGTGGTAATGCCAAAGGTACTTGGGGAGTTCTTGTGTTCATTGTGGCCAAGAAAATATCCGAATGAAAGCTTGATTGACCTTTGAAGCCTTCATATACCAGACTCAATGAAATGCAGTCCATCAAGCGTAAAGCAGAGGACTATTTCCCCTACTTCAGAGACAGGATTTTGTTGATAGTATTAAATATCCAGCCCTTGGCAAACTCCATAACTCTTGAATGTGGTGAGCGCACAAGAAGGGTATCCAGTAGAGCGTTGTTTCGCAACAAACCTGTAGCTCTTGTGCACCTACCACTCTACTTGGATTTAAAATAGCTCATATTACGTTCAGCTTCAGCAACTGGAGCTGAACAAAATGGCACTGGTTGCAGAGATATCTAATCATAGTCTTGATCACGCCAACACTCAGATATGTACTATAATTTTCCTATGCATAGTCTCCTTGAAATCAGATTACTTGAGTACGTAAGTAGAAGCGCGCCTGAAAGGGCGAGGCTGCAATGTGCAGTGGGAAAATAGCAATCTTGGCTTCTGTCATTTTAAGGAAGCGGTACCTTTCTTATGATATTTTCTGATACAAAGACAAACCCGTGACAGACGTTAAACACCCCATATCAAGGGAGTAGCAGTAAGTGCCCAAAAGGGTTCATTTAAACAATAAATTGCTTATTTGTAAGCAAACAAGGCAAATTCATGGTTTAAACAACTGCTTTGGAATACAAACTAAAGTGAACTCATAAAGTTGTCAGCACCCTGTAAAATAGAGCTCTATAACACTGTTGAGCTGTGAGTATAAACTATGTAGGAACCTCAGGCCTGTAATGCATTAAATTTGCATATTAGTATCTTCTTCAAGGTAAAACAGGAGTTTAGTGACAAGGGTGAGTAGACAGCTGTATATATTTTTTTGGACAAAAAACACTGAAGGTCAAAATGTAATATAACTGGAGTGAGAATGGGAGGAGAATGGGGAAGTCACACAAGCAGAAGACAGCCTGAGAACATAAGAAACACGGCAGCTGAATGTGGATGACCAATGGTTTATGAACTCCAAATTGCTTATTGAAGAATGTGTTCACAGTATTTTTAAACTCTAAAGGAGTGTAAATCCACACCTGCTGGCAAGATACCCATTGGACAGCAAAGCTGGTAATAGTTCCATCTCACACATGGTTTGAAACATGACAGCCAGTTTGTCTTATGATCTCCCACCTTCCTAGTTCTGGCAGAGAAATAAGCAAACTTGTTTGCTTTGCATTATCATTGCCATGATACCTTTTATTTACTTAAGGGGAAGAAGGGAGAAGACAAATTCAAGGTAGAGGGTTTCATATCAAACACTGGCTCCTCACTAAATCCAGAAATCTGCAAGCCTGGCATTTAGTGCTCCTAAGTGGTTTAAGCTACTTCCAGGACAAAACTAGTGGGGTCTAAAGGAGGATACCTGTCTTTTAGGACACTAGGAAGTATCTGACCTACCACAAGGGGCTGGTTACAATCAAGTTTAAACACAAGAATTAAAGACCATAAATAATTTATGCAGGTAACAAACATCATGTCATACTAGTGACACATTTTCCACGTTGTGTTCATGTAGGAATAACATCCCTGCCTGGTTTGCTATGCGTTTTGGGTTTGTGTGGCAGTTTGGGTAGCAGGGGAGAGGCTGCAGGGGTGGCTCTGTGAGAAGCTGCTAGAAGCTTCCCCAGCTCCAAGTCAGACCCACTGCTGGCCAAGGCCGAGCCCATCAGCAACAGTGGTAGCGCTTCTGGGAGAACAGATTTAAGAAGGGAAACCTGCAGTGGGGGAGGAGATTGGAATGTGAGAGAAACCTCTATGCAAATACCGAGGTCAGTGAAGAAGAGGGGGAGGAGGTGAGCCAGAGGAGGGGATGCCCCTGCAGCCTGTGGTGAGACGGCAGGCTGTCCCCCCCCAGCCCATGGAGGTGAGCGGGGGAGCAGATGGCCACCTGCAGCCCGGAGAAGACCCCACAGTGGAGCAGGGAGATGCCCCCAAAGATGGCCGTGACTCCATGGGAAAGCCCGTGTTGGAGCAGACTGTGCCTGAAGGACTGCAGCCCACGAAAAGGACCCACAGTGGAGCAGTTCATGATGGACAGCAGCCCGTGGGAAGGACCCATGCTGGAGAAGTTGTGAACGACTGTCTCCCGTGGGAGAGACCCCACAGTGGAACAGGGGAAGAGTGAGGAGTCCTCCCGCTGAGGAGGAAGGAGCAGCAGATTAAATGTGTGATGAACTGACCACAACCCCCATTCCCCGTCCCCCTGCACTGCTGGGGGGGAAGAGGCAGAGAAAACTGGGAGTGGAGTTGAGCCAGGAAGGAATGTGGGGTGGCGGGAAGGTGTTTTAAGATTTGGGTTTACTTCTCATTGTCCTTGTTTTGATGTGATTGGTAGTAAATTAAATGGATTTTGTTGTTTTTTCCCCAAGTTGAGCCTGTCTTTTGCCCATGACCATAAGTGGTGAGTGATCTCTCTGTCCTTGTCTCGACCCATGAGCATTTCTTTATATTTTCTCCTCCTCATCCCACCTGGGGGGTGAGGGGAGGAGTGAGAAAGCGGCTTGGTGGTGCTTTGTTGCCGGCTGAGCTTAAACCACGACGCTATGCCACTTTGTAAGGAGTACTTCAGTTTGGAAAGAAATTCTACTTGGCCCCTTCATATCGATGGATTTACCTGGAGAAGGATGTGATGTAATGCAAAATAATTTAATCTTGGACCCCAAACAAGGCATTATCTCCAGGCATGCATGTGCTTGAGAGCAACATTAGAAAGAAGTCTGAATAGTGCGCTAATCATCATCAAAACTGGGCTCCTGACAGAGGAACTTCAGCTTTTCTACGTGCAGAATTAGTAATGTAGGACCAGAGACTCATGTGATTTCCTGGAGCATTAAATCTTGCCTCCTAACATTCAAAACAAGTCACGCCATGTAAATCCTTTCCAAAACTCTTGTTTTCATATCAGATATGTAACAGGCTCCAGCTGACCCTGCTTTGAGCGCAGGGTGGGACTAGAAAATATCCAGAGGACCTTTTCAACCACAACTATTCTGTGATTCTATGATCAGAGTTTGGCCCTGAGAAACCAACCCTCAGCTTCTTCATAAGCAATAATCATATTTTACTCAAATATAAGAACTCGGATAATGAGAAACGAGCTTTCTGAAGTGCCCCAAATTCCTCTTTATTTCAACTAGATATCACAACATATTCAGAATTACTAGGATATTCACCAGCTTCTTGTCCACCTCCTACTCAAACAGTAACGGCTGCAGATCTCAGTTCCATACACACACCAGAGATAGCAGTGCTAAATTCTGTCAGCTCTGGAGACCATATCTTACTTGCACCTTTACTCCCATTTGTCTCATGCCTTGGTACCACCCCTAGGCTTCCCTCCCCACCCCAAATTACAAATAAATGGACACCACATAAGATCATACCATCATATTGGTTGGAAGGGACTTCAGGATGTCATCCAGTCAATCCGCTGCAGGAAACAGGTCCAATTGGAGCAGGTGGCTCAAAAATTGTCCAGTCAAGTTTTGACATCTTGAAGGATACATATTCCACAACCCCTCTGGCTACCATGTTTGATTACCCTCATGATGTGTCAATGCCATTGCAGGCACCACTCTTGCCTGCTGGATGGATTCAGAATGGCTTTGTTGGATCTCAGCAGGACCAGAGATTCCTTTTTAGATCAAGTGGAAAGCCTGGCTTTGAAACTAAACCTTCCAAAATGCCACCATCCTGAAACTCCACATGGTTGCAACAGAAGACCATCACTATGCTGCATTCTCCAATGCTCAGAGCTTTACCACACACTTTTCTTAAACTTGCCGTTGTTGCTTGTAATTAGACTCTTAATCTGTACTGTTGAAATTAAAGCAATGGTAAAGGTCTTCAGAGAGGGAACTGAAGGCAATGCAGGAAAGCTTGATACTTTCCTTTCTTCAAGGCAAGCCACTGGACCCTTCAATTCAGTGGGTGCTGAGAGCAACCACCCCCCCTCTTCTGTACATGCTCATCTAGCTGTTTCTGAAGTAATGTAAAAATCTCCTGACTGTGTTCTTGTTCCTAACACATTTAAGAAAGTTTAATACGATTTGGTGACTTGTTCTTCGTATTACTCTTTGCCCTTTCTGCTTCCATTCTAAAGTATTATTGTATTAGACAAACTGTGAGGTCTTCACCACAGGACAAGGTAAGAACAGGAAGATAAAACACTGGGCATTAAAATAAGTATCAGCTGTTTCTGCAAAGAATGTGGATGATTTCTTTTTTCTTTTGATCTAGTTCTTTTTTGTATTTTTTAAAAAAAGCTCTACTACTCAGGCCACAGGGTTTTTTACTCAGGTCTACTATTTTCAAGTGTCTACTTCCTACACCAAACAGCACGAAAGCAAACTGAACACTAACCTAACTTCTGGAGAGTGAGGGGATTGGCAAGACAATATTTATCTTGCTGTCTTCAAAGAAGCAGTAGAAAAACAAACTGCTATAACTTTTCCTCATTCATCTCCTTTTTGAATGTCATAGACCAGGGGCATGGCATATTTCACTGCCAGCCTATGGACTGCACTGCCCTCAAAAAATAATACTCTGCACAATACTTGGGCAAGCTCATCTCTCAGATGGAAGACTTTCTCATTTGAGGCCTTGCTGTTGTCTCCACTAATGCATTCCCTAACAAAAACCAATTTCTATTGACTAAAAAATATCTTCATCCAGGACAGGCAAATAGGAGTCCTACTGATGCCTTTGAAAACACAGAAGATGCTCTCACTACCCTGTAATCCCCCTGTCCCATTACTCACCAGCTTTTTAATAAAGAATGCTATTTCCATCTCTTGCTGGCATTCAAATTCTTGCCCAGGAAGGCACAAGTAGCAGACTCCGTTATATGGCCTACATCCCCCTAATTACACGGAAACCTTTCAATGTAGATGGCCCCAAGTAGTGCATTGGAGTAACAGCTGTGCAACATCCCATCAGCATGTAGTAGGTGCTGCTATTTGTTGGCAATGGCTGCAAGTATTCTACTAAAACTCTTCCTCCAGCAGCCAGTGACCCCACAAGCAAATATCCTGGATTTGACATTTTGTTGCAAGAGTGCAAGTTAAGATTTTTTTTCTTTTTTGGCATTTGCTTTGAGGGGTAAGGTGGTGGTGGTATTCTTTCAGTTATTCCATTATTCTGCTAGTCCTTAATTGCACACAGCTTTGAGAGTTATTCCAAGATCACATGGTCTCCATGAGGCATGTGATGGTCTTGTAGTGGTAGAACAGACATGACACCCCAAAAGAAAAGAATCAACCCCACATAGACCAAACCCTCTTACCATTGCTGACGGGACTTCACTAACACATCAGGAGATGGTTAATATACAAAGGTCACCAGTAACTGAATGGTAGTTTGTGGTATTTGATTAGTTGTTCTTGCATAGGATTGTGATGGCACACATTTCACTGCTCAGGCCCATGGGGAAAGCAAAGGTCAAGGAAAGCCAGTGAGGTAGGGTGAAGAATGCTTTAAGTTTTGTGTAATCAAAAGGTGGAGAGCTTCATGCAGGATATTACCTGAGCTATTTCTACTGCAATTTCAGATGCCAGAAAAGTTTTCATCTTCATAAATATTTATTCTAGACTACACTAGATTTACTTTGTTACAGAAGACAATCACTGACTGTGTGATTTATAAATCCCATGCATCTGATTCTTGAAACACCTATCCAGCAGCATATATGAGAACAAATTCCCTGTACAGGTAGCGTCTACACAGACTGCTGCTAAATAAAAGGATGGCATATGCTATTCACTCTCTTCAATCTTTGATTCAGTAAATCAGGCAAACAACAAAAAGTCAATGTTTATGAGAACTTCTTAATTATTCAGAGCATACAAAAGCTTTTCCCCTTGAGTGATAAAGGCAGCACAAGATTAATGTCCATGTCCTTACTGAACCTTTTAGGGCCTGATCCTGATAAGGATCTTGCAGCAAACGTGGTCCCCCCCCAGCAGAGGCAGTAAATGACTAGAACCCTATTCTGTGACTTATCATCCCACAAGTGTCCTCAGTGGTGTTTTTACCTCTGCAGTTCAGCTGGCCTTTCTTTCCATCCTGGTCTGCACAGCCTCTCAGCTACTGTCATATAAAAAAGTCCTCAGGATACATGTAGATATCTGCACTCACAAAAGGAAGGAAATCATAGTCTACATTCCATCTACATTTATCTCAAAAAACAGTGATTTCATTAGGGCTAACAATATTTTACTCTGGAATTGGAGCAAAGTCAGAGTAATCACACAGTTGGTTACCAAGGCTCAGCCACAGCAAGCAGACACTTTTTAAGTCGCCATAACTCCTTTATGTTCAGTTGAGAACTCATACCCATACTTTCAGGAAAGGAGTTGTAAAGGAGATGAAAAAGAATATTTGTAAGGAATAAGCCAACCTTTTCAGCCCAAGATCAAAGCTAACAGTGAATCAGCATTCATTTTATCAGGCCCCTGGAGCAGAGTTCCCTCTACTCTGCTTACAGCATACCAAAAGCCCTACAGCTTTCCACACAAGCTGGAGCCATTTTGCCTTTCACCAACTTGATTAGTAATTCAGGGTGGATGCAAAATCGGCTGGATTTTATTTAGTGCGGAGGGAATCTCTAAGATCATTAGGATATAGGAAACATTTAATTCAACCTCCTAACGTCAATGATTACCTGGGGTTTTACAAAAACCTTTAAGGAGGTCTCGTTAGTGTATAAGGAACAGTGACAACTAAAAGATGTAATACAGTTTCAGGTACAAATTTTCACAGCTGAAGCAGGAGACCAGTGGCGTTCTTATCTGAATGTTACAGCTAGGGACACCCCCTTTTTCCATGATGGGAGCAATAAATTCATCCACTAAACCAAAAAAGGCTACTGAGTTCTATCCAAACCTCTCACTAACACATGTAACAGATGTTTGACAGGTTGGGTTCCAAAAATCACTAGTGCAATATATTCAGTTCAGAATTAAATCTGAGCATAATTCACTCATATGCTCCTAGACAGACACTTCTGTTTAGAAATTAAGGTCAGTAATTGAGCCTATTCTTCACAGTTTGTTGCTTCTTAGCTTTCTAATGTTACAATTTAGCTGGCTTTTCTACATCAGTCCTTCAACATGACAGACTGCGATCACTGAAATGATGATTCCTTAGAGGAGAAAGGTACTTCTGGCATAAAAGCCAACCTAGAGATGTATACGGAATATGCACACATACACACACAGACCCCTTAAATTTAACTGTCTTTCAAATTGCTTCTCATCACAGATGTGCAGGGGTTTAACATGTAATATGCAGTCAGTTGCAAAGCATGGACAGATACTCCCTTGCCATCTCCAAATGGGATTACAAACTCCCTTTTTCTTTCTTTAAATAATTAAGACTAGATGGTCACAGGTAATTAGGTGAAAAGGCAGTCAATGAGTAGTCTCCAGCAAAGTGTAAGTCTTGTAATATTGATCTCCACTGAGCCTGCTTCTACAGAAATTAAGCACTACCAAGTAGACAGCTTAATACAATATGTAAAAAAAAGATTAAATCAAAAGAGCTTCCCTTCCACAAAAATAAAGGAAAAACTACAGAAGTAAATAAACCACAAAAAGTTTTGTATGAGATCTGAACTTTTAATATATCAATTTGTTCCTATGCATATGAACACTGTAGTTCAGAGGTCTTATGTCTCTAGTCTTTGCTCTATCTTCCTTGGCAATACTTCCAAAAAGAAAGCCCGTCTTGCAGGGAGATATGTGCACCGTGAGACATACAGGCTGATCTCATAGCTCAGACTCCTGAGGAGAAATGGAACAAGGCATCTGTGGTGGATTGACCTTGGTTGGCCACAAGGTGCCCACAAAGCCACTCTATCATACCCTCTCCATCAACAAGACGGGGGGGGAAAATACAACAAAAATCTCATGGGTTGAGATAAGGACAGGGAGATCACTTACCAATTACCATCATGGGCAAAACAGAATTGACTTGGGGAAATTAATTTAATGTATTGCCATTCAGACTAGGATAATGAGAAATAATTATGAATCCAAAACCACCTTCCCCCAATCCCTCCCTTCTTCCCAGGCTCAACTTCACCCTGGACTTGTCTACCTCCTCCCCCTGAGCAGTTCAGGAGGACAAGAAATGGGGGTTGCGGTCAGTTCATCACACATTGTCTCTGCTGCTCCTTCCTCCTCATGTTCTTCCCTTGCTCCAGCATAATGTCCCTCCCATGGGATACAGTCCCTCATGAATTTCTCCAATGTGGATCCTTCCATGGGCTGCAATTCTTCAAGAACTACTCCAGCGTGGGTCCCTTCCATGGGGTGCAGTCCTTCAGGAATGGACTGTTCCAGCGTGGGTTCCCCACAAGTCCTGCCAGAAAACCTGCTCCAGCATGGGCTCCTCTCCATGGGCTGCACCTCCTGCCAGGAGCTTCCTCCAGCGTGGGCTCTCCACAGGGTCACAGCTTCCTTCGGGGCACATCCATCTGCTCTGGCATGGGGTCCTCCATGGGGTGCAGTGTGGATATCTGCTCCACCATGGTCCTCCATGGGCTGCAAGGGGAACAACCTGTGTCACCGTGGTCTTCACCATGGGCTGCAGAGGAATCTCTGCTCTGGCACCTGGAGCACCTCCTCCTTCTTCTTCACTGACCTTGGTGTCTGCATAGCTGTTTCTGTCACATTGTCTCATTCCTCTCTCCCAGCTGCTGTTACACAGTGTTTTTTACTCTTTCTTAAATATGTTATCACAGAGGTGCTACTGATGTCACTGATGGGCTTGGTTCTGGGCAGCAGCAGGTCTGTCTTGGAGCCACCTGGAACTGTCTCTATTGGACATGGGGGAAGCTCCTGGTGTCTTCTCACAGAAACCACCCCTGCAGCCCCCTCCTGCTATGAAAACCTTGCCACGTAAACCCAATACAGCATCTTAACTAAAAATATTCCCAAGAGACACCACAGCAAAATTTCTGAGAATTCAGATTTTACAATAGAGATTAATGAAAACAGAACCTTTGTCCCATCCAGGGAAGAGGAAAGAGGAAGAAAGGTCACCTTAAAATTTATTTTGTGGCGTTATAGACACACAGGTGAGCACAAGGAAAGGCAGAGCTGGCACAAGTATGTCATTCTGCCTCTGGCAGAGTCACAGGAGGTATCAAACAGTGGTGTGAATACTGATTGCCTAAAGTGAAGGAAAAGGGAGGACAAAGAAATGAACAACATAGAATAGGAGAGGGATGACAAATTATGAAGCAGATGGGTATATAGTAACCTTGGAAGACACAGGACAGAACTCACTGAGTCCAATTCTTCTTGCATCTACTTTCCTAAACCCCAACACAGAAGCACAGAAGCAAGCACAGACGCAAGCACAGAACATGCCTTAGTTGAAATACTTAACAACAAACCAAATCAAAATGCTGTCAAGTATCAGAGACCTGTAACCCTGTTGGCTGATGCTTCATTGTTGTTTTCTTTTCCTCAAGATTTTAATTATTTGCTAATTCCTCCCGGGAAATCTGTGTCCTAGTTTTCTAAGGAAACACAGGACTTTGTAATTACATAAACCCCTGACTACTTCACGGTTAAAGAAGAAAACATCACAAAAAAACCTGTGAAGTTTAAAATGGTAAACAAGTAGGAGCTAACGGCATGAAGATTAAAAGGAGAGATTTATTACTCAGAGCATTAATAAAAATGAACACAAAATAGAATGTAAAATGCTTTTATATCATTTTAGGTCCACTGTAAATTTAGTTGGTTTAGAAGGGTGCCTTACTACCCAGATTGGGAGACAGGACACTTCTCCACATAGAGTATTGTGGATTTTCATTTAAAGTCTGTCATGCTTTTATATGGCCTCCTCTACTGGCTGGGTTTTTATAAGGAAAACAAAAGTGAAGGAAAAGTTTGTAAACTACTTTAAAATACAGGCATCTGTCATTCATTACACAATGGTCCCTTTCCCTTGGCCAGAGCAAGGTCAAAGTAACACAAAGACACACGGCAGCCTGTTTGCTTTCCAAACTCTCACCCTAATGAACAGCAGTACATTGTTCAAACTGATCTGTCCTTTGAAGCCTACAGTACTTTAATTTGTCATTTAGTACTGCCTCTCCTCTTCCTTCCTCTTAGCTTCATGAATGGCAGGTAGAAGTAGGCAACAAGAGTTACACCTCTGTTTCACTTCCCCATTTATTTTATTTTGTGGGAATTCTTCAGTCACCATTCATTTCAGGATTACTCCACATTTCCTTCTATTACCCAATACCTGTAGTTTTAGTATGGGAAAGATGACTTTGTATGCCTGCCCTGGTTTCGGATGGGACAGAGTTAATTTTCTTTCTAGTAGCTGGTACAGTGCTATGTTTTGGGTTCAGTATGAGAAGTATGTTGATAACACACTGATGTTTTCAGTTGTTGCTAAGTAGTGTTTAGACTAAGTCAAGGATTTTTCAGCTTCTCATTCCCTGCCAGAAAGAAGGCTGGAGGGGCACAAGAAGTTGGGAGGGGACAGAGCCAGGGCAGCTGAACCAAACTGGCCAAAGGGGTATTCCACACCATGTGACGTCATGCCGCCTAGTATATAAACTGGAGGGAGTTGGCCTGTGGGGTTCACTGCTCGGGAACTAACTGGGCATGGGTTGGCAAGTGGTGAGCAATTGCATTGTGCATCACTTGTTTTGTGTATTCCAATTATTTTATTATTATTATTGTAACTTTATTATTGTTATTATTATCATTATTATTTTCTTATTTTCTGTTCTATTAAACTGTTCTTATCTCAACCACGAGTTTTACCTTTTTCCTTCTGGTTCTCTCCCCCATCCCACTGGGTGGGGGGGGAGTGAGTGAGTGGCTGCGTGGTGCTTAGTTGTTGGCTGGGGTTAAACCACAATAATGCCACTCTGATCTTTAACATGTTTCCTTGTTGTCTGGCATGAGTCAAAGACAGGCTTTACAAAGAAAGGTCTGCAATTCCATCTTGAAAGTCTACTTCTGCCCTAAGCCATGGGGAAGAAAAGACAGAGAAAGATTGGGGGGGAAGACATAGGGAGAACAACTGCCTTGCTTCTTTTTTTTTTTTTTAAGCCACACTGAGGGAAATAGTCAGTGCATACAGAATGCTCTCTTCTCATCTCTCAGCAGACCAAGATGTTTTGGAAGCATCCTCTTTGATTTTGAAGGTTAACAGATCTGGCCTCCCAGGAACGGTCTGTGAAGGACAGACAGGCATATCATGCAGAGGTTCCTTCTGGAGAGACACTGCTCTTGCCATCAAAATTACCACAGGCAGTCTCTCAAAATTCCCACACTTGGTGCTCACAATTTATTCTTGTTTATCTAATTCGCAGGTACTACAAGAAACAAGCTATTTGGAGACAGGCAGGTGGCCTGCTTATTCCAAACAGGCCACAAAGGTGCATTTTGGTGCTTCGCAGAAGCTGCAAGATGTCTTCAGCCTGAAGATCACTACAAAAGTACCTCCCCCCGCAGCTAGCCAGACACATGAGTGGCCAGCTTTATTTGCACAAAATAATTGATTTTACAGTCTAACCATAAAGGGACTAAAAGCAGAAAGAACCTGTAAGGACCTTCAATTTTGATAGAATTCTTAGTGGCAAAGTGTTGGGATGACTTCTTTTTTTAATAGACATTTACAAAAATTAGAAATCCAGTTAGTCACAAAACTAGTTAAAAAAACCCACAACTGTTTCCTGAGCAAGACAGAACTGCTTATGAGGAGATCAGACACAGCTCTGCTGAAATAGAAGAGGTCTTTCCTGAGGTGTCATTCACTTTCCATGAAAGAATTACTCATTATTATAAATTTTAAAAGGGCTTTTTTTTTTTTTTTTGACCTGGCAACATACAAATTCACTTGCTGACACTGTAAACTGAACAGCTCAGAAGGGATAGGACAGGCTAAGAACTGGGTCATAGTTGTACTTGCAAGGAGAAAACTGGAGAAAGCCTGTTAGATATTGATCCAAATTAGTTAAATTAAACCATAAAACAAGACCATTATCTAATAATAATATTTCAGAGATGCTGCAGCTGAGCTCTCGGAGACTAAACCATTCTCAGTATTAGATGAGAGACACTCATATTGACAGCTATAATGGAAGCCTCCATCCAAGCCAGGATGAGAACTCTGCAACCTCACATCAGCAGTGGGACAGCACAGAGCCTACCATGCACATCCATGGGTGTGTGGTACTTTCCTGCTTACCCAAGCCAGCTCTGGTGTGGTCTGAGGCTCGAGGGTGCCATATCTCTTGGCCATCTTCATCTGGCGACCAGGTGCCACTTCACTGGTTCTAACTCAGGCTTCCTCAGCAGCTCCCAAACTCTTCCTACCTCTGGGTAAGCACCACCAACTCAAGGTAGGAGGAGACATATAAAGATGGAGGGGACTGAAGTCCAGCAACACTTCAGGTAAGAGATACTATGAGTGTGCTTTAAAGCACACCATCAAACAGCCCCCAGATGCACATGCACAACCCTAAGAATCAACTGGATGGCCCCCCAGGTAGCCTCAGGTGTATGTTTTAAAACAGATACAATGGGTGGGAAACAAATTTGGCCTCGAGACTCCTCAAATACAGCAGGGTAACAAACAACAGGGAGATTATGCTTGTTTTAGGACATGTATTTCCTTTGATTTTAGCAAGGCTTTCCTAGATTTAAACTAGCCCAAGCACAAAATAATTGCAGATTCATAGAAAATTAAATTTATAGGCCATAGTGGATGCAAAACACACTCCATACCAACACTGTAGTCAGATTTGCCTCAAGCGTTTAGCATCCTAGCTCTGAGAGACATTATAACAAAACTATCAGAACAAGAAAATACTATTATTTGGAAGGAAAAGGGTGGCATTTCCCCCTCATTTTTCAGGGAAACAGATCAGATAACATCAGGGGTGAATAAGCCCATTTCTTTTTGCCTAACCAATGCCATAGGCAGTGTAGCATCAGCACCCGTGGTAAGTATGTAAGCAAAATTTTCATTTGACCCCCCTGAAATAAAGAGACAATAGTAATATACCTGTGTCCTGGTTCTCTCCATCTGTTGGTTGGGTTCTACCTGTCATCTCACTGCAAATGGCTTGCTCCCATGCCAGTTAATAACAACAAAACCTGTCTTCACTCTGTGTTAATGGACAAGAGCGTCTCCCCTGTTAAGTTTTGACCTTTGGGTTTCCATCACAGAATGGCACGTAATAGACCCATATTCTGCCTAGGAGCATCAAGGGTGTGGTGGTGGGTAGAGAGATGGGAATGCAGAGTTGGATGGGGTTTGGGCTTTTTTTGTTTGTTTGTTTTCAAATTGGCATTTACAGTTCAATATGTTGGTCATTTAAGGAAAAAATGGCCATTTTTGACAGAAATGACACTATTCCATCCTGTGAATCTCTGCTCTTGATCTAGGAGAGTCCACAGGAGGCCGGCACAAGAACCAGAAATTGTGACTAGTGAAGAATGTTTTCAGCCTCGTGAGAAGAAACACCATGTTTCAAGGTCCAGCGCAGAGAAAATGTTCTCCAAACCCACAGATTTATTAAAAATCTAAACACCTTTTAGAGCAAAGGATGCTAGTTTTGAGTTTGTAACTTGTCCATTTATGCTCTGGTACAGTTACATGTGTGCAAAGAGGCAGGGAGCTTGAATTTTCAATCTTACAGGATAAGAACACAAAAATCAGAGGATACTACTGACCATTCACCTGAAGGCCAAGACTCCGCAGCCCATATGAACAAAATCCCTTTCCTGTCCTCCCTCAACCCCTCAATTACTCAGCCCTCTTCCATGGCATATCTGAAGAGCAAGCAGTTTTTAAGCCTGCATGTACACAACAACCTCTAGTGATCAAAGAGGTAACTACAGATCATATAAGCAACAGTAACTTCTCTTAGGAGCCAGGTGACAAGATCTCTTTCTCAGAAGGAAAAACGCCAGGACGTCAACACTTGTGACAAAAATCCAAAGCGTTTGTAACATCTAGGAAGGAGAAAAAGTGCTGACAGCACTCACAGTAAAACTCTTGTAAGTGCAGTGATTTAAAAAAAAAAAGTATTCAATAAGAGAACTCTGTGGA
Organism: Harpia harpyja; assembly: GCF_026419915.1. Taxonomy (NCBI): domain Eukaryota; kingdom Metazoa; phylum Chordata; class Aves; order Accipitriformes; family Accipitridae; genus Harpia; species Harpia harpyja. Next base: position 26,945,452 of record NC_068941.1, on the reverse strand, counting down.
CCTAGCTTTTCCTATTCATGGAGGAATAAGAGCCTGAAAACTCACTGTTCCCATTCAGAGATTTTTTTTTTTCCCAGCAGGGCAATAGCAGAAGAGAAAATTGAAAGGCCATAGGTCAGCAAGCACTTCATTACTTCTTAGGAAGCAGAATAACATGAGCAGATTTCTAAAAAAATCCTTGCTGGGTGTGGGGAATGAGAAACCCCTAACCACTTCATTTAAGTGCCTTGGTGGGAAGTATACTTTTCAGAAAGCGTGGGCCCAAACATCCCATCAAAGGTGATGCCAAAAATTTGTGACAGAACTAGTAATAAGAGCTTGATCTCCAATTTAATAGACAGATTTTATCCACTATAACATAGCTTTTGTACAAATTGCTTCTAGTCTCTGTACACACATAGAATGTTAAAAAAAAAAAATCACGGATTTTTGTAAAGTGTTTTTAGCTTTATAGATGAGAAAGGACTTTTTAAGTGAAAAGCATTGCTCCTAAGCATATTTTTCATCCAGTCTCCTGCTTTGCAAGAGTTCTCTCCAAGTTAGTGGCACAAGTTTCTTGTCCCTGAACTTCAGCTTCACTTGCTAGAAAAGCAAGTTTCTTGACATGGTTAGGAGGAATTGCACTCTGGACAGAACTTGTTCTAATTCATCAGATACAGAGGGAGCCTAAGACACTTCACATTTTACACAGCTAAGCTTCAGGTAGGGTTAATCTCAGCTAAGGGTGGAAGAGAGTCCCAAGTCTGTCTAGGATTTAACCTACAATCTGGCCAGCCACTTTATCCCCTTTTTAGCAGTACTCCACGGGCTTACAAAGCCCTGACCCCAGGGAGACAGTCACTAGCAGACCATGGGGATGGCAGGACACTCAAGATCCCTAACAAATGCTGAACACTGTTATCATCAGTTCAACCAAAGCCTTTTACAGTTCTCTCAAATATAATACCATCTACACCCTTTCACTAAAACTACATTTTCATTCATTTACACAAAGGAAGCCAAGAGAAGGAAAAATACTGATTAAAAAAAAAAAAAGAAGCAGAAATTTTGTCTAGTTTATAGAGATAAACAGCAACATGTCCCCGAATAAAAGTAACATCTCAATCCTACTGCTTCATTTGCAACCCTTAAATACTTGGGGAAAAAAAAAAAAACCACCTCATAAATTTCCCCAGAACATATGCATTATTCTAAGCAGAGAGTAAAGCACTCATTTCACCGAAGCATTAACACAGACTCAAAATAAACCTTACACATCCACAAGTAATTTTAAAATATAAATGTGTGACCAGAGGTCAGGGGGAATAGTTTGAGTATATGTCCAAAAAAAGCTTTTGGAAAGCTCTACAGCCATCTCTGGGCCCAGCAGACATCCTCACCTCACACACTAATGCAAAAGGCAGTATTTTTGCCATACTTCCCTTCCTTGGGAGGAAGGAAGAGACCACAAAACCCCACTCACCAGGCCACAACCACCTGGTGAAAGGAATGCACAGTCCTTCATACCAAGAAGCAAGTAAAAACAGGGCAACCTCCTGCAGCCCCTGACAAAAGAGAGGGAAAGATAATTCCCCAGAATACAATGGAAGGTCTCCAGCCCCACTCCTTGGGACTGACTTCCCTAAGTGCACCAACCCTCACTGCATCTGCAGCATCTGCAGTTGTGAGGTTTTGTTTTAAACAGCTAAGATGTGAAGTACAAGCCCCAGGGAAAAAAATCTTTCTGTTATTTTAGACATAGCTCACATCTAATGCAAACCTCTGGGGAATAAGACCTTCCCCTACTGTCTCCCCATGAGTCCACAACGAACGCTGCACTCTTTAGACAGCTTCCCTTCCCCATTCTTGATGTCTTCAGGAAACTTTTCCAAGTTTTGCTAACTGCCTTTTGGCTGGACATTGAAGGACAAATCATTTGACTTCTCCCATTTTAGAAAATGGGTCTTCACTGGCCAAGCTGCTCTCCACTTGTGACAGCTTATGTGAAAGACTATTACTACAACTATAATAATTTCCCATTTGGGGACTATAAATCAGATGCATTCCCATTGTAAAGATCTCCTTTTTTAACCTCTTTTCGTTCATGCTTGAATATCATTAGACAGTAAGGAGAGTCTGTGTGTGGCTTTTAGGCAGCAAGTAAATATTAATATATTGTGCTTTAATATGTAAGCTTGTCAAGGTGCTGCAATGGTAAAGTGATTTATAAAATGAAAAATCAATATAAATAAACTCCAGTGAATACAGACCATGGATTTATCTGTAGAAAAGGGTAATGAGAGACCACCTTTTTGCTGTTTCCAACAGCTACAGAATATAGTTCTTCTAATAGGAAAACATTTTTTCTATTACAGTCCATCTAATGTCACTGAAATATGAAATCTGGCATCCCATCATCCCAGAGAACCAAACAAAACCAGCCCTTATTTTGAAATTCACTTTTGCTGTGACTTCACAAGAATCAGGACTGCTACAGAATGAGCATCATGATAGCAAATCGTATTGGGTTATTTAATGCTCAAATGTGGATGCTAATTCTCTGAAGAACAAATTCCAACCGGCTGGCATATTTATATGTTTTTTCATTCAAAATCCCCTTGGAGGTCAATGTATTCAATACACTCAAAAATGGAAGGCTCATTTACAAGAAGAATATTCCGATATTAAATATCCACAGTAGTGAGGAATTGGCTGGATCTGGGATTTAGCTTTGGATCTGCCTCTGGTTAGAAAGCCGTTTCTCTGAGAGAGTAGAAAAATAACTGGCCTCCAATGAAAGCAAGCAGTCTTGGAAAATACATTTCAAAGAGCACAAGGACACAAATTAATGACACAAAAAAGGCACCCCCCCAACCAAATCACCCCCCCCCCCCATTTTAAATGTAGAAGTCAGAACACTCAGAAAAACTGAATTTTTTATTATTATTTTAACCTTTTTTTTCTATCTCTGCAGGTTACCTTATTGTACTGGAAAGCAAACCTTGAAAATTCCCAGAATAGAAGATACACCACTATGCCTGCCCTTTCAGCTTCTGTCAGCGTAAACTACAGTCTGTGTTGTGGCTGAATTTAAAATGAGGGAGAAAAGTAGCCTTAGGATTGTTATGAAAGATCAGCTGAAGGACTTCTCTCTTTAGCAGGAACACACCTAATGAAACTCTGCCAGCATTTGAACTATGTATCAGTGGATTCACCTAACTTCATAGCGACTTTTAATTCTGTTTAGTGGATAAAACCCTTTTCTTTCATCACCCTAACTATTGCAGGTTCTTATTCTGTGTTTTAAGCCACGCAGCTTTCTGTTTTTCAAATATGTCAGCTCACTGGACCAAGAATGGTACTGTAAGTAGAGAGAAACGGTGTGGGAGGAGAAGAGGGACAGATGAGGTTGTCATAATCTTTGAGATAATTAATTAATAGCAAAAACTAAGCAAATTATTGCCTCGCCTTGATTTGCAGAGTGTCTATCACAGCTCTCCAGGCACATTAAGCAAATTGGAAATACAAACATGTTACACCAGTAAGGACAATAAACCTTTCTAACTCAGAACCCTTAAGCAGACTAAATTAACAACTTCTCCTCATCTACCAGAAAAATGACTCTTGAGCACTTCCTGAAAGTTAGAAGGCCTGACAGACACTCAGGAATTTTTTTTCAGAGTTCTCCAAAGAAAACACTGCATTTCCTTTGGTGTCCCTGGCAGACCAGGGGTTATTGACATGTTTCACAGTTGGTTTGAGTAGCTGCAGAAAAATGTGGCCATAGAGATAGTGACGTGGATTTAGCATAGCAGAGCCTTGCAGCTACCTGATCACCAGCCTCAACTGTACATCTCTTGACTATTTTACCTGCCTTGAAGTTTATGCTCCGTATATCACTGAGAGGCTCTAATCCCAGCTGAGATTTCTGGATGCTATTCTAAGACAAATAAACAACAGCCTATATAACCAATATCAAAGGTAGCTACAAATCCAAAATTTAACCATAACTTCAGAAACTGTGCATTTCTGCACTGTGTCCATTCTGCACTCTGACAGCTGGGACTGTCCTTTCATTCGCCTGCATTGAGGTTTGAATCCCTTGACAGTGATGTTCCCCATACCAGGCAATGCAACTGCTTAGGCTGAAGAGTAAGTAATAAACGACCCTAAAAATGGATAGTTGGTAAGCAGAAGAATCCAAGGGGGCTAAATATTATCAGCACTACCATGTCGTGATCTGTGATTTCCACAACTGGCTGCACTGCACAGGGATAGGTACTGAAGCTGGAGTTCTCATGACAAAGATCTTTTTAGCAGGGTCTAACCAGCTACCCCAGTGAGAGGTGCACCCTCTGCCTCAGCAAAGGCAGAAAGTGACAGTATTCACAGAAATGGTTCCCTCATTCTCTACAGAAATAGTTAGAAGTGATGCAAATGTGTCTGTGTACACCACCAGTTCCCAAGGCTTCAACAAGGGAAGGTTACACCATTCCTTCAGTTAGCCACTTCCCACAATGGCAAACAGCCCTGGTTCAGCAAGAAGATACTACAAAGCCAAGGGGATTCCTCTAAGCGGGATGGGGAATTAGACCCCTCCATGGCTGCCTCCTGCAGAGTAGCAGGCTGAACAAGGCTAGACAACAGAGTAGTCAATGCCTCATGTCATACAGCTCATTGCAGGACAATTCAAAATTAGCCATCCTCTGGCTTGGAACAGGGTGTGGTTTTATTCTTTGGGAAGACTGTCACTTCATACCAAACCTGTTAATCTTCCAGAATAATGGACAAGAGGAACTTGCCTGTTTAGTAGTTGTTTGACTGCATGGGTATTTTTAAACTATTAATACTGTATAGATGTCTTTTTAAGTGCTGAATTAAAAATGACAGTTTTCATGCCATAGTTGTTGGCTACCAGACCTCAGTGTGGGTTCCACATATTCTAATAGGGGAGCAGAGGTATTACATAGGAAAGGACACTGCTATGTCCTTTTCTCTTTCCTTCTGTAAAGAAACCATCTCTGCCTCTTACCTCTTTCCTCTAAAATGAGGGTTGTGTCTCCCCTGTGTCCTATGTAAGGGGAAAAAAGCAGGCTGCACCAAACCAGCATCAATACGTGCATTGCTGCATCAGCCCTTTGGCTACAGAACATCACATCCCAATTTGCCCAGAGCAAATGTTTCCATATTGTTTAAAAGTCACGCGATTTGCATAGAAATACCTTTTCCTGCTTTCTCAACAAGTACTGCTCTGTATACAAGTGTGAAAATGTCAGACTAATATATTAACATTTACATTAGCAATAAAATTGAAAGTTTTAACTATTTGAATATATTAAGGGAACTGATTTTAATCCTAATACACACCCACTCCCTAGCATTTTGGTTTTCAAAAACAGCTTCTCTTTTTCAAAAAACATTTTGGGGCATGTAACTCATTACAAGATTAGAGTGCCGTAACAAATAATCTAGTGTGCCTAGATCAGAATAAATCTCACAGAGGTTCACATCCTGCATAAGCACAGTGTTGTCTAAGGCAGATCCAGCTGAAGGGTGTAAATCAAAGATTACAAAGTTTATTCTCCATGTAGTACCTCCTGGAAGACAATACAGTGCCTTCGAAAATACTATACATCATCATACCAGCAGCAAACATATTTCAACTGACAATGATTTTTGGTAAGATCACAATTTCCCATTCTTTACATTAAGCTTTCTATCTTAGTCATGGGCACCAGCTAAAACACCTTGCTGTCCTAATCATTCTCCAAGGGCATCCATCAGTTGCACCTTTCCAAATGAGGAAAGCAGGGTCAAGAATGTGTCTGGCAGCCTTAAGCCCATTCCTCTCTCTTTCTAGAAGTAATGTTCCGTTTCTCCAACAAAACTACGAAGGAGATAACCAAAGCATCTCATAATTCAGCAAGAAGCACAAAGGGTACTGATTTTATTTTTTATTCCAGTTGGAGGCATTTTCTACTTCCTGAATCTGCCACTTCTGTTACTGGAATCCATGCTAACTGCTTTGTCTTCTCCGCATCAGAATGGGAGGATTATCAGTTCTCCTCAGAGCTCTCAGTATTCAGCAGTATAGGCAAAACCCACAAATATATATACTTATTCTGCTTCTCTGCAAGAACTCCTCCTGTGGAGAACATAGCCTTAACAATAATGCAATAATAGGTTGGAAGCAGAACTGACAGCTGAGAAGGTCTTCAGCTGCTTGACAAGTGCAACAGGATTAGTTCTTTGAAATCCTGGTAGAAGATGTTTTGAGAGTCTAACAGTTGGGAAGACACAGTCCAAGAGATTACCATGGTCAGATAAAACAGCAAAGGGCTAGTTCTTCTCTCCAGTGTGTTGGAGTAAAGCCAGAACAATTCCACCAAAGTCAATAGTGTTTTTCTGGATTTAAAACAGCAATGCTTAGAGAAGAACTTGACCACAACTTCCTGAACTGCAGTGTAATATTCCCAAAGCACAGAATTTCCTACACTGAAATTCTGATGAGGACAAGAGTGTGGAAAAAGAAAAAGAAAAAGAAAATATTATACCAGAGTGGATCTGCACTGGTCTAGGAAGGGGGGATTTTGCTTCCAGATCTTTATATACATCTAGTAGTAGAGGAGGCACAACTAAGACAAGCAAGCTGAGTTTGAAAGTATACCTATTTACATATTTTGGTGATGAGTACTGATAGTAAATAATATTGAAAGACAAGTTATATGAATGTAACCAACCTTCCCTGCCTTTATTATATGCAATGCCCACTTAAAACTGCATCTGTTGAAATGACTTCACTATTGTGTTGCCAACTCTTACGACATCACCACACTTCTCATGATGCTTAGATATTATACAAGCACTGCATCTGTCAAGGAGATGCTACATAAGAATCTCAACTTTCATCAAAACGCAAAAGTTCCTAATACTGCTACCCTTTAGGAAGATGGAGGAAAGCTTGAAACATGACCACAGTTCATTACAAACACCTAGAAAAAAAAGAACTAATAAAGAAATGCCCTAATACAGTGATAATATTTTTAGTACTCTGGTAGGATTGTTTTAAACTAATCTACCCTAATTAATTTGGGTAGGGAGAGGTCATACTTCCTAAGAATACTTGTTACTGATGGTACTAAGCCTAACACAATTTAAAGCATAACCCATTTTTCTAGTCCAGGTATGATTCCACCCATCACGAGAAGGAAGTATACTTGTTTTTCCAGAAAGTACATAGTCTGAAATGATTTGTTTTATAGTGGCTGGGCTTCCCTGACAAAGTACTGTTCTGAATGAATTAATGTCATAATGAACAAATGAGTCATTTTCTGACACACTAAATTAAAACAAGGTCCGGATTTATGAGCTGTGCAGTGGCACTCAGGGTGACATGCTCCTTTAAAAACAATTTGTTTCTTTTTAATAGAAAAATACAAAATTGACATAAGCCACCAAACACTGTGAATTTAAGATCTCTATATTGGATATGCCAGGTCTAAAAGGACTCAATGGAACTGTAAACTAACTTCCTTATGCTGCTTTGAAAGTTTTAGCAGAGAAACATTTTACTGAAAAGAACACAGGAGTTGAATGAAGGTAAACAAACATGTATTTGCTACCTTGCTACTCTGATTTCAGAGCAGTTCATAAATTCCACTTACATACTGTGAGCCGAGAAAAACAAAAATTACCAATAAATATAGTTTGGGAAAAATTTTGTTTTCCATTTTCTTCTCCATTAATTGCTGAAAGACATACTGAAAAATTCTCACCTTAATATTCAAAGCTGTTTGAATATCTTTGGAATTGGTATGGCAAACCAGCTTTTGAAAAGATTGTTGTTTTCTTGGTTAATCACTTCTGCTATGTGGTTTCATATGCAATTCCTTGATTTTGTGGCTTATGTGAGTAATGAGCATGACAAGTGGAAATTTCACAAACCCGACTTCAAAGCAAACTTTTGTTGGTGAATATTTAAGCATAGCAACCTCAATATTTGATATACACCAATACTGTATTTTTGTCAGTAAAATTCCACTCTTGCACTTTTACAGAACATGATCATCAAAATGACCTTTCATTATGAATCTAATTAAAGATTTGTGGATAAATGTACCTGCTATTAAATGACATCCTTGCCTGCTTCTCATTTGGAAGGACTCTGCAGAAATGACAGAAAATTAAATGTTTTCATATATATGTTTCCTCCCCAAGAGAAGATGATGGAAAGGTGAGCAGTGTGCATCTGTAAGAAGAGAGAATCAGGTGAGTCACTTTTTTCTGTCTTATGTATGAAGTTGCTTTGTTTCATAGCACTTTCTGTATAGAAACCCATGCAGTTGTGCTCCAGATCAGCTTCCCAAGTTTAGAATCTTCAAAGCACTCAGTCCAGTTCAGGACAGAGCCTATACATAAATACATTTGTATAAGATGCCTGGGAGTATATATGTGATGATCTGAGACATTCTATGGAAAATAGTTTGAAATATAGAACCTTTTTATCTTAAAGTTAGAAGGAGTTATCATGCTATTTTTACCTAAAATTAAAAGGGGAGGAGGCAATGCAACAATCTATCCATCTATCTATCTATCATCTATATATTTTAAAAGCATCTAAATTGTTGTGAAGTTAAAAAGCTGATAAATGCTAGGATTTCAGGCACTCTTTAAAATGCTGGAATTTTGCTATTCTGTAGCTTTATTTTTCTGAATATCCTTACTTTTAGATGCACATTTGTCTAATCCTTTTTATACAGGTTTTGACTATTCAATTAATAATTATTTCCCTTTGACAAAGGGATGACAAGATGAATGACTGCAGAAAAGGCCTTTTCAACCATTCACTCCAAAGAAAAGAAAGTGCATATTAGAGAGGAAACATCCATGTTTCTCAAGATAGCATGAGCAAGTACAGAAATGACTATGTGGCTCTGTGAGGCCATTTCCAGCCCCTTTGCTCTGACGCTATGCATAACTTGAGAACACCTTTAATGTCAAGCTCTGAAGAATGTGATACCATTAACAAGGAGGGATAACTAAGGAGTTTTGCTCCACTTTTGTGTTCATTCGCTTGAAGATTAAGTTCTCCTCTGATATACCATTAGAAAGAAAGGTATTGAAGCTAAACAACAGCCACAGATTAAATTCTGTATAGGTGATGGTGCACACTCTGAAAAACATCTTATTTTGGTGTTTCAAAAGGGCAGAGCCTGGCATATAATCAAAGTTTGCTACAGTACCACTGAGTTTCTCCTCTTATACAATCTGGTATCTTCAAAGGGTGTATAACTCAGAACCTTGAAAAAAAATCAAGGCTCCATTTAAGGGGAAGATGCAGCATGCACTGCTTTGCTGATGTCTCCTGGAAAGTGAAAACTAAACATAGCTGGCATTGTAGAGACAGAGTATGGGAAAGAAAAATAAAGGTATTTCATTATAAAAGGAACTTGAAAAGGTCTTTACAGGGATGAAGCTAGCAAAACTCCACTGAATGGTGATTTACACCTGTAAAAAAACAACTCCTATGATCCAGAGGAAAGCACCCTGCAGTATAATGTCAGTCTGGCCTAAACCTCACTGGAAACAATTCACTGAAAGCCAGCCACATTGCAACTGTGCCGCAGTAACTTGTGCAAAATGTTGATTTTTTTCCTCAAAAGTTCAGATTTCTGAGGGAAAGCTTAAAGAAAACAGCAGTGCTGCACTTGCTTATTTACAAGCTTATCAAGAAAAAAAATCTAAACATATCTACCCTTTATATCTGAGATGGAAAACATCTGAATATTGTGTTGATATCTTGTTTTCCTAAATTTCAAACAAGCTGAAAAACACTGGAAGGTATCACCTGCCCCGTTCATCACCAATAAACAGGTAAATAATTAAGAAGCAAAAATATTCAGTTAAAGTGTGTATCTTGTAAACCCAAATCACCTCCCACAACTTTGCAGATAACAAAAATTTCAAAATACACCCCCTCCTGAGTATCATAAAGTCAAGGGATTTTCTCTATAAATTCCATGGTGATGTTATAGTTCCTAAATATAAATGTTAGTACCATACTACACATTGAAAATCAAAAGGCTGTAGTCCTTGAAAGATTAATATTAAATTAACCTAACAGAAGATAATGAATGAGCTCGCTCTTATCATTAGTCTACTAGAAGCTTCTCCTTTTTAGATATTTGAGGCTGCTGAGAGTTTCCAGTTTGCTGGTGACACTGGGAGCAAGTCTGATGACAGACAGAGTCATACACTGGACAGTCATCACACTACAGGTGCCTAAATAGTTAGACAGATTTCTAAAGGTGCTCAGATAGCATTTAGGTAGCTAACTGAAAAGGCTTGGCACAGAATGCAAGACCTTTCCACATCTGAAAACTTTATTTGACTAAGTAGGGTCTGGGCTTTTTGGAATACCGATGCATAGAATCATAGAATCATTTAGGTTGGAAAAGACCTTCAAGATCATCAAGTCCAACCATCAACCATGTCCACTAAACCATGTCCTGAAGTGCCTTGTCTAGGTGCTTTTTGAACACCTCCAGGGATGGTGACTCAACCACTTCCCTGGGCAGCCTGTTGCAATGCCTGACAACCCTTTCAGTAAAGAAGTTTTTCCTAATATCAAACCTAAACCTCCCCGGCTGCAACTTGAGGCCATTTCCTCTCGTCCTATCACCAGCCACCTGACAGAAGAGACCAGCACCCACCTCACTACAACCTCCTTTCAGGTAGTTGTAGAGAGCGATAAGGTCTCCCCTCAGCCTCCTTTTCTTCAGGCTAAACAACCCCAGTTCCCTCAGCTGCTCCTCATTGTGCTCCAGGCCCCTCAACAACTTGGTTGCCCTTCTCTGGACATGCTCCAGCACCTCAATGTCTTTCCTGTAGTGAGGGGCCCAAAACTGAACACAGTACTCGAGGTGCGGCCTCACCAGTGCCGAGTACAGGGGGACGATCACCTCCCTGCTCCTGCTGGCCACACTATTTCTGATACAGCCCATGATGCCGTTGGCCGCCTTGGCCACCTGGGCACACTGCTGGCTCATATTCAGCCAGCTGTTGACTAACACCCCCAGGTCTTTTTCTGCTGGGCAGCTTTCCAGCCACTCTTCCCTAAGCCTGTAGCGCTGCATGGGGTTGTTATGACCCAAGTGCAGGACCCGGCACTTAGCCTTGTTCAGACTCATACTATTGGCCTTGGCCCATTGATCCATCCTGTCCAGATCCCTCTGTAGAACCTTCCTACCCTTGAGCAGATCAACCCTCCCTCCCAACGTGGTGTCATCCGCAAATGTACTGACGGTGGACTCGATCCCCTCACCCAGATCATTGATAAAGGTATTAAACAGAAGTGGCCCCAATACTGAGCCCTGGGGAACACCACTTGTGACCCACTGCCAACTGGATTTCACCCCATTCACCACAACCCTCTGGACTCGTCTGTCCAGCCAGTTTTGTACCCAGCTAAGAGTACACTTGTCTAAGCCATCAGCCGCCAACTTCTCAACGAGTATGCCATGAGAGACAGTGTCAAAGGCCTTGTTGAAGTCCAGGTAGACAACACCCACAGCTTTTCCCTCATCCACTAGGCAGGTCACCTGGTCATACGAGGAGATCAGGTTGGTCAAGCAGGACCTGCCTTTCATGAACCCATGCTGGCTGGGCCTGATCCCCTGGTTGTCTTGCACATGCCATGTGAGCACACTCAAGATGAACCACTCCGTAATCTTCCCCAGTACCGAGGTCAGGCTGACAGGCCTGTAGTTCCCCGGATCCTCCCTCTGACCCTTCTTGTAAATGGGAGTCACATTGGCAAGCCTCCAGTCCTCTGGGACCTCCCCTGTTGACCAGGACTGCTGATAAATGATGGAGTGGCTTGGCAAGCTCTTCCACCAGCTCCCTCAGTACTCTTGGATGGATCCCACCTGGTCCCATAGACTTGAGAGTGTCCAGGTGGCATAGTAGGTCACTAACTATTTCCTCCTGGATTATGGGGGGTTTATTCTGCTCCCTGTCCCTGTCTTCCAGCTCAGGGGGCTGAGTACCCTGAGGATAACTGGTCTCACTATTAAAGACTGAGGCAAAGAAGGAATTAAGTACTTCAGCCTTTTCCTCATCTCTGGTGGCGGTGTTCCCCTCTGCATCCAATAATGGATGGATATTCTCCTTAGCTCTCTTTTTGTTGTTAACATATTTGTAAAAACATTTTTTGTCGTCTCTTACAACAGTGGCCAGATTGAGTTCTAGCTGATCTTTTGCCTTTCTAATTTTCTCTCTGCACAACCTAACAAGATCCCTGTACTGTTCCTGAGTTGCCTGCCCTTTCTTCCAAAGATGGTAAACTCTCCTTTTTTTCCTGAGTCCCAGCAAAAGCTCCCTGTTCAGCCAGGCCGGTCATCTTCCCCGACTGTTCGTCTGGCGGTGCACGGGAATAGCCTGGTCCTGAGCCATTAAGACTTCCTTCTTGAAGAATGTCCAGCTTTCCTGGACCCCTTTGCCCTTCAGGACTGTCTCCCAAGGGACTCTCTCAACTGGTGCCTTGAAGAGACCAAGGTTTTCCCTCTGGAAGTCCATAGTAGTGGTTTTGCTGACCACCTTCCTTGCCTCACCAAAAATTGAGAATTCTATCATTTCGTGGTCGCTAAGCCCGAGACGGCCTCCGACCACCACATCTCCCACCAGTCCTTCCCTCTTTGTAAACAGTAGGTCTAGCGAGGCTCCTCCCCTCGTAGGCTCACCTACCAGCTGTGTCAGGAAGTTATCTTCCACACACCCCAGGAACGTCCTAGACTCTTTGCTCTCTGCCATGTTGTATTTCCAGCAGACGTCTGGAAAGTTGAAGTCCCCCACGAGGACAAGGGCACACGATTGTGAGACTACTGCCAGCCGCTTGTAGAATGTTTCATCTGCCTCTTCAACTTGGTTGGGTGGTCTATAACAGACAACCAGTACGATATCTGCCTTGTTGACCTTCCCTCTCATCCTTACCCATAAGCACTCTACCTTGTCATCACAATCGTGGAGCTCTGTACAATCAAAACACTCCCTAACATAGAGAGCCACCCCACCATCTCTCCTTCCTTGCCTATCCCTTCTGAAGAGCTTGTAGCCATCCATTGCAGCACTCTAGTCATGGGAGTCGTCGCACCATGTTTCCACGATGGCGACTAAGTCATATCTATCCTGCTGCACAATGGCTTCCAGCTCCTGCTGTTTATTGCCCATGCTGTGTGCATTGGCATAGATGCACTTGAGCTGGGCTATCGATACCACCCCCAATGTTAGCATGCCACCTGCAGGCTCATCTCTGGTGAGCCTAGTTTTATCCCTTACCCCCTTCAAACCTAGTTTAAAGCCCTCTCTATGAGCCCCCCCATCTCATGAGTGAGGATTCTTTTACCCCTCTGAGATAGCTGGACTCCATCTGTCACCAGCAAGCCCAGTGCCGTATAAAACTCCCCATGATCAAAAAACCCAAAATTCCACTGAGTGCACCAGCCTCTGAGCCATGTATTAATCAGGTGTGTTTTCCTGTTCCTTTCAGTATATTTCCTTGCCACTGAAGGGACTGAGGAAAACACTACCTGTGCTTCCAATCCTTCCACTAAGCACCCCAGTGCCCTGAAGTCCCTTTTGATTGCTTTTGGACTTCTCCCTGTGACCTCATCACTGCCAACCTGCACAACCAATAGTGGGTAACAAGCAGAGGTCCGAACCAGACCAGAGAGTTCCTGGTAATGTCTTTTACCTGGGCCCCGGGGAGGCAGCAGACTTCCCTGTGGGATGGGTCAGGTCTGCATATTGGGCCTTCTGTCCCCCTCAGAAGGGAGTCGCCTATGGCAATTACCTTCCTTTTTCTTTTTTCAGAGGCTGTCAGAATGCGTGGGGCTGCCCGACTGGGCCTAGGCACCTCCCTAGATAGGGCTTCATCTAGACCCTGATCTTCACTGGCCTGGTCCTCAAATTCCAGAGCCCCATACCTGTTGAGCAGGGGCAACTGGGAAGGTGAGGGAGACCGGGAGGGGATTCGCCTGCCTCCCCGAGCAGGGACCTGTATCCATTCCCCTCCATCTCTTAGGTCCCCTCCTGCCTGGTGGCAAGAGGGCAGGGGAACCTCCGCTTCTTGCGGAGCCTCCATCTGCTGCCTCTGCCTCAGGGATGGCAGGGTGCGGGTCCACCAATCCATCTCCCTCTGACACCCCCTGATACTCCTCAACCTTTCCGCTGCCTCCTTCAGCTCTGCCACCAGGCCGAGCAGATCACCCACCTGGTCACACCGCACACAGGGGCTGTCCCCGCTGCCCTCCGGCGCCAGTGACAGGCTCAGGCACTGCCTGCAGCCGGAGACCTGGGCAGCTGCACGTTTACATGGGAGCTCCGTCTGGGTCACCACATTTTTCCTGGCAGCGGCTTTCACCCGAGCGGCAGCCACGCGTGGGTCTCCCTCCGGGCCGACGCCCACCGCTTGAGCAGCCGTCCCGAGCTGGGAAGAGGAAGACGGGGGCTGCGCCCCGCCCGCGCGGACCGCCGCGCGCCTCAGGGCCGTTCAAATCTCCCGCGGTTGCCGCTGGCAACGCCCACGCCGCGTCAGCCTCTCTCGCGAGAGCCGCCGGCTCCGGGCGGGTCCCTCCGCTCTTCCCCGGCGCTCCCGGGCCTCGGGAACCTCCCTGTCCGCCTCCAGCCAGCGCTTAGCCGCCCACTTACCGTTGCCGCTGCTGGCCTCGTCGCCGAGTGATGGTATAGCTTAATAATATATTATATAGCTTAATATAGCATTGTATAGCTTAATTGTTTAAAGCCTGGATATCTAATGAAATTGTCTGCTGGATCTCAGATTTTCGCAGCTGAGGGTTTTTTCGTATGCCTCGAACACTGCCCATATCGCTAGGTCCAGCTACTTCTGTCACAGGTGGTGTAAGTGGTCCAGCAAGCTTATTTTCTTACAAGTTGCTCCAACAGCCACTGCAAAATGAGGCACCCAAGCAGTGTTATATATCACTACCTCCACTCTCATCTCTAAAAAGAATATATCCGATACATTCAGGATTGGGACTTAGATCTTTCACACACACACTGACACTTTAATATTTAAGTCAACCCCCCCAATCAACTTTAAAACAAGACTATGTACATTTACATTTTACCTACCCCTTGTTAATAAAGGAGTTGTTACTGCCACACTAACAGCAAGAGACAGTCACCTGTTTCTTACAAAAACTTGCCAGCCTGACAGATTAAGTTAGTAGAGAAAAAACCAAATATTTTCAGCTCAATTTTTCAAAATTCAAACTTGCCTCAAAACAAAGATATTTAACTACGACCAAATAAATAAAGAGTATGATAATGTTATCTTCCTTAAGATGTGAAGTTTGTCAATAATAGGGAAAAACAAATATAATATAATTGCAGGAAGTTAGGCAAAGGGAGATGAACCAGGGCAATGCAGATTTGTCTTATTGAACCAGTGAATAAGTGATGTGGTTTGTTTTGTTATACTCACAGCCATTAATGAGAGTGCTATACATTGTCATCCCATGCAGCTCTGATGAAGGTATATGCCCAACTGTCCTAGAAAATGTATTTTCCTCATCCATCCACACTTCTTCCATTTTGGGTAGCATGAGCTTCTAAAATATTACAATAGTATTCGGAAGCATGGGGTGAAGCTGCGTCCTCATATGCAGTTATAAAACTGTTCAGATTTCCACTGGAAAAAGTTTCCTCTGCAGTGTCACTAGCTAAGCAATAGAAGTACTTAAAAACATAGTTTTGTTTCTGTCAAAAAATAAAGGAGAAGAAAATAAAGAAACTCAACAGAAACATCAAACAAATGTGAAAATGGCATTTTGCTGAGAATAGGAAAATTTAATCATCAAGAAATGGTTTTGTGACTTTCAAATTGACTAAAAGTGCCTTTTAAAAATAAAGATAAAATTTCACTTGTAACCGAATCTCCCTCTCAGAAAATTTAGGGGCCTCCTCTAAAGCTGAGGGCAGGTCACCACCTGAACCAGAAACAGAGCATAAGCCTTCTGAGACCAGACTTATCTGCTAGACTGCGATCCTCACTCGTGGTTGTGTTCCCATGACTGAAACCTACCCAGCAATGTCAATGTGATAGTTTATTAATGAAAATGTCACTTCAGCTTCTTGCAGCTCCCTAATAAAAATGCTGTGAACACTGGAATCCCATTTTATTTGCTACCTGGCTCAATCCATATGCTCATTATGCACCTTCCATGTATGGCCCCTGACTATGACTATTCCTTCTTGCAGGTGACAAAATGATGAACAAATGTGAAATTGTCTAATAATTGTTTCCTGTTTTTTTCATGGTACTGAAACTGTAAACAACATAGATGAGCCTATTATAATAAAGCTAGCTGGGCTTGGTAAATGAGTGATTCATAACCATACGTATCACCTAGTGAAATGGCTGTGTGATCTAATAGTGTTTTTTCCCTGCTGGACACAGGCACATATAACTCTGAATATATCTGATACAGGTCTGACATTTCACTTCATTACGCAACTATGTTGTGCCATGTAATGCACTGCAACAGAAGAATGCACTGAAGTGAAAAGCTGCTAGTTCTAATAAAAATGTATGGAAATAGATGTGCTTTCAGATAAGGAGTCAAACTGTTAGTTCCTCCAGAGGTGTGTAAGCAGAAGGCAGTGCTGCAAATAAACTGCAGACAAGCCTGCTTCATCTTCCTTCTTCTGAGCTGGTTTTCTTCCACCTCACCTCTCATCAATCTCTTTGCTCATCGTTCCCACAACACCGTCT
The DNA here is from genome assembly GCF_026419915.1 of Harpia harpyja. Lineage (NCBI taxonomy): Eukaryota > Metazoa > Chordata > Aves > Accipitriformes > Accipitridae > Harpia > Harpia harpyja. Next base: position 26,928,681 of record NC_068941.1, on the reverse strand, counting down.
GGTCAGATCACCATTGGTTTCAGTGTGTCCCTAAATAAAGAGAGCTTCTCTCTCCTCTTGGTCCTAACAAGGTAAAAATTTGCCCCCACTGAAAATGGGTCCCCTTTTCTCTTAGTTTGTATTAGTTGGCATTCAGAGTGGAAGGTCAGGAAAGCCATAGAAGAAAGACTGGCAGAAAACGAGTGCAGCAGGAGGATAGATACACTACAATGAGGTAAAAAGAAAAGAATACCTGGAGTAGGAAATGGTAAAAGGGACAAAAAAGCTTAGAAGCAAATGAGAAAAAGGGGATTAAAAGCATGAAAAGAAGAGGTAAGTGGCACAGTACCTACATGTCTCACGGTAGCAAGCCAAGAGGACTATAGGATAGGAGAGAGGAAGCACCTCCTTCCCAGGGCTCCACAAATAGACAAGCAGTTGTTCTTCCCACAGCTGGAGTGAAGACCTTCCATTTTGTGTAAAATCATACCTATGTGATATTTAATTGGGCCCAGAGTAGCCCAAATGATTTCTCCAAAACAATGTGCCTTACGTACCGGTGCACTGCCCACACCAACCACTCCATCTACCTTGTTAAATCTTGGGATGGACTTTGGAGTCAGATTTATAGTGTGTAAGGAAGTAGCTAGAAGGCATGGCTAAGGAAATGGATGGCATGTGCTCTCAGTAATGGCAATTACCAACAAAACTTATTTTGTGTGGAGCCATTTGCATTCACAGCATCATGAGAGAAGATTAGAATAATATACCCTACATTACAGATGGGGAATTTGAGACAGAAAGTGGTAAAACAGACTGGCAAAAGTTTACTTACCTTTTTGTGGCAGAGCTGGGGTCCGTCTGCCATTCCCCAGATCAGATTGAAGGTCCTGTGTTTTATTAGTTTAGTGATGAGAAACAGTGGAGAAAAATACTCATATTCCGAATTAAGTCTTGCTTGCAAATTAATTGAAGCTTGCTCAATTGCTTTATTGCCAAAACCAGACCAATCACTCCCTTTACAAACTATTACTTTTTTTTTATAGCTTTGTGGCCAGACTGAGAAGGGTGTCAGCCAGGGAGTTATGCTAGCAAGGCTTGGAGAGGTTATCTAAGTCCAAAAGAGTCATGGTGACTAGTATCTTCCAAATGGTTTTCATGGACTTTCTTGCTTCTACATGGAAAATAAAACAAATCTATTTTAAATCTCAGGGAAGTACAGCAATTGCATGTTAACATGGTACTGCGCCCAACGTGGGGCAAGACAACGGCAGTTTTGCATTAAACGTGCCATAGCTAGTTATTAAGTGGCAAGCTCCTGTGCAGGTCACGGAGCTTGTTGGCTGCTTGCTTATCTCTACCTTGCTGAGTTTGGGAACATGGTAACGCAAATAATGGCTGTGTGCTTTGCCCTGGCACTGATGGCTTTGTTGTGCTGCGGGAGCTATCTTGTGGGGAGAATGAAGGAACTCGGGAACATGCTAATACAAATAATATCTATGTGCTTTGTGCTGGCACAGATGGCTTTGCTGTGTTGTGGGAGCTATCTTGTGGAGGAGATGAGGGAACACATCTCCCTCTCCCTACCGGGCATTGATGTGAATGGTTTTATTATGCAGGCTCCCGAGGTCCTTGTTCACCCTTCTGTGAGTTGTTCAGTACTAATAATTAATACTGGTGGTGTATTGTGGAATCTGGTCTCGTCCTGGTATAAGAGAAGACAAGTTTCGGGTGAGGCAATACTGAAATGTGCCCTCAAGCAACCGGTCCCTGGGTGGCAGGGTATATGGAAGGATTTGGGCAGATTCCTAGGATGGTTATCACCTCCCATAATCTGGGACTTTACACCTGAACAGGCAAGTAACCCTGGCAAACTGACGCGCCACCTGATAGAAGGGTGCCTTGCCTATCCCAGTGAAAACCAGCAGCTTCTCGCACTGTACTGGGGCCTGGCCTATGCCTACTGAGCCATAGTTCAACACTCTCAGAGGACCTCGGTTGATGCAGGGACCCAGACTGCATCTGAGGACACCATGCTCGAGGCAGGGACCCAAACAACAACAACTACAGTAATTGCCCCAACAGTGAAAAAGAAACAGTGGACAAGGAGATCAACAGGTCCATACCATCGATTAGTGAGGGAAGAAGAAGAAGAGGAAAGGCTTAATCTAGAAGCTGGTCCTTCGATAAAGAAATTGGAGGAAGGAGTGAGGGAACTTAAACAGGAAGCGGAAACTACCCGGTCCCTGACGTCCTCAGAACTTCGGGACTTGTGGAAAGACTACAGCCGCCAGCCAGGTGAGCGGATTGCTACCTGGCTGCTCCGATGCTGGGATAACGGGCCCGACAGTCAGCAACTGGAAGTTAAGGAAGCCCAACAGCTGGGATCCCTCGCTAGAAACCGGGGAATTGAAAGAGGAATTGGAAAAGAGGCAGCAATTTGCAGTCTCTGGAGCCGGCTCCTCTCAAGTGTGAGGGCAAGATATCCATTCAAGGAAGATCTTGTGAATTCCTCAGAAAAGTGGACTACCGCAGATGAAGGCATCCAGTACCTGAGAGAGTTAGCAGTGGTGGAAGTCATCTACAGTGATCTAGATGATGAGGAAGTCTCAAAAGATCCAGAGGATGTCCTGTGCACACGGGCCATGTGGAGAAAGGTGATTCAAGGTGCCCCAGCGTCATATTCTAACAGCTTGGCAGCAATGTATTGCCCAGATATGGAAACACCAACTGTGGAGAAAGTGTCGTCTTGGCTCCAAAACTTTGAAGAAAATCTCTGTGTCTCCTCATCCCTACAGGACAGTGCCTTGGCTCTTAGGGACGCTCCAAGAAATCAGTCCTCTCCTGCCCCGGTCAGAGGGAAAGGGAGCCCAAGGCGTATGCCACGTGGTACACTCTGGTTCTTCCTGCGTGACCAAGGGGAGGACATGAGGAAGTGGGATGGTGAACCCACCTTCAAGCTGGAAGCCCGCGTACGTGAACTGAGAGGGAAGACAGCTGTTAAGAAGGGGTCACCCAAGAAGAAGGCTGTCAGTGTCGTTGCTGTAGAGGCCCACGAAAGCAATCAGCGATCCTCCAGGCATAGAAGAACTGAAACCACCTCCCTTGATTCTGGTGAGGGGACTTCTGGTCTGGCACTGGAAGGGTCAGACAGTGAATACTCTGATGAGGAACAGCAATAGAGGGTCCCTGCCTTCGGCCAGGAGGAGGAAAGGGATGACCGGATATACTGGACTGTGTGGATTCGATGGCCTGGCACATCAGACCCACAGAAGTATAAGGCTTTGGTAGACACTAGTGCACAGTGTACACTGGTGCCATCAGTGTACAGGGGCACAGAACCCATCTGGATCTCTGGAGTGACAGGGGGATGCCAAGAATTGACTATATTGGAGGCTGAAGTGAGCTTGACAGGGGACAAGTGGGAAAAGCACCCCATTGTGACTGGCCCAGAGGCCCCTTGTATCCTTGGCATAGACTACCTCAAGAGAGGGTACTTCAAGGACCCAAAGGGGTACCGATGGGCTTTTGGTGTAACCACTGTAAACGCAGAGAAGATCAAACAGCTATCTACCCTGCCTGGCCTCTCGGAAGATCCCTTCATTGTGGGATTGCTGCAAGTTGAAGAACAGCAGGTGCCAATCGCTACCAGGACGGTGCACCACCGGCAATATCGGACAAACCGAGACTCCCTGGCTCCCATCCATGAGCTGATTCATCAACTAGAGAGCCAAGGAGTCATCAACAAGGCTCATTCACCTTTTAATAGTCCTATATGGCCAGTGCAAAAGTCTGATGGAGGGTGGAGGTTAACAGTAGATTATCGCGGCCTGAATGAAGTGACACCGCCACTGAGTGCTGCTGTACCAGACATGTTAGAGCTCCAATATGAACTGGCATCAAAGGCAGCCACGTGGTATGCTACAATTGATATTGCCAATGCGTTTTTCTCCATTCCTTTGGCAGCAGACTGCAGGCCACAGTTTGCTTTCACATGGAGAGGTGTCCAATACACCTGGAATCGACTGCCCCAGGGGTGGAAGCACAGCCCTACCATTTGTCACGGACTAATCCAAACGGCACTGGAACAAGGCGATGCCCCTGAACATTTACAATACATAGATGACATCATCGTGTGGGGCAATGAGGCAGAAGAAGTGTTTGAGAAGGGAAAAAGAATAATTCAGATTCTTCTGAAAGCTAGTTTCGCCATAAAGAAAAGCAAGGTCAAGGGACCTGCACAGGAGATTCAGTTCTTGGGAATAAAATGGCAGGATGGACACCGTCATGTCCCTATGGATGTGGTTAACAAGATAGCAACTATGTCTCCACCAGCTAACAAGAAACACAAGCCTTCCTAGGCCTTGTGGGGTTCTGGAGAATGCATATTCCAGGCTATAGTCAGCTTGTGAGCCCTCTCTATCGAGTAACATGGAAAAAGAACTATTTTGAATGGGGCCCTGAACAACAACAAGCCTTTGAGCATATCAGACAGGAAATAGCTCGTGCAGTAGCTCTTGGGTCTGTCCGGACAGGCCCAGATGTACAAAATGTACTCTACACTGCAGCTGGGGAGCATGGTCTCAACTGGAGCCTCTGGCAGAAAACACCAGGAGAAACCCGAGGTCGACCATTAGGGTTTTGGAGCCAGGGGTACCGAGGATCAGAAGCCCACTACACCCCGACTGAAAAAGAGATACTAGCAACATATGAGGGGGTTCGAGCCGCTTCAGAAGTTGTTGGTACAGAAGCATATCTTCTCTTGGCACCACGATTGCCCGTGCTACACTGGATGTTCAAAGGAAACATCCCCTCTACACATCATGCAACCAGCGCTACATGGAGTAAGTGGATAGCATTGATCACGCAACGGGCTCGACTGGGGAAATCTAACTGCCCAGGAATTCTGGAAGAGATCATGGACTGGCCAGAAGGCAGAGATTTTGGAGCATCGCCTGAGGAGGTGACTCGTGCCCAAGAGGCACCACCATATAATGAGTTATCAGAAGACGAAAGGTGTTATGCTTTGTTTACTGATGGATCCTGTCATGTGGTAGGGAACCATCGGAAGTGGAAAGCTGCTGTGTGGAGTCCCACACGACAAGTCGTTGAGGCCACTGAAGGAGAAGGCGAGTCAAGTCAGTTTGCAGAAGTGAAAGCCATCCAACTAGCCCTAGACATTGCTGAACGAGAAAAGTGGCCGGTACTCTACCTCTATACCGACTCCTGGATGGTGGCTAATGCCCTATGGGGGTGGCTACAGCAGTGGAAGAAGACCAATTGGCAACGCAGGGGTAAACCCATCTGGGCAGCAGCATTGTGGCAGGACATTGCTGCCCGTGTAGAACACATGACTTTAAAGGTACGTCATGTAGATGCTCACATGCCCAAAAGCCGTGCCACTGAAGAACATCGAAATAATGAACAGGTAGACAAGGCTGCCAAAATAGAAGTAGCTCAGGTGGACCTGGACTGGGAGCGTAAGGGTGAGCTATTTGTAGCTCGCTGGGCCCATGAGACATCGGGACATCTAGGGAGAGATGCAACATATAGGTGGGCTCGTGATCGAGGGGTGGACCTGACCATGGAGGCCATCACACAGGTCACTCATGAATGTGAAACATGTGCTGCAATCAAACGAGCCACCAGAGTAAAGTCTCCCTGGAACAGAGGGTGGTGGCTGGGCTTTCGATATGGCGAGGCCTGGCAAATGGACTACATTGGACCACTGCCACCAACACGCCAAGGCAAGCGCTACATACCCACGATGGTGGAAGCAACTACTGGTTGGCTAGAAACATATCCTGTAAACCATGCCACTGCCCGAAACACCATCTTAGGCCTCGAAAGGCAAATTTTATGGCGACATGGTACCCCGGAAAGAATTGAATCAGACAATGGGACTCATTTCCGAAATAACCTCATAAGCTCCTGGGCAAAGAAACACAGCATCGAGTGGGTGTACCACATACCCTATCACTCACAAGCATCTGGAAAAATTGAGAGATATAATGGACTGTTGAAGACTATGTTGAGAGCGCTAGGCAGTGGAACATGGAAGCATTGGGATACAAATTTAGCAGAAGCCACTTGGCTAGTTAACACCAGAGGATCTGCTAACCGTCCTGGTCCTGCCCAAACAAAACCCCTACATACTGTGGGAGGAGATAAGGTCCCCGTAGTGCACATGGGGAAGTGACTGGGGAAGGCAGTGTGGATTTCTCCTCCCATGGGAAAAGGCAAACCCATTCGTGGGATTGTCTTTGCTCAGGGATCTGGGTGTACTTGGTGGGTAATGCGGAAGGATGGGGAGACCCAGTGTGTGCCTCAAGGACATTTAACCTTGAGGGAAAAATAATCTGTGATGTGAGTTGTATGTTGTAGGAAGTAATGTAGCAGGAATGACCTGAACTGCAGAGGAGTGAACTTTGCAAGGAACCAGACAAGTGCATCAGTGACCCAAACCAAGCCGGTGTTGGTGCCCAACGATCGAACATACTGCTTCTCCTGTCCTGACCACTCATCTTGACGGATGGGGCCCAAGTCATAACCTGCGTGTGAACATCTGGAGGAGTGGAAGAAGCTGATGGAATATCTATCTCTTAAAGGACAGGGGATAGTAATTAATAAGAATGTATAAATCTGTATGTTGGGTATAAAAGTGGTTTAAGTATGTAGTTTCAGTTGTAAGTGTTGGTAAGAAAGGATTTCAGTAATGAGAATTAAATACAATGGCATGGTTAGAAGATATCTGTATTAAATTATGTGGGACCTGAGCATGACACAAATGGTATGGAATAAGGGGTGGAGATTGTATTGGGTCTGGCTGAGATGGAGTTAATACTCCCCATAGCAGCCTTCATAGCACTGTGCTCTGCATCAGTAGCTAGAAAGGTGTTGATAACAACCAGTGTTTTGGCTACTGCTGAGCAGTGCTGGCACAGCATCAAGGCTCTCTCTCCAACATTTTTGCCCCCCCCCCTCAATGGCAGGCTGGGGCAGGGCAAGATCTCGGGAGGGGACATAACCAGGACAGCTGACCTAAACTAACCAAACAGATATTCCATACCATATGACGTCAGCTCAGATATAAAAGCTAAGTAAAGGGAGACGGAAGGGGGGCATTTTTGGTCTTCCGGAGCAACCACTACGCGTACTGAAGCCCTGCTTCCCAGGAAGTGGCTAGACATCGCCTGCTGATGGGAAGTAGAGAATAATATCATTTGTTTTTCTTTGCTTTTGCGCGCGACCTTGGCTTTCACTTTATTAAACTATCCTTATCTTGACCCACGAGCCTTTTGTTATATTTTCTCCCTCCTGTCCAGCTGAGAAGGGGGAGTGATAGAGCGGCTTTGGTGGGCACCTGGCATCCAGCCAGGGTCAACCCACTACACATGTCTAAACATATAATGTGCTACTTAGGGGAAGAAATCATTTTAAAACTAAATAACAGTAACCTGTGTGGCGGTGCCACAAGGCCTTGACACAGCAGGACACCAGAACCTGTGTATTGAAATCAGTACCATTGTGGCTACAACAGAGTGATCATGAAGTGCATTTGCATAGTATATAGCATCATAACATTTTTCTTCCATGTTCCTTGCGTGAAGAGAAACCAAGTTGGACGATGGTATTTAAATGCTATTGTGCTGCACGTGGTCACTGTAGGAAAGTCTCCTCCTGCTGACTGTGGCTTTCTACCTCCTCTCCTCAGGCCTGCACCTCTCCCCATACATGTGATTGCTGAGATATATAACAATCCTTTCACACATTTCCCTTCTTTGACTTCAGTGGCAGTTATGCATTCTTTCAGCCTTTAACCATTTCTGCAAGTCTTCAGATTGACAACAGTGAAAACTGTATTTCTTTCTACTGTTACACACATTTAGTCAGATTTTTTTCCTGCAATATATTTTATATAAAAAATGACAGTTCATCAAAAGTAAAGTGTTTTGTGAAAATTATTTTTTGAAATGAAAGTTGAAAAAAATGTTTAGATACGTAAAAACATTTTATTTTGACCTTTGTGGAACAAAACATTCTCATCCTCTATTTTGAAATTACTTTTCATTTCAGTATTATTTTCTTTACTTCATATTTATAAAACAATACAAAGAAAAGCCTCAAAAATGAAATGAAATATATTGATTTCTCAACCCTAAATGCATTACTTGAGGGACATTTCAGTTAACAGAACATTTACATGAAAAGGTTTTGTTCTGCTACAAAAGAAAAGGCATTTCAAAATTATGAAACTCAGCTAAAGACATGGCTCCCATATGGTTTTTATGGATAGATGAAAATACACATTGTAGCAGTAGGAGATTTCACCAAGTGTTCCATCATTCTTTTAAGCTAAAAACTGATGGCTGTTTAACACTGAATTTACCAATGGCAAAACAGTTAATTCTGTGTCTCACAATTAATTGACCATCCTCTATAAGTATACAGTTTTAAGAACTTGAGAGTTTTAAGCACCTAAGTTATAAGTTTGATGGTTTCTGTGAACTGAGAAACAGTCTATAATCAATCGCTGATTTCAGAATGGCTGCCACACAGCAATGCAATCATAGTTCCTTTCAGCCATTAATGAAATAGGAGAAATTCCAATAAATGCTTACATGCTTAAGCATATTATTATTACTCTATAAAATGTTCATCTTCCTCTAAGTTTTGAGAAATAATTGTTCCTCCAGTCTCATACAAACTATGAAGAGAAATGCACATGGGTAAACTTCTCTTAGATCCATGAATGAGATAACATCTATGCCAAAATTTGACACACAGGTTGACAGACTTGAAAAACTTACACAGCAAGGCATGGAGAACATCAGCTTGCTATTCTAGTTAGAAACAAAACTAAGAAAACTAAGCATCCTGGTTTCTTAAAATACATCACTGATTAGCCCCACAGATGAAAAAATCTGAGCATATGCATAATCCTGTAACACAGCTGACATGCAACATTCTCTATATTCATCTTGAATGTTGGGGTTTAGATATTTGGGTATAAGTCACATTTGAGGAGCAGTGGACTGTGTTATGGAGGGTGACAAACCTACATACCAGAGAATTATATTAAAAAAAAAAGAAAAAGTCTAGTAACTTCATGCATCCAAAGATGTCTTATATTTAGAGGTGCAGAGAACAAGTATTGAGAAAGGGCAACCTCCTTTACAGCATCTGAAGTTGAGAATTCAGAAATCAGTGTATGCAAAATTGTTATTCTGTTCAGAACTGGCATGAAAATTTGCTCGTATTTCAAAGAACAACACAAAACTTAATTCGTGAGGAAGAAGAATTCTTAAGAAATCAATAAAAACAGAGAGAAAGGCCCATGGACTGTTGGAATACAGAATGCAAACAACAACTACTTATATTCAAGATGAAATGTTGATATGTGTCAACTTGAGACAAGTACAGAAAAGGCAAGCATTCTCTGAATTTCTGAGTGATGAGGGAAATGCTTGGGAATGTATGCTTTCTATATCCATGTCACTGGGCCTTCACAATGCTTTTACTGCAATTAAATACTCTTTTTTTTTTTTTTTAATCAAGTTGAAAGCACCAGCAAACTAGGAAAAAAGTTGGGAGCAGAGCTGTTTTATATTGTCACAGTAAGTCAAGTTTAACAGTAACCAGATTTGCCAGAAATTTGTGAAATGTTGCCCCAGGCAAATTTACATGAAACAAATTTTTAATTTGTTGTATAATTATAATCAGTTAAATAATGCCATTCAAATATAATGAATAATGCAATCCTCATTCATATTCACCAAGGACTTTACTCATAATCATTCTCATTATTCTAGACAGTTTGCTTTTAGGGGCAGACAAGTAGGGATTTATCCAAGATTTTTTTTGAAGTGTTTTACCTTCTGGAATTCAGTGAAAGGAAAGATGATGAGTGTCCATGTTATCATGGAAGTGAGTAGCAGAAGCCTAGGCAACAGAGTTCATAATTCATAACCACAGCCTGTTATTTAGGATAAAGTTTTCCTCTTTAAAGCAAAGATAATGACAAGTGCATTTAGCCATGAAGAAGGCACACAGCCTGCATGAAGAGTCCTCTTGGTCCAATTTCCCAGTAGGAAAAGAAACAGAATAAAACTCTGGTCCAAATGAATACAGTAACTGTTGAGTTAAATAGGACTAAGATTAGTGCCCATAACCTCAATTTCTGTTCATAACATAGAAAGCCAGTTCTCACCAAGCCAGGGACATCTAGTTATTCCAATCCTGCTGTCATGCCATCACTCTCCTATCAGCAGATCAGCTTTTCTTCACCTTTATGGACCTCTGCATGTAATGAGATCATTTCATTTCCTCCTGCTAGCTGAATCCTAATTTCCAGATAGCAATTTGTGTACAACTGACAAACGTAGTATTCTGCCAGAGGCACATCAAGTGTGTTTGTCATAAACATACGTGTGCACATTTTCTGGGTGCATTGCCTGGGTATAAGAAAACTCAGACACACTTTCTTCCTCATAGGTAACAGTGCTGGGCTTTACTGGGTAAAAGAAAAGGAGAAAGAGAAGTAAGGGAGCCTCTAACTTAGCTGGTGCATGCGCACTCAATTTAGTACTTCTAGGAGACACGGCCACTTTCTTTCTACCCACCCATTAGACATAAGGTGAGATTGCAAAGGGCTGAAAGTCTGATCTTAAGGCTGGAATTGAGTCAGGTGACCATTGGACATGTGGAAACAGTCTGGAAACCCCACATTATTCAAGAGAGGTTATAAGCTCAGGGGCACAACCATCCTCTGGGGTGACTCTTGTGTGACTGAGGCATAGTGATTGACATACAAAGAGTTGGAGTGCACTGGGCTATGGCAAATCCTGGACCAGAGGCAAAAGAATCAAGAACACCGAGGAATGGTATTGTGCCTAAGTGAACCAGAGGTATAGAGAAAGACTATTATCTTTAACTGCTTGCCTGGGAGTAAGTTTACCCACAGAAGAAAAAACCAAAAACCTGAGGGTGATTTCCATATCTCACTCCTTGCCCTTGCAGCAAGAACTGCTGTGGGCTGAGCTAAAAATCAGGTTGCTTGTATACAGCATCTTTCACCCTGATGATCCCTCCCTAGTGTCTCACATTTCAACAGCTGTCATTCATGTTAGCCTAGTTTAGTTTTCCCAGTTTTCCCTTACTTCCGCCCCCCCCCCCCCCCGCCCCGCTTTGGAAAGCGAGAGATATGAAAAAAGAACAAAAACTATCACCGATGATAGAAGAAGTCACAGCACGTCAATGAAATTCTAGGGAAAATCAGTTACAGACCCCAGCATTTGAAGGACTCTGCATAAATCTTTTTTGTGTGCTGCCCATCAGTGTTCTTTGTTGCACACTGACTCCCTATTTGTTTTTGAAAAGAATGAGATGTTATAGCAATGCAGCCAAATCACCTTGTACTCCGCAGTAGAGGGATCATGTACCTACCTTTCAGATCTCATCTTCTTATGTAGAAACAAGGTGTCCTTTCTGCCCTTGCTAGTCTACATCATGATTAAGTTTTGAAAGGGAGAAGGAAAGAACATCTTCTTGCACTAGGTCCCTCTAGTTAAAATTAGAGGCATATAAAAACTTCCTCAATCTTTTTAATTTAACTACTTAACCCTCTCTAGACATCAAAGACATTACCTATAATTCAGTCACCATAATTAACAGCCAGTTCTTAATGAATGTTCTGTACCCTCTACAGTGGGAAAAGCTGGACATCGAGCATTTAAAAGAAATCTCTGCATCTACTTACAGATTTTAAAAATATTTTTATTTGTTCCTTGTTTGCAGTTTATATGAATTTTCCTTGACTACATTTCATTTATAGAAAATCGATGGCACTCAGCACATTATGACCAACATTGTAGCAATTTCCCTTTAAGTTTGCAATATATTACTTAATCATCCTTTCTATTAATAATCCTTGTACACATACAGTTATTCAATAATTAAAACTAAAACTAAATGCAGTACAGTGCCTTACTTCAGCTTACAACTTTTACAAAAGCAAAGCCTTTTAAAAAAATCAATCAGCTCTTTCAGAATCCATTAAAAAGTAGCATTTAAAAGAAAACCTTAATTTTAAGCCTTAGTGGGGCAATATTATCTTTCTTTACATTAAACTTTGGAAGGCCAAACCTGTAAAATAAAACTCCTATTTGTTTTCCTTTTCTGTTCTTCAACATTTATAAACGGAAGAAAAATACCCCCTTTATAGTAACTCCTTGAAAAGCAAAAAAAAAAGCAAGGAAGCCTAACTGCCTCTGAAAGAAGTGCTGAAAGTTAATTTTAATTCAAATGTAAACACATTTGTTGAAATATTCCATTCTGATCTGATTCCCACTTGATTTTGATTTCACATAGGTAAGAAATGATTATATTTTCATGTCCTGCTACAATTTTAAAGGGGAAAGAAAGCATCTTTCAGCATATTTTTTTCTTTTGCAACATTTGAAGAATATATTTTTGTGGCAGCTGGATATAACCTGTGTCCCAGCCATTACTGAACCTAGCCTTCTAAAATACAGAACTGGCTAAAATTACCTTAGATCTTCTCACATGTGTCAATCACAGTACAAATGGGTTAATGTGAAACAGGCTGACACCCCTAATATATTACATGTGCCAGTGGCCTTGCAACATCTTTGATAATAAGTACCCAGCAACTCTGTCTTATTCCACTCAGTCCCTTATCCTATCTGGTGTTGGGTTGTCGCTGCTTCAAGAGAAGGAATTAAGTGGTGAAATATACAGGGCAGGGGAGCAGAATAATAATCACAGAATGGTTGAGGTTGGAAGGGACATCTGGAGGTCATCTTGTCCAACCCCCTGCTCAAGCAGGGCCACCTAGAGCCAGTTGCCCAGGACCTTGTTCAGACAGCTTTTGAATATCATGGAGGATGAAGACTTCACAACCTCTCTGGTCAACCTGTGCCAGTGCTTGGTCACGCCCACAGTGAAAAGTGTTTCCTGATGTTCAGGAGGAACCTCCTGTGTTTCAGTTTGTGCCCATTGCTTCTGGTCCGTCACGACCCAGACTGGACAGACCAGGGAGTCGTGTTTAATTCGAAATTCCCTTGGGCTAAATTAAGGTGAAATAACACCAAACGATCAGTTAAAGATTTTATTCATGACAGAAGCAAACGGAACTGGGGAGGCGTGGTAGTAGGTGGCAGGGTTTCTCACAACAGGAATTGGCATAGGACTACTTCTGTAAACCGTGTAACCATATACATCAATTCAGGGAATAAGGAGATCCCTCCCGCTGAGTCACGAGGTTCAGAGCAGACCCCCTTGCTTTCCAGACTCCTCCTCAGAGGAGGGTCTAGGGGCGGCTGGATCTACTCTTAGTCTCAGACTTGGTCAACAGTTTGTATCTTGAAACGGATGAGGTGTAGGGATTGTGGAAAAGGAAAAGGAAAGAGAGAAGACAGAGAGAGAAAAAGGAAGAGAGAAAGATTTCACCGCTCCTGGGTCCAGCGTCGGTTCAGTCAGCCGAGGTGTCCAGTCAGCTGAGGGGTCCAGTCCTGGTGGGCTTGCGCAGCCAGGGCTTCAGTTGGTGTCCTTTTATCATACTTGCCCCTCCTTTGGGCGGGCACCCGAACTCATCAGGTTAATGAGCAGTTTGTGAGCCTTTGGGCTTGGGGGTCATTTGTGGAGTAACTTATCCTTCCCTGCAGACACTGCCATTGTTTCATCTTTGTATCAGAACAGGTTATCAGAACAGGGAGCTGCGCACCCTCCAGCACACCCTCCCCCTCCTGTTGCTGATGTCTGAGCTGATGGGCTTTTCACCTTGGTTCCTTGCTGTGCAGGGTTTGTCTTTAAGCAGAACTTGCCCCACCACAATGTTTGAGACATTAACTCTTTCAGTCTCTCACATGGTCTTGTCACTAGGTACCACTGAAAAGAGCCTGGCTCTGTCTTCTTTACACCCATCTATTGTGTATTTGTACACATTGACAAGATCCCCTCTAAAACATTCCCTTCTCCAGGTTGAACAGTCCCAGCTCTTTCAGTCTTTCCTCATATGGGAGATGCTCCAGTCCCTTCATCATCTTTGCAGAGCTTCACTGGAGTCTCTTGTAATGGGGAGGCCAGAACTGGACACAGTACTTCAGGTGTGGCCTTAACAGTGGTTGGGGTAAAGATCTTATAGTAGAGGGGAAGGAAAGCATAATGTCTGAGCTTTTTAACACCCAAATTAGATTACAAGGAAGGACTCTTTTCATCAAAACTTTTTCAAGTCTTTAAAACAAAGAGACTTTTTAATTATTATTATTATTTGTTTGGCTTTTAACAATTAGAAGAAAACTGTTGCTTTTTTTTCCAGTGAAAAGAACTTTTTCATCAAACACTCGTCCTAAGCTCCTTCCTTTCATTAAACACTCCTTCCTACGCTCCATGCTGAAAGAAGAAATTCTTATTCCTTAAAAATAACTTTTTGAGTAGTTGAAGCACAGCCTTTTCCCAAGACATTCACTCAAGGTACCAACAACTTCTGCAAGCCAGCCACTATGCTCATGTAAATCTGCCCTGTGCCGTTGGCATCAAGGGAATGAAGCTGACTCATGCCAGCTGGGAAGCTGGCACACTTTTGTTTGCTGGCATCTACATGATTGCTGTCCAAATTCACTGGCAAAAGGAGACAAAGAGCACAGCAGAAAGTGAGGATATTTAGCTCAGCTGGCTTAATGCGTCCCTGCTGACAGCTTCAGTCATCAGAACAGCATAACTTGTGCTGACACATGGGAATGTGCTTCCATCCCGTCATTACACAGGTTAACAGTGATCATAGTCTCAAACTCACTGGTATTTCAGAGCTTCCATTTCTGGCTTGACAGGTGCAACTGAAGGAAACAAGACTTTTTCACTTTTGTATTGATAAATTTTCAAACCCAGGGCACAATGATTTAGCCACAGAATTTCTGCACAGCGATGAAATTTGTGACACCTCATCTCTTTATCAGTAACACTGCTTCAAAATATGATCCTTGCATATATGTATTGCCAGTCATCATCTTCCCTTCCTTTCTCCTTCAGGTCATTCGGTAAATTTTCAGACATTTTGTTATGACCCCAAGTCTGTGGATTGTGTAACACCTGAAGTATGCTTTATTCCTCCAAAAATACCATAATGCAGAAGCCGAAGTGAAATTCTTGTTTTCCAGCTTAACCTGACCCATGGCAGCAAACTGCAGAACCAAGCACTTCTAGGAGGGTTGCTTTTGTTTGTTTTGCAGCTGAGCCACAGAGAAAGTAAACCATTCCATAAGATACCACGTGCTTGTGAGTATCAGTGTTGGCCTATTTTTCCTTGTCCCTTCTTCCTGAGCTAATACTGCTTGATGAAGATGAATCTACCATATACCATGCTCCATGAAAAAGAAGATGAAAATATTTTCAAGCAGAGAAACCTGATTTCAGGCTGTTTCTCTAGGAATTTGTATTAGGTCCCAGCCCTAGTGTTCACAATGAAGTTATGGCAGGAGTAGCCTGACTTTACTAATGATCACAGTGGTTTGCAGTGGTTCGGTTTTGTAACCGAAATGGCGATTAATAAAGAACATCAAAACCAGGTATGGCTAAATGATCCAAAAAGTAATTCCATATTGCTCCCATCTATTTCTTCCTCTTCTGATGAACAATCATTGCAAAAATAGGTCTTTTATTCCCCACCTCCTGACTTCCCAGCATCAACACACTCTCCAAAATAATAATTTAGCAAATCACCCATTTGCCTCCACAAATCATGTTTAACAAAAAAAAAAAAGTCTTGTGCCTTGAGGGAGTACTTAGACTAAATTTTAAAAGCTTTTTCTTTACAACAAAATTAGAAATCTGCTTGATTTAAAAAACAAATAAAAATAAATAACATTCGCAAAAAATCACCTGATCCCCAAGTTCTGGACTTCAAGGTGGTGTGGTAGAGGGAAATAACCTTTTAGCATGAGACACATGCAAATTACCAAAACCTCTTAAGAGGTTTCATCACTAGATCAGGAAAGGAAGAGGTTCTTTCATATGCAAAAGCCTATCCAGAAACATGGAAAATAAAACTGCAAAGTACACAAAGTGGGTCCAGTCTGATTGTTGAGGTGGATTTTGCACACTGATCTGTCCCTGGGCTCTCTGAAGCAATCAGGATTTTCTCAGGACAAGACAGGAACTGGTACAGAAGACCCTTGTGACTTTCGGCAGGGGAATGGGACTGGTCTGAAGATGCAGTTGCGCACAGCTTTCTATCAACATCCAGGTCAAGTGGGTGGTGAGATGGACACAGTGTGTCTCAGATAGACAGCATGGATCTCCCAGGGGTACTTGTGAGGCACCCAAGAAATTTGGAACCTTACAATGCCACTGATGGAAAAACTGCTGGCAGCCAGGAAAAAGCATTGCGTGAATGTTCTAAAACTGGGTGATTTCTTCTTCTCACTAATTCAGGCTTAGTTTGGGAACTGATGTGGGCTGTTTCATTTTGGCACTAAGCTATATTTTTTGAGACTTTGGTTTCAGAAAGCATGCTTTTTTCATTACAAAGGCACTTTTTTTTTGAGGTGTTGAAAATCTTTTTGTTCAAGTCAAACAGAACTTTCCAGATCGATACATATTTCCTTTTGTCATTGTTTTCTCACTTCAGTCCAAGTCCCCCCAAAATAACTATTTCAGTCCAGGTAAAACGAATTCCTCCCTTCTAGGTTGTTTTTTGTTTGTTTGTTTATTTGGCCACTGAACCAAGAAGAAAAGAAAGAAAAAAAATCCACTGTTCACTGAGCTTCTCTGCACTTCTGCACTTCCACCTTCCCTTCATGGCCCCAATATATTTACCACATCATCCTGTCTCCTGCATGAGCTCTGCATCAGCTAGAGCATGTGAATGGTATATGTGTTTATCTTTTTCCCCAAGGTCAAGAATAAGAGGTGGTTTCAAAGGCAGGTTTACAATGTTGTTGTCCTTTGTGAAAAACAGAGCCATTTGATCTCCCTAATAGTGACTATTATTAAGGATGCAAATATTCAATTAATCTGAAATACTTACTGGGCTTCACAACTGAGTGAAATAATGTGAATGAAGTAATTAGCCTGTGTGACGGTCTGACAAATTCAATGTCTCAAACATCCGTTAAAGAGCTTTGCTGGAGAAAACGGCCTCTGTAAAAATGCTGGAGTTTTGTGAACAGGACAATGTGGCCACAGGAGAGGGCCCCATGGAGGGTGGGAATGCACTTCTCCAAAGCCCCAGTTCCTTATCTTAAGTGACCAGGAGAAGGAACACAATTTACGCCTTCCTGGAGGAAGAAGGCCCCACGGAAGTTGGGACTGTGCTTCTATCTTAAGCGGTCATGCCAGCAGGAAAAGAGAGGCAACTCCACAATGAACCCCCCCCCCAAAGCTCACTGACGGATTACAGTGAACCCCAGGTGTGGGAACTGCACATGTTGAAATCATCAACTAACACACTATAAAAGAAGAGAGAACGATTCCTCAGTGCGCGCCCTCCGGAACTGGATCTCTACGCTGGCTGGACCAACGCTGGACCCAGGACTGGTGAAACCCTTTCCTTCTCTCTTTCTTTCTTTCTCTCATTCTCTCTCTTCCTCTTTTCCTTCTCTCTTTTCCACAGTCCCTACACCTCATCCTTTTAAACATAAACCGTTGACCAAGTCTGAGACTAGGAGTGGATCTAGCTGCCCCTGAGCTCCTCTTTGAGAAGGAGTCCAGAAAGCAAGGGGGTCTGCTCTGAACCTCGTGACTCAACGGGAGGGCTCTTCTCCTGACACAGTCTCATGTTCCTTTTTCCATTTCATTTTTCTATACTTCTCTTCTCAAACAGCGGCTTAATGACATGTTGCAAGGTTCTTATTAATAAGTTCACGTGTACTTGGACAAAGTTAGCTAGGTTGAATAAATGTTGATTGTTGTTTGAACTCCCCTGGTGTTGTTTCACCTTAATTCTGACAAAGGAAATCCACGAACTTGAGTCGCTCCAACTTTGGGACGCAACAGCCTGGGACCACAGTTTTATCTTTGTTCTCTCTCCATTTCGCAAAAACATTATTTTGCTAAGAGTTATGTTTTATTCACACACTTGGGTGCCAAAGCCCTGGGGATCTGAGATATTTACATCAAGTCCACTCCCCAGCAGCACACACAATGGTGACAACTCACAGGACACATTTTCTATATTCCCAGCATCGTTAGCACACTGTCCCCACCTTTGCTGTCCTGGGAAAGAGGTGTATGGAAGGACATGGTTTTGAGGAATTTATGAAGCGCTTAGAAGCTTGTATCTCAAAGCAATTCTTTTGCCTAAGTAAGACTGATAAAGTATCATTACTCTACCAACACTTTGTAGTAAAGAAATTCCACAATGTGGCATGATGGAGAGAAGCAAATCAATGAGCAACCTTTTAATGGTGGGAAGATGCATAGCACCATGCAACAGGCCCAGACCTATTGGCTGGGAGTCAGGAGATCTGAGTTTGTGCTCCATTTCTGCCCGGGATGTTGTGTGAGCTGTTGGATGAATCTCCTATATATCTTGCAACTCTGTAGTCCCTCAGTGATGGGTAGAGAATTTCCCTTTCACTCCCTAGCTCATTGATGCTAATGATAGGCTTTCTACCCATCATCTGGGTGTTGCCCAGGGTCCACAATGGAGACAACTCATTCCAGGTGTAATACAAAAAACAACCTGGCAACCAGAATAGGTCCTTCAACTCACCTCTATCCTGGCCCCTACCATGGAGAAAGGCCTTGCAAAATATTCCTTCCTCATGGGAATGGATTTTTGTATGGGTCTACAATTTTAGGAGCCTTTTTCCAAACAAAGCAGGCAGGCATCTTCAACTGGGATACCGGGTTAAACTCTCAAAGTACCCCACCTCACTGCTTACTGATACGAGTTAAATGGAATGTCTCATCTCACAGCAGCTGCTCAGAGGAGGCGGTCTCTTTTTCCAAACAAACGAAGAAAATATCTGGGGAGTTCTCAGTCAGAGGAACATTCTGCCTGACTGGAGTACAAAACCAAAAAGTTGTCTATAATGCTCAGGAACAAGCACATTCAAATGATTCGTAATTGCAGAATATCAAGTTCCAGGGCATCTATGAATAACTTTTTGTTCTTCCATCTCCAGTGAACTGTGAAGTCTTTATATTTATAAATGATAATGTTGCATTAAAGCAGTCAAATGGTGCATGCCCTCATTTTCTCTTGACAACAAGACACAGTTTCAGCATGCCAGGCTTTGCATCAGAAATCAACTCCCACCTACTCCACACCAGGAGAAAGTACAATCAATGGCACAGGTATGTAAACATAGTAAAACCAGTACAGAAATGTAGAACACTCTGGATCCAAAAGAGAATAAGATCTTAAAGGACAAAATTCACCTGTGGAGAGGAGCAGCATAAAGTCCATGCAACATGATTGTCACACAGTCTGAAAATTCACAACCAATACAAATCTGCATTTTCTTCCAGGAACAAATGATTCCTGTTTGCTTCTAAAATAAGACAAGTCTTCCCCCGTACCGTGTAATATCACCCTCTTAGCTAAATAAATCACAGAGAGATAGGAGTTTTTCTTTCTTCCAAGGCATTCACTAAAGGCCTCTGTGGTAGAGGATGGCATCCAATGAGGAGGACAGCAGTCCCTTCCAACTGAACAGGTCATGCACAACTTCCTTTCTGAGCTTCATCAAAACCAATACCGTCCCATTGACTTACAGGACCTTAGGGTGTGACCCATTTATTTAGAAAAATTCATGAATGGATGTGAATCTACAGCTGCAGATGTGAACCTAAGATTCTCAAGATATTTGAACACAGGTATCACATGCTATCCCATGAATTATACTGCAAAACCTAAACCCTCATTACAATTAAAAAAAAAAAAAAGGTTTAAAAGCCATATTATAAGAAATTCATATTATTTAAAAAAAATACCAATTTTATAGTCCCAATCAAGTAACTAAAAATATATATCTTATTCTTTTAGAAGATGTATGTTTTCAAAAGTACCTTCTTAATATTAGGCATTTCATTCATTTTTTTGCATTTAAATTATTTTCTCCAACTTACTAAGAAGGTAGAAAATGCCAATTCTTTTCCAAATGGATAAATATGAGGGATCTGTGTGACAGTGAGTGATTCAGAACCATGAAAGTGACAGTGTTACAAACATGGAACAGTACCCTACAAGGGCAGAAAAATAGAAGGGGACATATTTTTCCTGGTTGGACAAATAATATTCTTACACTAAAACCCTTTTACAAATGTCCTTGATAAACATGGCACTTTTTTTTTTACATATACTTACTTTCTTCCTTTTTTTCAATAATACAAACCCAAAATCTATTTCAAAACCACCTTAGCTGCAGAACTAAGTTCAACTTTAATAAAACCTGTCATAGGATTAGGGTTCAACTCTGTAACCTTGTCAGAGTAGGGTCTGCACCTTCTTATTTTACGTCTCAAAACTGACCTAGGCATTGCTTTTAAAGTATTTATGCTGTAGTTCCTTATATCTTTCCAAACATGTTCTTCATAACTCCTCTTGCCCCCTAAAAAGCCCTAGCAAAATTATAGCCAGATGCTTGGCACTTTTGAAGAAATACTGTAACAACAAACAAATGTGTGTATACAAAAAACTGAGGCAAAATCCATTTCAATAATAAAACATATTTCATTTTCAAGTTCCTGAGATGTTATTAAAAAGAAGGAGCAGAACAAATATGCAAGGAAACATGAAAGATATGTTGACAGAGTTCTAGTAAACATTCAGCAGGAAATCTGAAGTTAAGGAGATGCTCACATTATGCCTTTTGTAATGGTATCCATTAAGGATTCCCTGGGCAGGTTTTCATTTCATCTTGAAAGCTAAAGATTACTATAATCTTAATTCAATATGTGCTCTCTCTGGCTGTAATATCTACTTAGAATATGAAAAGTCTTACATGGATACTGCCCTTTTTATTTAGCATTGCAGCAAACAATCGAACAAATAACATTAAGCTTGCAAAATCAAGCACTCATGAGGCAAAAATGTCAGAACTTATTTTACCTCCATTATGTATTAGGCTATAGGAGGATAATGGCAATGCCCAGGTTCATCTGGCTTCTTTCCCTAAGAGTGCTTCTCCAGTTCCTGCAGAGAGACAGTCATCTCAGGAAGTGACAGGACTGAGGTAACTGTCTATTTTGGGTCATCTGGAATGGTATTTCAGAGAAGATGCTCTCTCTTCGTTTGCCAGAGAAGCAGCCTAAGGTGGCTGCCCAGCTACCTTAGCCAACTAAGGTAATTCTTTGAAGTAAGGCCATGTGAATACTCTGAATTTCTGAAGCAGTGGCATACAGCTGTTAAGTACATTTCTGTGACAAAAATTTTCAGAAGTTCTGGTTGTTGTCTTCACTTTGGCCCCATTTAGGCACCTGCCATGCATTATGCAAGAAAAGCAAAGTTATAATCACAAGCCATGTCTAAACCAGAAAGTTTTATTGATTCAGCTTTTACCACATTCATGACTCTATTCTTTTCCAAAGCAAACCCTAAGTTTGAGAGGAACCCTCATTACTACTGCTTTTTGCAGAAATATTTTTAAACTTAGCATTTACTTATTTTCATTTGCCTCCTTGTTTCACTCATAATTATTACCCTTAGTTTAAAGTTCAGCCCTAATGAGAACGGCTAGGGCAGTTACTCATGGTTCATATCTTTAACTGTCCTTTTAAGTCATCCTAGACTCTCCAGAGACAACTGAGAAGAGAAGCTTAATTCAGGTACTCTCAATTGCCCCTGCAAGCAACTCTGTCTCCATGGCTGATAGAGGAAAACGGTTCCCAGTCTTTGAACCCCAGTGAAGTGCTAGAGTTAAGCACAGGGAATAGCCCTCAGACTTGATATGGAACTAAGCTTTTCTAGTATGAAAGGCATAATTTTGGTCCTGTTGCCGAAATCCAGAATAAAACTCCTTAACAACAATGAGAAGTTAAGAAGCAGGCACTCCTTTATTGCAGTGCTGGACACACGGGGGATTGCTCCACTTATCGTGTGCACCTGTCTAGTCTAACTGTGCAGGTTAAATACACACCTGTTAGACATATTCACTAAATTTCTGGAAAATCTTATACATAATCATTAACTTTCCCATAAATCATTAGCATATGTAAATGTCTCTTCACGCAGGCGCATTGAAGGTCTCTGGTGGTCTTCAGAAGCCCACTGGTGGTCTTCCATAGTCTTCCTCACTTGTCTGCTTCTTGACCTCTCTTAGGTGATTCTGCGCAGTACGATTCTCACCATCATCTATATTAGTTTACATAAAAATGCATACTATGTCTATTCTTAAATGTAACCTTTCTAATAATTGGTCCTTCAGTCACACCATCTTATTAATATTCTTATGTTAAAACAATCATTGGTTAATCTCACTTAACTCTACTGATTAGAATCCTCGATAATTAGATCAAGGTGGGAAGGGTAAGGGGTTTCCAAGCGGCAAACTGGTGTCCATAACGGTTTCCTTAGTTTCCTAAACCAAAACACTACAAATCAACAAATCTTTGTCAAAGTTTCTGAGGTTAACTGATTTTAGACAATACTTGAATTCTTATGGTTACACATGGTACATTTTCTAAAGTTCCTATGACTATATTTCAAACTTAACGCTCCCATACCTATGCTTCACAATTTTCTACTTCTTAATCAAACCAAACTCTTTTATGTGATTAAATTTTTATTCCTTTACCAGAATATTTGCAACAGTCCTGAAATCCTAGGTAGCAGGTTCTTTTAAGAGGATTTTAGGGCATTTTGGTTCACAAGCTGCATTCCCTTCCTTTTCAACTGTTTATAGGCATTGTGTGTGTTCTATTCTCATAGAAATCAGGTAAGCACATGCAATATGGATATGAAGCTGCTAAAAATGCATCAGGGTGAAATTGTATGTAATATTCTTTCAGTCTTCAAGGACAGGGGATAAAAATGCTGAAGTGTTCAGAATTTAATAGCAAAAAGAGAACATGTTTTATTTCCCAGTTTTCCCTGAATTCTCAGTATGTCTGAGGTGGTAGATTGGGATGCATTATCTGATATTTTAATAACACATGCATCCTGGAGGCTAGTGCTCATTTTATTGTTTAGCTTGATATTTCCTGGCATTTCATCCTAAGGCTCACCTTCTTCATAGGAACAAACCAATACCTTGCCTATTTGAAAGCTAGGAATTGTTATGTAAAAATACATGGAAGTCATTAAATAAAGTGTTCTTTTTTTAAGTTGCAACTGGTTCGCTATACAAGTCTCCCAGGGAGGGAGGGCGGTGTCCCGATCCAATGTCGGGGAAGGTTTCAATATGATCCCAAGAGCGAGATTAAGACACAAATGAGGTCAAATGCTGTATACCCCAAAGAGCTTTTATTATCAAAAGTATCAAAAGTAGAAAATAGTAGCGATAGGATAGAATGGAAGAAAAGGCAGAAATCAAGCAAGCAGTTGGGATAGAGTTGCAAGGATAGTCACCACCATGGATTTAGCAGTGTCCCATTGGTCCTCAGTTGAGACGGGGAGCCAAAGGAACCTTAGTAGATATAGTAGATATATGGATGTAAATAGGAACTGTTTAATAATTATCTAGCTTATAATGAAGTTAAAGAAATTTCAATAGAGGTAGACATGGCCCAAGGGGATGAGAGGTGATGTTTAATGTTTGCATTGTTGAGGCTGGCTGGGGCAGGAGATAGTCCCTGATAAGAAGCAGAAGTCGACCTCAAGAACCAGCCACGACCGGCCTTGTGATTTGGATAAATGCCAAGGAGCGACTGAGTCTGCGCAGGGACAGAAGGTTAAGAGTTCACCGCAAAGAAGACATACAGCCTTCATCTTCACGACCACCAGACGACCACCATAAGGAGGCACTGCGCAAGCGCAGTTGAGAGGAGACTATGGAAATTACTTCCCGGAGCTAACTTTAATATGAAGCAGGGATAGGTCATGCCTATGTATAGGCGTATTGCGAAACTCTATGTATATGTAACACTTGACTGTATAAATTTAAAGCGAACTGCCGAGTCAGGCGCACACAACTTTGGTGGGACTACCCCCCGTGCTGCCCAGCGCTGAATGAACATACCTACTTTACAATCTCACTGATTGTGGAGTCTGTTTTCCGCATGTCACAGTCTTCAGTTCTTCGGTGGTGGGTGCACACCATGGCTTGTCTCCATGGTTTTTTATAGGGCATAGTTCGATGGTGCATGCACATACGTACTGTTCATGCACTGTTCACGCACTGCAGGTTTTGTCTATTACACTACCTTCGCGTGATCAACACCAGAAACCAGTATCTTATCTCAAAGACTACAGTTTCCATGAGAATGGTAGTCTCCACATTCTTTGCTGGCTCCGGCCTGTCTCCTCCCCTGGATGCCTCAGTGGCCTGTAATTGTCCTTATAGACAGAGGAGTGTCTTGCTTAAACAGGCCATCCCAGAGACAAATGGCTTGAGATAAATAGTTCACAGTTCAGTCTCTCACAGCAAACAATCCCTGAGATGAATGGCTTGAGATGACAGTCCAGTCTCTCACAACAAATAATCTTTGAGACAAATGGCTCGAGATAACAATTTGGTCTCTCACAGGCAGGAAGAGGAGGTGACATGCACTGTATCTGTACAATAAACTACCCCTTTCTGACCAAAGAGCGTTCTGTCACTTTGCCTGCCTGTTAGTGCATGCTCCTGACTTTTGATCCAGCTGTCATTTTTATACATTCCCCCAAAGTGATCACCTTCCCTCTGCATATTCTGTGATTTCTTCACAGGTAGCAATCTGCAGGTAGGTCTACAAAGATGCACAACTTTGTAGTGTGCCTTGACAAAGGGAGCAAAAGCTGAAGTCCCCAGTGTTTCGGTATTTTCAGAAACCTTGTAAGCCACTGTTTACATCAACTGGACAACAGAAGCAAGGACAAGAGGAGAGGTTTCACCCAAACTTCCAGGAATGCTGTCAGTAAGTCCATGTGCACAGTCTTTGTCATGTATCAAAGCTGTATGGAAACTAGCTTATACTCAAGCAGAGTTCTAAGGAAAGCATTAAGACATGCCAATGGGGAAAGCTTTGGAGCCCAAGAATACTGCTGCCTGCACTGCAGATGTATGCAGTCAAAAGTACTCATTACTGGAATGCAGCCATTGCCTTAGCTGGGTCTGTATGTCCCCTGCATGCCCAGCACATGCCCATACATAAGCTTTGGTAGTACCCTTGCACCAAGCTCACCTTACCTGTGGAATTCCAAGAGTAGGGTGTTCTCCATGCTGGAAGTGAAGGCTATGCTGTGAAAGTCATGGAGGTTGTGACTAATCATAGCTCACTATCTTCTGAGCTACAGGAGAAAGGAAGAGGTCAGTGGACGTGGGTTTTCATTTCAAATATTCTGAATAGGGTTGAAGACGCAACTCTCTAGCTGTTTTATAATTTTTGTCTCTAAACATGTCCTTTCTCTCCTGTAATTTCTTGTTTATTTTTAGTATCGGTAATTCTATAGCAGCATGCAGTCTGTACTCTATATACAAATCAGGAATACTTTAAAGTGCAAACATCACCATTTTAACAAGACAAACAAGGGACAGCAGGCTACCTCTGTATGTTAAGGATGCACGCACACTCAAATCCAACAGGTGTTAAAGCTCAGATTTATTCTTCAGTAAAAAGTTAGTTAGAACTCCAGTAGCAGTAGGGAACTACAGGCTCAATGGTGTAAGGGGAATTAGTACTACACAGGTGACTTAAGAATCCTTGAGATTTAAAAGTGATGACTCAAAATGCGCATTATCACTCACCTAAAAGATGAGGGCTCTCTCCCTTGAGGAGTTACCTCGGGCGGTGCCCCGACTCAAAGGGGAGTCCCCAACTGCAGACCCGCTGCTCCGAGGAGGACTGATTCCAACATGTCCTCTGGCGGGACCCCTTTTATACCCTTGTCGAATCTCATCTGTGGTCATTTTAATCCCTATTGGCCAAGAAGGTCACCTCGGTGTACCTGGCACATCTCGATTGGCCAGTTCAAATTTCAACCTGCAACCTCTAGGGTTTAGGGGTTTTTTTCCTTCCCCTTCTCCCTGCCTGGAGAAGTTTCATTTCCTGCTGGCAGGATGAGGGGTGGGGGGAAGTGTACTGCCACAGATTTCTAAGTAAGCTATCCACAAAGGATCATCTAATCATTAAAAAAAAAGAAGTTTGAAAATTGAAATTAATATTGCTCTTCAGCGTGTCAGAGAAAAGTCTTTCTTGGCATCATATATTTCTCCTAGCTCAAATACCTTCCCTCAGTTTCCTATGAGTGTAACCACTTGGCTTTAACTTATTTTTTGTGTAGATGTCAGGTGGAAGGGAGTAAAGAATTACTCATGCTTTGGTAATCACTTGAGGCTTTTGCTTTTATGTTTTGGAGTAACGGGGAGCTTCAGGTGAAGTATAATAAATGTCAGAAAATTCAAAGCAAAAAAAAAGGCAGGAATAGTCATAGTGGCAAATCTCTAAATATAATCTCTGATGCCAAGAACTCCACCTGTTGTAACTGAAAGATTAGTGGGTTTTACAATTTCATTTACCAGGAATACCAGATGTATTTGGGTGGGGCAGTGAAAAGACATCTAGGGGAATTAGATACTGAAATCCCATTAAAAAGATACGTACTTTTGAAAATCCTGTCTTCCAAGCTTAAAAATGAATGTTTCTACCTGGCTTTTCTCCTGCTAGGTCCTGCAAAATATGGTATTCAGGACATTGTAACTCAATCATATAAAGTTAAAAAAGAACTGAATAGAGGATCAGTTATGTCTTCTGGAAAGGCCAATCTTCCATCTTCAGTTTGCAGTGAACTGCAGTCACCAAAACGCAGCTCATTCAGTACAATTTCTATGTTTTGTGTCCCAGGCTTCCCTGGATTTTTCAGCAGCCTCTTCAAGCTAGGAAGTACCAAGCAGTTCAGCCCCCATATCATAATGGTAACTGAGTAGAAATGTTTTATTTGGAAAACAAGGGTATTCTTATTACTATTTCAATAGGTATTGCCAGAGAGATAAATTTAAAAGGTTAAATTTTTCAAAATTGCTGCACCTGGGAAATTAGTTTAGGCAAAGAGAATTAATTTTTGGAAAGCCAACCTCAAAAATTTATTTGCCGAGGCAGGCTGCCGTCAGGCTACTCATGACAACCCCTGAGTGCAACTGAATGTTGCTCACTTTTCAGATCAACATCCAAAGAGCACTGAACACAAGTGTTTGCTCATCTATGTATAAGAGCTGTGAGAAACTGTGGGGGTGAAAGTGAGAGAATAGAGGGGTGTCGCTTGTGGGGAGCTGGGGCCAAGCCCCCTCTAGTTAAAAAACCTGTGCGGCATCCTGCTACAGGAGGGGTGAGTTTTCTTTTTATATAAAATGTAGAAGTCAAGTAAAACCAAGCAAATTTATACATACTGTGGTCAGTAACATTTTCCAGTCCCAGCTTGACAAATTTCTGTGATCAGATATACAACAAAGGAATAGAACAGCTGTTACGCAGCTCCTTAGATGGTATTTTCAGTAACCTTCTGTAAACATTTCATGAACAGTCACCATTCTGGAATTAAAGAAGTTGTATGGGGATATATGCAGAAAGCCAAAGGGTCAGCTGTAAGTCTGACTGTTGCATTTGGAAAGAATTCAGGTGACAGTTATGCAGGCAGAGCATGTTATGGTCTGAGTACTTGAGTTCACCTGTTCCTCAGCCGTGGCTCAAGAAAAGTTCACTGATATTTTAAATTTTGAGCAAGAACAACCTTGTCCTGGTTTCAGCTGGGATAGAGTTAATTGTCTTCCTAGCAGCTGGTACGGTGCTATGTTTTGAGTTCAGTATGAGAAGAATGTTGATAACACTGATGTTTTCAGTTGTTGCTCAGTAGTGTTTAGACTAAAGTCAAGGATTTTTCAGCTTCTCATGCCCAGCCAGCGAGAAAGCTGGAGGCGCACAAGAAGTTGGCACAGGACACAGCCGGGGCACCTGACCCAAACTGGCCAACGGTGTATTCCATACCATGTGACGTCCCATCTAGTATAGGAACTGGGAAGTGGGGGCGGGGAATTGCCGCTCGGGGACTAGCTGGGTGTCGGTCGGCGGGTGGTGAGCAATTGCACTGCGCATCATTTGTACATTCCAATCCTTTTATTATTGCTGTTGTCATTTTATTAGTGTTATCATTATTATTATTAGTTTCTTCTTTTCTGTTCTATTAAACCGTTCTTATCTCAACCCACGAGTTTTACTTCTTTTCCCGATTTTCTCCCCCATCCCACTGGGTGGGGTGGGGGAGTGAGTGAGCGGCTGCGTGGTGCTTAGTTGCTGGCTGGGGTTAAACCACAACCTTCAGCACAATCACAGGCCATTTACCAAAGGAAAGAATATAAGACTTGTGTACCTTATTATGCATCGTTCACCCAGGTGACTCTCATTAAGACACTGATATCCGTTGACTGTCCTGAAAAGGGCAGTCATATCTCAAAACTTCTAACTTAATATGACTCAGTTTACTACCAATGGCTTTGTCAGTGGGGGAGATGGGGATATTTCTTATTAAATCCTCCAAAATTTATTGCCAGCTCTCACAGCAGCTATGGATGCTATAGGCTTGCTCCTTGATTGAAAAGAAGATTTTGCTCTCCTTGTCTTCCTTAATTAATATATACCTATCTTTTTGTCACTACATGACAAGATAAAGAACCAGCAAATTTTCATTACACACTCAAGTTTTGACCATCTCAGTCCAGTTACCTTTTGCTCTGCCTTCTAAGCTTATTATTCCCTGAAAGTTTTCAATATCTGTACTGCTCCCTTTTCTCCAGCTATTTTCATCATCCTTCTCTTGACTTTCTTCCTGCAATATGAACCATGTGTTACCTAATCGGACTAGACCAGAACTACATATAGCAGTCCTTTTCTTTTCTAGACATGCAGCTTCAAAAAGCCTTTGTAAAATACCACCCAGTCACAACAGTGAGGGCACTACTCATTTCATACTTCTTAATACAGATGGAGAGGGCTATGTAAATGACAAGAAAGAGTATTAACCTTGTATCAATGTAAAAAAAAAAAAAATCAGGCTAGACATTTATAATCTGATTTAGTCTAGCATTTATCAGGTGTGTCAGAGTAGAGAAGTACAAAGAATTGTGTTCCAGAATTTTAGCTTTTGTTTGGGGGGGACAAGACCCAACACACACAAACCAAGACTAAGAACAAACCCTGCTACATGTTTTCTATTTATAGTAATAATCTTGAAAACACAGACCAAATATAGGCTGACTAATGCTTGCCTGAATCCTGCAGAGACCTAACAGCTCAGAAGTGAGATAGAATTTGCAGCCATGAAGTCTAGTGTGCTTTCAGGCTGCCACAGAGCTAAGCATTTTTACAGCATCACTTGAAGTTTTGTACTCTGTGCAGTAGAAACCACCTATTGTTCTTCCTCATATTCCCATTTAGTTGCTGATATATCAGCTGAAGGCTCTCCTGCAGGCACAGCTCCACAGACACAACCAGCCCAAGCCATCCAATACAACAGTACAAGAGCTCCTTAACCCATTCTAGTTGAAAAAAAACTGGGCTAGCAAAGACCTGCTGTTTTAAAGAGTACAAACACCAATTTATGCCAAAACACTTTGGGGAGCAAGAGCAACACCAGATCTTAATAAAGTTGGTAGACTAAGGCCTTGCAAATAGGAGCAGTGACCTTTTTCAGTTGGCTGCCACTGAGTAAAGATGTGTGAATAAGATGTTGCGTGGGAGAACAGTGGTTCCCACACTATTCCTCTCATATATGAGGGGTCAAAAGTGTTGATTTTGGCTCAGTAACCAAAGTCTAGGGAACTGTGGAGATACTAGCCTCTAGAGCAGACTGCAAGCCTCCTGGGTTTGTGGCATGTATGGAACAAAGGAGATTCTGAAGTAATTTCGCATCATTATAAAACTCTATTAACTTCACTAAATTCATCCAGGTTTCTCTTCCAGGTCATTAATAAGTCTTCAAAAGGCTTGTTATGTAACACTTTTTCCTCTGCTTGCTAACCCAACAATTAATTTGTATTTTCTTTATAGAACACTGTTAAGGAACCTATATTTCTGTTTACAGTCTGCTCATGATGTGGGAAGTCTTTGCTTATTAGATCATAAATATTTATTGTGCTTACTTGTTTACTGTTGTATACTTTGTCTCGTTTTCCAGGGAATGTTTTTGGGTGAGAAAAGCCCATTCTGCCCTTTCCTACAGCCTCACAGAAGAACTTCTACTGATGCTCTGCATGTCTTGGACTTCCAGAGTCTATACATCAGGCCTGGACTTAGGTAGCACACCACTGAGATGTCTCTCTGAAATATCTACAGTGCTACAGGAGTCACCACATTGTCGCATCAACCTGGCAGCCTGTCTGTGTCATCTCCACAGGGGAAGCGGGATGAGCTCCTGGCTCCTCTTGTTCTCAATGGTTTGGCAGACATCTGCTCTTGGCAGCAGGCAGGCAGTAAGAACATGCTAACAACTGGCCTTGCTCATGTCTCCAGTGTGGCCAGTGCTGAGGCCCGGATGCCAAATGATGTCCGGCTGCTTGCTGCTCCTCTCTCATGCCATCTGCACTCTATGGTGAGGCTGGCTTGGAATAAGCAACTTCAAGCTGCTTGCAGCGGCTGATATACAACTGGTAGGTACTGTATTCTGTCTATATGTTAGATGCCAGCTTCTTGCCCTAGGCATCCCCTGAAATATTTGGACTCGTACAAGAACCTGAAACAATGTGTTGTTTCACGCAAAAAATCCTGAAGACTTATTTGGTCTAACTGACCACCCAGAGTAAAATTTAGCCTTCTTGTACTGGCATGATTAATGGGATGAAATTTAACAAGTCCAAATGCCAGATTCTACACCTAAGACAGTGTAATGGGGGCATGAATATAAATTGGGAGAGGAGCGGTTGGAGAGCAGCCCTGCAGAAAGGGATCTGGGGGTGCTGGTTGACAGCAGGATCGATATGAGTCAGCAGTGTGCCCTGGCAGCTGGTGAAAGGGCTGGAAGGCATGTCCTGTAAAGAGTGGCTAAGGACTTTGGGTTTGTCTAGTTTGGAGAAAAGGAGGCTGAGGGGTGACCTCATTGCTGTCTACAGCTTCCTGAGGAGGAGAAGTGGAGAGGGAGGTGCTGGTCTCCCTGGTATCCAGTGATAGAATGCATGGGAATGGTTCAAAGCTGTGCCAGGGGAGATTCAGACTTGCCATTAGGAAACATTTCTTTACTGAGAAGGTGATCAAACACCGGATCAGGCTTCCTAGAGAGGTGGTCGATGCCCCAAGCATGTCAGTGTGTAAGAGACATTTGAACAATGTCCTTAACGATATGCTTTAACTTTTGGTCATCCCTGAAGTGGTCAGGCAGTTGGACTAGATGATCGTTGTAGGTCCCTCCCAACTGAAATAGTCTATTCCATTCCATTCCATTCCATTCCATTCTATTCTATTCAAAAAAGGCTGATTTCTGTCTTAAATAAACCCATTAATTGTGGGGGTTTTTAGCCATGTAAATGCACATCTCCATGTTTTGATGTACCTTCCATTAGGATGCTCTTAAAGTTTCCTGCCATCTTGCCTTTTCTGTAATCGCTTTCCCCTTCATTCCGCTCTTAAACATTTCCTTCATATTGATAGCTTATAAATATGTCCTTTCAAAGTTCACTGCCTCTGTACTTTCCCTAAGGAAGTCACCTGCTCTTATGATGGCAAATCTAATTGTACAGTGATCACAATTGCTCAGTGGAGATCCTGGACTCCCTGCCTCAGTTAAATCCTGACTTCTATGCAGAAGTCAAGACTCATATCCTGTCCTATAGGCATCAAAAATAAAGCTATTATTAAAAAAAATTTCAAACTAGTTTATTTATGTTTTTCTAGTGCTGTTTGATTTGACCAAAATCTATTCATTTTTTATGCTGAATCCTTCCAAAGCCTGTAACTTTAATTCCCTGAAAGCAGTAATAGACTTGGGAGCAATGGCTCTAATTAGCCCTTCACTGCTCAAAAATATTCTGTCATTAAAATAGAAAACCATCAGCTGGACGTTGGGGGGAGTGTTGTTAGTTTTGCTAGCTCTAAAATATAATCAAATTTGAATACAAGGTTGAAAGGGAAAAAATTAAATACTGGAAAAATCTGAGTGCAATTACTAAGATGATGACATATGCCAATATCTGCACAAAGAAATTATTTAAGGATTTGAAGTAACAAAAGAGAAATTCCCTTCGGAGAAAGAAGGAAAAGGAGGAAGTATTGCTGCCAAAGAAAATGAATGCCACCTCTGGGAAACACTCCCTTAGATGCTTAGGTACTCTTCTAACTAACCAGCAGGGAATGAGAGGCAGGCAAGGGAGACAATCAGCCATATTAAGGAGAGCTACCAACAACCTCTGGGGAGTTCACAAAGTGCAAAGCACTCTTCAAATAAGCTAGTAAGACCTGTGCACCTAGATCCCACTGACAAACTCCATCCCCAGTATTTGGATGCAGTTGTATTTGCTATCGCATCGTTACCGATTTATGAATTCATCTGACTACAGTTTTGCATCAAATACATTTATTAACTCTTCTGTGAATGTTTACCTCTAGGAACTTCCCATTTAACAGCAAAGAGAAAGCAAAGGTAAGCCACAATTATGGTAAAATAATTTTAAAAGTTGCAAAATCCACTTAACGCTGCTGTCATGTTTGTTTGAAGGATGTATATAAGCTTGTGTCTGCAAGTGAGATTCCCCATAACAAAGTCGCAGACTGAGGTGATTTAAGAAACACATCTGATATTTACATACCTGCATTTATTTATTTATTTATTTGAAGTCTTCCTTATATAGGCAATACACAGAAGCCATGCCAGAACACTGACAAATTGGACAACCTGCCAGGGACTTTACTTCTCCCAGTCACATCCCAGGGAACAGATGAAATGTGAAAGCAGAGCTGTAAAATGGGCAGCTGAGCAGAGGGGAAAAAGCAGAGCAATAAAGAGAAAAATATCAAGTGCTTCACCAGTCCTTCTCTTTGTGTTCTGCCTTTATACACACTTGTATGTACACACACATATTTTTAATCAATTGTCACTAACTGAGAATATTAAAAAATGGTGCACAGTTACACCATGATAGGAAAACCAGGACACAAAAAGTTAGCTTGAAGGAATTCTCTGAAGAAGAATGACTCCCCAGTTTCCAGTTCATGTCTGCAAGCCAACACACCTTGGATTAAATGTCTTGCTCAGGTAGAGCATCTCAATTCTGCCTTTTCTGTTGGCCCCAAATAAAACAGAGCAAACATATTTGTGACAACTTCAGTAGGTTAAGTAGCTACTGTACCCTTATGTTGAAACCTTCTTACATACAGATCAGAACCCACAAGTCTTCCTATTAGAGGGTTGCTTAGTTAGGCAGCCTCGTTAGTACTTGTTCGGTCCATTCCCTGAATTAGTACTCATTAGGTCTGTTCCCTAAAGTATAGGTCTTTAATTTAGTTGTGGATGTTTGCACATTGCTACAGGTCTCAGTTATGAAAGGACAGGATAATCATCTAAACAACTTTTCCATAGA
The DNA here is from genome assembly GCF_026419915.1 of Harpia harpyja. Lineage (NCBI taxonomy): Eukaryota > Metazoa > Chordata > Aves > Accipitriformes > Accipitridae > Harpia > Harpia harpyja. The sequence continues at coordinate 26,895,046 of NC_068941.1, read as the reverse complement.
GAAGTAGGACTGAGGAAGGATTACACAGACTTAAATGGGGAAGACAGCCACAGATAAAAGTGAACTATTTTTTCCATCGATAGGAAGGATTTTGTTGACAGCAGTAAATAAATCTATTCACCCCACATCTTCTGAGGATGCCTATGGTACCAGGGGAAATGGTTGTGATAATTGTATCCAGACACCATTGCTCGAACCAGCACAGGGAATATTAGTCCCTGTGGAAATTCGGCAAATTATGAAAAGTCATGCAAAAGCTTCCATCAGTTTTCAGCAGGGATGAAAAAGGATAAGGCAGCTGACTTGTTCACAACATAACAACGAATAGGCAGGCAATAACAATAAGGAACAGTGAATGAGACCAGAGGGCCTGGCAATAGAAAGAGCTCTAGATCATTCACTGCATGGGGGGTGTCCAGCTGCAAAACATGTAAAAACAGGCTCAAAGCTGTCCTACTGATTTGGCTGGATGCCTTAAAAGATGGAAAGTATAAACAGAAAGAAGTGAAGCACAGTTTTAAAGCTTTTATATATAGATACATATAAATGCTATCAAATCAAATAAATTATAATATAGTAAATAATATTAGCTCAGTCATATATAAAAAAAATAGATAGATCCTCACCTTCACTAGTGCTGCTCTGAGCAGTGTGCAAAGCGTTGATGTACATCAGACAGCAACTCAAAGCAAGGAACTGCTTGGAAATCTGTCCACAATGTCTGTACTGCCAGCCATGAGGTTGGGGGGAGCAGAGGAGGAGTCCTTCGCACTATTGCTGCACATGGGTTTTCACATGTTGGATGAAAAACCAACAGTTGGTTAACATTTTCCTCCAGAACTGGTTTTTTTTTTCTTTTAATTTTAAAGATTTTTTTTTAAGTAAAAATGTAATTTAAAAGTTGATCTTCATATATAATTTGGTAAGGGAAGTTGTTAGTGTGACCAAAAGACAATATTAGATTTTACTGAGGTTTTTCATTGCAACAAATACCACTTTCTGACCAGCTCAGGAGCCCACCTTTGGGTCAGATGTGGTACTTCCACACATTTGTGTGACTGTGACTAAATTACCCAGGAGGCAGAGTAGAAGGCTTATTTTGTTACTTTTTCTTTTCACACATTGCTAACGCCATGAGAGGTATTGCCTCTGACCCTCCCCATGAAACAAGCTCCAAAATAAAAAAAATCTGAGCCTTATCCCCAGGGCTCTGTACCTACTCTGTTAGTACAAGTGTATCTCAGCTTGGCTGGAAATGCATGTCATACCTTAAGGAATCCTTACAATGCTGGACAGATGTAAAATTGTTCAACATAAATAAGGATCAAACCTTCATGTGTTCAATATTAATTATCACTTCTACTTTCCTCATTAAAGAGGAACTCCATTAAAGATCCATTAGAGAGTGCATTTTTTAATCAAGGCTTAGATTACAGTGCATGCTGCAATCAGAAGACCTAGTGTGTGACAGCATGAACAGCAAAAGCTGTGTACAAAGCAGCAAAGCACCAAAATAAAAATACATTGTTATGCTAGGCACAGTGTTAGGAGATAAATTTGCATAATATTTGGGTACCAGCCAGAGCTATAGGCACATAAACAAACTTTATACTGTTGATTATTCATCAAGTTATATAATGTATTTGTTTAATCTACAATTTTGTCTAGCTGCTCTTCTAATATAATAAATCAGATTCCTCATATGCATTATAGCATCAGACATTAATTTTAAATTTGTAGGCATATACTTTCTTGATATATATTTGTATTTCCCATTGAAATTAATAGGAGATACACATGCACACACCTTCTTTTGAAATCTCGTGTTTCAAAGACCAAAGCTTCTCCTCTCCTCAAGCAAACTTTCTGCCTGCTTACAAGTGAATGTTGCACCAATTCTTGCTTTTCACATTTTATCAAGAACTTTAACAGTATTTTTAGTACTATTGATTGCAGGAAAGAAAACTTCAGAACAGAAACCCTCAAAATGCTAGCCTGCAGGTGACAGAGTAAAAGACTCTCTCTTCTTTGTTCTCAACATTCATTATGTTTAAATCAATCCTGACTTCTCAGGTTTTTTATTTTGTCCCCTACTCAGGTCCCATTGGGTTGTCTTCTTTTCTGGACAATCACACTATCCCGCTGCTTCCTTCACAAACTTTCTTATCTGAAGCAGCCGCCTTTGGTCTCTGCCTTAGCAGCTCTTTCATAGCTCCAGTTCAGCTGGAAAACATTTATGTTCTCCTGTACCTGGCCTGTGTTACAACCCAGTCATAGCACTGAGATGACACATTGTGACATGCTTAGCAATGGAAAACAATGCAAAAATAACACACAATCAAAGATCTAGTATGTCGAGCTGATTAACCAATGAAATACATAAAGGAATCAACAATATATCCATACAAGTTCATTCTGCTGCTCTTTCCTGAGATAACTAAAGTTAAAGCTACCAAGATCTTACTCCATGCCTTTGATATTTCCTCAAAATCTAGAAAATCAATAGTCTCTCAGTTCCAGACCCACAAGCAGAGAAATGATTTATTTGTCCCTTCAAAGAAAAAGCTGACTTCTGAGTGCTTGATACCCCATGCCTTCTCTATCATTGCTTGACTTCCATAATAAAAGCCTCTTGAGTTTCCCCATTGGCAACCCTGATCTTATTATCTCTGCCTGGTGCACATACGTGGTCTGCAGGCTGCTCTCACTCATGGCCATCTGCTGAGATGGCACTGTGCCTGCTCGTAAGCTTACCCTAGGGGTTAGGTGTCGAGGTGTAGACAGGCAGGCAGCACAATATGACAGCTTCAACCTCCGCTACAGAAAGTCCATCTTCAATAAGGAAGCATTTCCCCAGCATGCCCAGCCACAGAGCAACTGTCAGGTTTAGGAGTAGAGAAAGTACTTAGCTACAGGAGCATTGGCTAAGGTCTGACCATACTTTGGCTGCTGAGATGTCTCATCCCCATAGGAAGTTAGCACAAATTACTCTCCTGTACAGCGAATGCAGAACCTGTGTTTATGCACTTGGGAGTGGCACCAGGCATGAGCAACCACCAGAAACAGGCCACAGCCAGAATTGAACCAGCCAGCTATTTGTCAAAATGGTCTTATTTTTCTAACTGAAAAAAACATATAAATTTGCTTGTGTTATCAATTTAAAAAAAAAAAAAAAGTGCCGGTTTTGACAAATGGTCCGGCAAGGAAAAAAAACCCAACCAGTTATTTTCTTCATCTTCAGTTCCAAAGGGCTATTTCATTTTCAATATTAATTTTATTTTCCATTATTTTTCACACTCTTGCTATTGACATGTTTGCTTGGGTATAATACAACTGCCAAAACCAGCATGCTGTTTTCTCTCTTAACACCATTAAGTGCAGTTGTGCCTTCACACAAATTCAAACATGATCTCTTTTCTAGAAGATTGGCTGCAGCCAAGAAACCCTCATGTTAAGCATTGACACTTTTGCTGGCTCATCACCAAGTGACATAAAATACTGAAAAACAAAGCAACCCCCCTTTGAAATAATCAAAGTTCATAAATATTTGGGTTTGGGGTTTTTTTTCCACCCTGAAGCTGCAATGCTTCTGAATTTCCCTGACATGAGTAGTGTGGGGGGGTTTGTTAATTTTCTGTGGGTTTGGGGGTTTGAGGTTTTTGGTGGGGGTTTTTTTGTTGTTTTTTGTGGTTTTGTTAAAACCAACATTTCTAAAGGTCTCCATTGTCCTTAGAACACTGGCTTCAAGCTTTCCCACAGTGTAAGGTCACCGTGCTGGGTGTGTTTGCCATGTGGAAGCAGCACACATATAAGACCAGGTGGCTCCCTGGGGTCACTAATGCACCCTCCAACGAGACACACTGGTGCCATTACCCTGTATCCAGCTCCTCAACTTCCTGTGGCAGCACTGTGTCAGTAATATCTTGGGATGCTGTCACTGAGCTATATCTTCTGATGCTCTCTAAATTCCCAACATCTTCTCATAGCCCATTGTGGGCGAAAGGCTTTTGTGTAATCCAAAGGTGTACTTCAGGTTAAAAGTACATCTGGAGACCTACAGGCACCTTCAGCCTTCACAGGGAAACCTCACAAAAGTCTATGATGTTACTCAAACAACAAAGACCACCTTATACCATCATGTGACATATTTTCCTCAGCTAGCAGCATCTCAGTCTAAACTCTCCTCCTAGAAACTCCGCTGTAAGGCCTGTAACGAAGACAGGGCAAGAAGGTTGTTCATCATATGCACCCATATATCAGGCAGCAAATGTGTCCATGATTCTCCAGCTGCTATTGCCACTCAATAAAAAGGCCTGGGTGTCAATAGCACTAGGGTGAGCAGGAGCCAGCCAGTGATCTAAGGCTGCTTCATACTCTTCATATGGCATCCAGGATAGAGTGTGACTGGTTAAGTCTCAGAAAGCTGGTTAGTGTTTCTAGAGTAAAGCATGGATTTTTATTCTTTATGCAGCCAAGGACATGGTTTCCAGATGCCAGAATATATTCATTGGAGAAGAAAAGCACAGAGAACAGAAGGAAAAGCAGGGACCCAAGGTTCTCCACCCTTTGGAGGACTCGGCATCATATGTGGCTTTTTCAATGTATTCCTCCCATTTTCTAGAAACACTGGGTGTATTATTCTTCACTTAGCAGTTAATTACTTGTTATTTTGTTCCTTCAGTAATGTCCATTTTTCTGGGGTCTGGCTTGCACTAGAAGGTTTGAAATGATACCAGCAAGTCCTCCTACCACCAGTGCAATTTACGCCAGCAAAAGAGGAGTTTCCCTTTATAGCTCGTGTTTCTATGAAATAAGTTAGCTTCACTGCCAGAACACGTTCTCACATGCCAGCAATTAACTGCATCTTCACTAGAGCTATTGTCAATACAGAAGCATAGTTTAAAGTATCCTCATCCCTGACAGATACTACAGTACAACATGTTCCTATGGCAGACCTCATCTACCTGATTGTGAGTCCTTTTCTCTATCACGAAGAGATGGGACAGAGAAGTCTCTCCCATTCAGTGGCAGCTGGCATGAAACCAGCCCCTCTGTCTGGCAACATTTACACATTTGAGGTTTGAGTTAATGTAACATCAATATTTATAGCAGAAAAGAGAACAAAGCAACAAGTCTTATGTAACTGCCCTTTGCCACAGGAGGTTTTAAATGGAAAGCATAAGCAATTCCCAATGTGTGCAGAGCAACTCCGTACAAATAACTAGCAAGAGGATCTGCTAATCTTTGCTAGTGATTGACCAAATCAAGACTTGGGACAAATCAGCAACAATGCACTACAGACACATCCTCTGTGCAAGTTGCAGTCCATCTACAGCAATTTGCATTTTGAGATAGCAAGAAGCAAAAGACACATGAGAAGACAGAATAAGCTGGAAATGGATGAGTTTGTGCAGTCCACTAGGACAGGTCTAATCCTCTGTAAGCTACATCCAAGTCCGAGGTCCAGAAGGATGTGTTGAAAGATCTACTCTGCCTTTTCCAAACTTAACCCATATTCTCCCCACAAACTCATGAAAGATCCTGTGTCACAGAAAGGGAGCAGGAGAATTTAAGGGTGAAAAAAACCTACTGAAGTTTCTTAGTGTCCAGCTGCTCCTAAGGAGTTCATCATGTCCAATGCTGATGAGAAGCAAAACAACTCAGCTGTACTTGTCAGCTTGACCCAGGCAAAAACTCCTGACTCCATCTAGAGGTACATAGCTTATATTTAAGGAACCCATACTGCAATCCACACCCATTTCTGTGGGAGGCTGATTAGTGCAGCCAATAACCTGCAAATCTAATTATATATCGAGAAATGAATGAGTGGGGGAAGGACACTGAGTGACTGGGCAATAAAATTGCAGATAACATTTCCTGTAAAGTGAAACCAGAAAAAACAATCCCAACATAAGGGTATAAAGGGAGTTTCTGAGCTGACTGTTATTGCTCAGGAAGGAACCACAAGGTCATCATAGAATCATAGAATGGTTTGGATTGTGTGAGGGACCAAGACACTGTGAGAGACTGGCAACCATTTTGTCTCAACCAACCATGCAGGTAGCTGCAAGCAGCCGAAACAGGACATGCCCTGTGGAGGTGGGGTGCTGAACTGTTTCTGGGAGGCTTTCTAGTGGTTGTGCCTCAAAGAGGCTTTCTAGGGGTTGTCTTTCTGGGAAGTTTTCTAGTGGTTGTGCTTTGGACATTTTGTCACAGGTTCGGAGTTTTGCCACGGGCCCTTACCATGGCAGTTGCATAAACAAGTTAAATGGGATAAGGGGGCATCAGTGACTGCCCCCACTCCCTCCTCAAGAACTTTCAAGAAAACCCCACAACACATGCGCGAAGGGCTCTCAGACGAGGGTATAAAAAGGGGAGAGACCAACCCCCAGGCGTGCCTGCCACCTGAGGAATCCAGACAGTTACTACTGAGACACTTTGCTCACTGGATCCAAGGGTGGTGATACTTACCTCTCCTTTTTTCTCTTTTTTCTCTCTCTCTCTTATCTCTTCTCTTCCTCCTACCTTGTTGCTAGGAATATTTTGCAATGGCTGTTAGGTGTCAAGTGTTTTATTCGAAATATGTGCCACACCAAATTTAGCCACACTTTTGTTATAAGTCAAAGTTAAATAAAACATATTTTGAGCACTTAGAAGCCATTGTCATGACTGCTGCCCTGGGATTCGCTGAGTGAAATGGGGTGCTGAAATTTTCCCTGTCCCTCCTGAGTCATTGTCGTGACTCCTGTGTGCGGCAATGGACTATCTAAAAGATCTCCTTCCCCGAGCCCACTGAGTGGGACGGGACAGGTTGGAAGGGACCTTCAAAGATCAATTAGTTCCAACGCCCCTGCCATGGGCAGGGACAACTTTCACTAGGCCAGAGTGCTCAAAGCCCCATCCAACCTGGCCTTGAACACTTCCAGGGATGGAGCATCCACAGCCTCTCTGGGCAATTTTTTCCAGTGCTTCACCACCCTCAGAGTGAAGAACTTCTTCCTTACATCTAATCTAAATCTACCTTCTTTCAGTTTAAAGCCATTTCCCCTTGTCCTATCACTACATGCCCTTGTAAAAAGTCCCTCTCCAGCTTTCTCATAGGCCCCCTTTAGGTACTGGAAGGCTGCCATAAGGTCTTGCCAGAGCCTTCTCTTCACCAGGCTGAACAACCCCAACTCTCTCAGCCTGTCTTCATAGGAGAGGTACTCCAGCCCTCTGATCATCTTTGTGGCCCTTCTCTGGACTCACTCCAATAGGTCCATGTCGTTCCTATGTTGGGGGTCCCAGAGCTGAATTGCAGTACTCCAGGTGGAGTAGAGGGGGAGAATCCCCTCCCCCAACCTGCTGGTCACACTGCTTTTGATGCAGCCCAGGATATGGTTGGCCTTCTGGGCTGCAAACACACATTGCAGAGTCATGTTGAGTTTCTCATCAACCATCACCTCCAAGTCCTTCTCCTCAGGGCTGCTCTCAGTCCATTCTCCGTTCAGCCTGTATTTGTGCTTGGGATTACCCCAACCCATGTGCAGCTAATTGCATGAAAATATCAGCTAAGTGTTCAGGAATGGTCAAAAAGCAAAAGAATTATTAGGAAAGGAGTAAAGATAGATTACAGCATTAAATCTGTGCAGCATCTGCATCTTCAGCACTGTATAGACCTCTGATCTTCTGAGAAAAGACACAACAGCAATGCAAAAAGGGGTCAGAAGATGGTGACAAGATGCACAAGGGCTTTAGCAAAAGGAACACCTTGAATGTGAGGTTCATCAGCCTAGGAAAGGAATGTAACACCCCACACATACAATTTCTTCAGAGGCCTGTCAGTTCTTCTGTGCCATCACTGAGAAGAAAACATACATGAAAGAAGAAACGATATAGTTGTTTCAGCCTTGGCAATTTTGGGAACAGCAATAGAATCATAGAATCATTTAGGTAGGAAAAGACCTTTAAGATCATCGAGTCCAACCGTAACCCAACACCACCATGCCCACTAAACCATGTCCTGAAGTGCCTTGTCTAGGTGCTTTTTGAACACCTCCAGGGATGGTGACTCAACCACTTCCCTGGGCAGCCTGTTGCAATGCCTGACAACCCTTTCAGTAAAGAAGTTTTTCCTAATATCAAACCTAAACCTCCCCGGCTGCAACTTGAGGCCATTTCCTCTCGTCCTATCAGTAGTTACTTGATAGAGAAGACCAGCACCCACCTCACTACAACCTCCTTTCAGGTAGTTGTAGAGAGCGATAAGGTCTCCCCTCAGCCTCCATTTCTCCAGGCTAAACAACCTCAGTTCCCTCAGCTGCTCCTCATAAGACATATGCTCCAGGCCCCTCATCAACTTGGTTGCCCTTCTCTGGACACGCTCCAGCACCTCAATGTCTTTCCTGTAGTGAGGGGCCCAAAACGGAACACAGTACTCAAGGTGCAGCCTCACCAGTGCGGAGTACAGGGGGACGATCACTTCCCTGCTCCTGCTGGCCACACTATTTCTGATACAGGCCAGGATGCCGTTGGCCGCCTTGGCCACCTGGGCAAACTGCTGGCTTCAGCCAGCTGTCGACCAACACCCCCAGGTCTTTTTCTGCTGGGCAGCTTTTCAGCCACTCTTCCCTAAGCCTGTAGCGCTGCATGGGGTTGTTATGACCCAAGTGCAGGACCCGGCACTTGGCCTTGTTGAATCTCATGCTATTGGCCTTGGCCCATTGATCCATCCTGTCCAGATCCCTCTGTAGAGCCTTCCTACCCTTGAGCAGATCAACCCTCCCTCCAACGTGGTGTCATCCGCAAATGTACTGACGGTGGACTCGATCCCCTCACCCAGATCATTGATAAAGATATTAAACAGAAGTGGCCCCAATACTGAGCCCTGGGGAACACCACTTGTGGCTGGCTGCCAACTGGATTTAACCCCATACACCACAGCTCTCTGGGCTCGTCTGTCCAGCCAGTTTTGTACCCAGCTAAGAGTACACTTGTCCGAGCCATGAGCCACCAGCTTCTCAACGAGTATGCCATGAGAAACAGTGTCAAAGGCCTTACTAAAGTCCAGGTAGACAACACCCACAGCTTTTCCCTCATCCACTAGGCAGGTCACCTGGTCATACGAGGAGATCAGGTTGGTCAAGCAGGACCTGCCTTTCACGAGCCCATGCTGGCTGGGCCTGATCCCCTGGTTGTCTTGCACATGCCATGTGAGCACACTCAAGATGAACCACTCCGTAATCTTCCCCAGTACCGAGGTCAGGCTGACAGGCCTGTAGTTCCCCGGATCCTCCCTCTGACCCTTCTTGTAAATGGGAGTCACATTGGCAAGCCTCCAGTCCTCTGGGACCTCCCCTGTTGACCAGGACTGCTGATAAATGATGGAGAGTGGCTTGGCAAGCTCTTCTGCCAGCTCCCTCAGTACTCTTGGATGGATCCCACCTGGTCCCATAGACTTGAGAGTGTCCAGGTGGCATAGTAGGTCACTAACTATTTCCTCCTGGATTATGGGGGGGTATATTCTGCTCCCTGTCCCTGTCTTCCAGCTCAGGGGGCTGAGTACCCTGAGGATAACTGGTCTCACTATTAAAGACTGAGGCAAAGAAGGAATTAAGTACTTCAGCCTTTTCCTCATCTCTGGTGGCGGTGTTCCCCTCTGCATCCAATAATGGATGGATATTCTCCTTAGCTCTCTTTTTATTGTTAAAATATTCGTAAAAACATTTTTTGTCATCTCTTACAACAGTGGCCAGATTGAGTTCTAGCTGATCTTTTGCCTTTCTAATTTTCTCTCTGCACAACCTAACAAGATCCCTGTACTGTTCCTGAGTTGCCTGCCCTTTCTTCCAAAGATGGTAAACTCTCCTTTTTTTCCTGAGTCCCAGCAAAAGCTCCCTGTTCAGCCAGGCCGGTCATCTTCCCCGACTGTTCGTCTGGCGGTGCACGGGAATAGCCTGGTCCTGAGCCATTAAGACTTCCTTCCTGAAGAATGACCAGCTTTCCTGGACCCCTTTGCCCTTCAGGACTGTCCCCCAAGGGACTCTCTCAACTGGTGCCTTGAAGAGACCAAGGTTTTCCCTCCGGGAGTCCATAGTAGTGGTTTTGCTGACCACCTTCCTTGCCTCACCAAAAATTGAGAATTCTATCATTTCGTGGTCGCTAAGTCCGAGATGGCCTCCGACCACCACATCTCCCACCAGTCCTTCCCTCTTTGTAAACAGTAGGTCTAGCAAGGCTCCTCCCCTCGTAGGCTCACCTACCAGCTGTGTCAGGAAGTTATCTTCCACACGACCCCAGGAACGTCCTAGACTGTTTGGTCTCTGCCGTGTTGTATTTCCAGCAGACGTCTGGAAAGTTGAAGTCCCCCACGAGGATAAGGGCACACGATTGTGAGACTACTGCCAGCCGCTTGTAGAATGTTTCATCTGCCTCTTCAACCTGGCTGGGTGGTCTATAACAGACAACCAGCACGATATCTGCCTTGTTGGCCTTCCCTCTCATCCTTACCCATAAGCACTCTACCTTGTCATCACAATCGTGGAGCTCTGTACAATCAAAACACTCCCTAACATAGAGAGCCACCCCACCATCTCTCCTTCCTTGCCTGTCCCTTCTGAAGAGCTTATAACCATCCATTGCAGCATTCCAGTCATGGGAGTCATAGCTTGACTCTTAGAGGTAGGATGTGGAAATTTTGGATTCTAAGGCTCTTTGAAGAGACAGCACTCTTTGAGGCTTATACTCTGTGCTCTGGATCAGATCACAAGCAGTGTGAATGTAATGATATTTTTAAATTGAAAAATTGAATACTCACACTAGAAAATGTAATGCGCAAATTAAGTTTCAGAGTTTCCTTCTTGAAAAACTAACCTTGGATGTGTTTAAGCATCATGCCCTTTTACTCTGCTATATCAATATCTAAAAATAATGCTTACAGTTAGCTAGTTACATTGGTTTTAGTATGCACACAATGCTTTCAGAGCCTCAAGCTTCAAATACTTATAAATGTTTTTATTGGATACTTGGCTTTTTTTTTTAAATGCTTTTCCCAGTTTTTGCTTTCAAAGAGCATCTATAGGAAGGTCCAAGCAAGTGTCTAGTAAGCATCGATGTTTTCTCAAAATAGGGATGAAGCCTAGACACTCATATGACTGCCAAGCCCCTGAAATCTTTTCCATCTCACTGAGGCCCTTGTTCATAGCAGCTTTAGAGTACCTTGCATTTAGTACTGTGACTGAGTGACCTGACTCATCCTGGAGAAGGGTATCAGAGTGCTAGATGGGATGGGATGGGATGGGATGGGATGGGATGGGATGGGATGGGATGAGATGAGATGAGATGAGATGAGATGAGATGAGATGAGATGAGGCGAGGTGAGGCGAGGCAAGGCAGGGGCTGCTGAGGAACCAGTGTAGGGTGGCATTCTCAAGTGTATTGTTTTGATTGGCCTTGAGGTTTTTCAGATCATATTTTGCTGTGCCTACATGAAAAACAATCAGGCTTGTAGGGAGGGGAAGTTCAGCTACTGAAGTCAGCAACACTAAAAGCTTTGTTAAGAAGCAGACTAAAATTTTCAGGTTATAAAGAAAGTCTTTGCTCAGATTACATACTGATACCAAACACCAAGCTTGCCCCAGATCTGTTCTCTTTTTTCCCTTAGGAATTTTTCAAAAATATTAATTGAAGTTTTCTTTTAAAATTTTTGTCAAAATTTAAAACTATATATATCATCGAATTACAGCTGTATTGGAAGAAATAAAGCAAAAAAATCTGTCAGCACTTCTTACCAGGCAGAATAGGTATGAAAGGTGTTTACCAGTTAACATATTGTGAACTAAATCTATGCATTACATAGTCATTCTCATTTCTTCGAAACCATAGAAGAATTTAAAATCTCAGTCTTTGAAAGAAAATACTAATTGATCTTTTAACACAGGCTGTTTGAAACTTTACTAGTTTCCCTTTCTTCATTCTTTATGATAAAATACAAAATTTAGGCACGATATCAGGAAAGGCAAGTATAGTCATCACTGAATTCAGACAGAGAAGTAGCAGGCTGTTAATAAGTCTCTTTTGGACTGGTTAATATTGATGAAGCAGGTCAAATAGTTCAATAGCAAATAAACCTAATCAGATAAATTATACTGTTCACCTTGAAAAAAAGAACATGAGTTTTAGCACTGCAATCTCCAGCACAACTGTTCAGGATATCTTTTTCAGTACAGAAATGCCTGCCCTAAACTGTTGCAGTATAGCTAACATGACAGATCTGTATTTCAGGTATTTTGTTAACATCTTGAAAGTTATTTCTAAAAAAAAACCCCCAAACTTTTAGGTATTCCAGAAATCCAAACCCAAGTGCTCTGTTACAAAGCACTGTATTTTAATTCTGCTCCACCAGTACTGAGATGATGAAGTATTCTTTCATGAATTCAGAATATATTGCAGCATTATTCATATAGTTTGGCTTAAAGAAGCCTGTGTCCTTAAGTGACAGGACTCAAACTAGGAGAGAGAAATTGTTAGCTGAATTTATAGATGAACTGTCCAATCTTCTTCATCAATATCTAGCCATGAAGCTTATTTTAAACTAATTTCTTTTGTCTACTCCATAGTTCCATAACTCCGTAACTTCAACATATCATGAAATGTGGAAGAACACTATAACCCAGTTCTGTTGTCCAGTATGATATATAATAGTCCTGCACTTATATATGCAAATTGTATGGTTTTTAAAATGTCTAGCAATGTAAAGCACATTAACAAATTACACTGCATATTTTCTTAATTAAAAGCAAACAATAATGCTATATTTAAGTGCTTAAATCTTGCGGGTGAAACAAAAATGCATATCTGCTTTGAATTTAACTGATTTCCTCTGCCTGTGGAATAACAGAACATGCACACCATTGGTTGTTGGCGTAATGGAGGGGAAACCAGATGTGGTGTGTAACAGGAACAAGTCACTTTTACAACTGGTTCACAGGACTGGTTTTACAACCTGATCTCAGTTTCTGTAGCTTTGCAGCTGTTAGTGCAAGTAAACAAATAATATTTAATTGTATGAAGCCTTTCTCTCTTCCTAGACCACAGGTCACGTTTTATTCAAAGCTCTCAGTGCCTGGACTGCAATGTCTATAAGGGAAACATGTCTCTTTTTCTTCTCCCCCGCTCCCTCCAATTCATGACAGTGACATCCTGGAAAGTGTCACCATTAATGAATGTTCAAAATCACTTCATGTCTGGATAGGCCTGAACTTGGAGAAATTGAAAGGCTGAACACACTACACCCATAAATCATCACCTTGTCTTTCACTTTCCCATTCAGGGACTGGAATAATCTTAGACTAATTTCCACAGTTAGCGACAGGGCAATTCAACTCCCATTCTTCCATCAAGCATGGAAGAAACCGATTGGACCTCTTTACAGATGGTTCAACAAGTTGCTATCTAAGGAAATGCCAGTAATTCATGTGAGTGTCAACGACTGCAGACACTGGTATGTGGAACTTCATTAAACCTCCATATGAATATGAAATGAGGATGGCACTTTATATTGACCCACTTCTGCCCATTTAATAAAATGATGTGGTATATCTCCAGTCCTGTAACTCTGCTGACTAGCCTTGACTGAGCCTTTCAGAAAGTTTGACCACTTTTGTAGCTGTAGAACCTAGCTTATGCCAGACTTTTCTCAGAAAACACTAATGTTTTTGTGCTGGACTATATCATTGGTCAATGCTACCCACTATACATGCACATTGGTTTGGGTTGTTGAGTTTTTTTCCTATGACTCTCCAGCATTCATTTCCTCTGAAATATCTGCTTTTATAGTACTTCACATACACATCACTTCTCTGTGCTGCTTTGGTGAAACTTAGCTGGAGAAGAAACTGGATCTTAAAAGATTCTGAAGTTTTCAAATAAACTATATAAAGATATATGTAGTGCTTTCAGGCTTATAGAAAAACCTGAAAACTTGTATCAAAAATTATCTTTATGTAGTTTACTTGACAACATCAGATTCTTTTAAGATTCTGTTTACCACAAGGGCAAGACATGGTTGGAAGTTCATAAACTGGGAGCTGTAAAGTTGATTCGTAGGAGAGGCCTTTCATGCCTCTTATTTAAATCACCAGGAATCTTCACATTGATTTGCTCAAGGTTAGATGAGAGAAGTCAATTCACCGAATGACCCCATCTAAAAAGACTGCTCAAACTTTTTGAGAGCAGCCCAAAGACATCAGTGTGGTTTTTGCTTCATAATTCCAAATTGTCTTGGCTAAGATTTTGGATTGTGACTGGAGTTAATTGGAGTCTTGGTGTTAATGCCTTGGTTATCATTAACTTTGAGACAAATGTGTTTAAAGAAATGCATTGTAACTGTAAAACAACATGCATGGTAACCTCAGAGTATGTAACTGCAGTCCCAGCCTGTCCTTCACATATCTTTTTATTTTTTAATGAAGAATTATTATACTAAGGACATATCCTATTCTCATAACAGATATTCAAGGATTATAAGCAATAAATCATACAAAATTCAGGTTGTAACATACAGCCTTCAACCCAAACTGTTTGTTGGACATTACTTATCAGCAACTAGCTCCTGCTGTATGCAGAAAGGGTCTTAAATTTCCTTTTGTGCTTGCAGTGCAAATGACCATGCAATCTACTTCCTTGCTAGCTCTGAGGAGCTTACAAACAATACAGGATATACAACGACACTAAATGAATTCTAAAGCCCATAGGCAAATTTTAAAAAGTACCCTCTAAAAGTGGCCTGGCAAATTACAATCTTGCATCTGTGCCTCTTTGTGAAATCCTACTGAGATCAAGAGACACATTTGGAAGGGTGTTTTCAAGCCATATTCACAGCCTTTCATGTGAATGAAACAAAGTAAGGCAAAGGGTACTGCTGGGGGTTGAGGCATGAAAGATTGCAGAGAGTCTGTGTAAGACAGAAGCTGATCTGTACACCAGTGTATAAAAAGGAGCCCCACATTTGTAAAGCAGAGTCAGGAGAGGAGGGAATGACAATATCTATCTTGCATCAGTATTGAAATATTTGTGTAAAGTACTGAAATCCTGATGTTTTTCATGGATAAGAAATTTTAAGTATAAGTCAAAGAACTGTCTTATTTTGAATCAATTGGCTTTTAACTATTAGTACTGCACTCTAGTGCCTCACAGGTGACACATAGTGGGGGTGTATTGTAACACCCCTCCCCCATTTTAATACATTCCCCATTGTATATTTGAAGCCGCGCAGCTTCCATAAAGAATATTTAGAGAGGCAATGCTAATTTAAAGAAAGGAGTCTGTTCCTTTTAAGACTGTAAGGTCTCATGGAAATTTGAAGAAGCAGAAAATCAAGCTGTCTACCAACCACTGCAAATTTAAGACTAATTTTGATGTAGCTGATAGCAAGACAAGACACAATTAAGCTAGTCTTCATGATTCACATACTTAATGATATTCTATTGCTATTTATAAATTTGCAGCAGTTATAATTAGTAATGCTATTAGTGATACCTCATCATAGCATTAACTATAGTGCTTTTACTCGACAGAAATTATGACATTAACTTTGGTAATAAATCAGTTTTTCTTGTCATCTTGTAAACTTGATGGGGAATGCTTCTAAGAAAAATGGATTAAAAAGGTGTCCCGCTTAGACACAGAGCTGGCGGTCAGGTTCGGTGGAAGTGCTGAGTTAAATATACAGCTTCCTTAAAGGACAAAAGCAGATGGCCTTGACATGTTTCAGTGTTACTATACCCAACTGTCACAAGGTACAGAGGGAGTATGCATGCAGGGTTTGAGAGGAATGGAACAGATGTACACAGCATTACCTAAGTAATTTCAAATAGCTCCAGATCTCTTCAGAACCTCAACCAACCAAGCCAATTTATTGAAGCTTTTCCTTGGCTTGTTTTTGTAACATTTTCCCTAACTCCTTAACAGAGCTGTCTGGGCCTCAACTAGAGGCAGAATAATCCACTGACAAGAGATCTCCTTTAATTTCAGAGCTTATCTGAGGAATTCATGCTAAGAAGTGAAAAGGGGAAAGAAACAGCCTGGCCACCTTTACATGTGCATCAACCTACAGTCTTTAGCAGAAATGCTCTTGACTATAACACTGACAGACCGGAGAAAAATCTAGACCAGAAAACATCAATCTACTTAAAATGACAGTACATACATTCATATGTATGTACTCATACATTCACATATATATGTATATGTATATTCTCATACATTCACAGTCCTGCCAGCTTTTTTGTCGAAATTCATTACTTTGCTGAAGGAAGAATAAAAGAAGCAGAAGGATAGATACAGCAAATTCTTTTCATGAGGCATTTATAGAGCTTAGGACAGAAAGAGGCCGGCATCTCACTGCATGCTGTGGCAACATGCCATGCCATGTTATCACACCAACAACCATGCAGAGTAACAGAATGGGACTTGGTCTGACCTTCTACAACTAAAAACTTCACATTCTGTGTCTCACTGAAGTGAACTGAGAAGCCTGGAGGCCACGACAGAGCCCTGTTTTTATTTTTAGACTCAGGTATTTTCACTTCCATCAGAGCAAATCCAACAAATGCAATGAGACTCTACAACATTGCCAGTCAGCATATTGTGTCAATCAAGGCTAGGCTTGGCATTTGGCTCCCTATCTGCTCTGAAAGAAAAGGACTTGAAGATACCAAAGTAACACTGCATTCTGTGGTTTACTGTCATTAGTCTTATTTGCACAGGAATGTGAAAAGCTGCAACAAGGACCAACTAGATATGTTTCTTCCCCTGCAGCAGTGAATATTTTCAAATGTGTTCTTCTAGACAGAAAACTAAAAAGCGACTCAACTGATGCTGAACATTTATTCCCCACAAATTCAGATGGCAGCTTACACCACTACTTTTGTGACTACCTGTCCATTTTTTCTGGAGGAAAAAAGAACCAAACCTAACAAAATGTCAAACTACCAAGTATCCTGCAATGACCACATCTATTTTGCCTCCTGTAGTATTCATTTTCCAGCCAGTACTGTACACACTCTTGCCAACAACAAAAGAGATTCTGGAATGAGAGCTTAGCCCGCTAATTTCTTAATATCGCACAAAGAACAGAAAAGGATATTGGTTTTTTCCTGTAATGCTTTTAGTTGTCTTTGTAGTGGTGACTGGATAAAGACTTTTTATTTGCCAGTTAAAGGAAGGAAATGTACATGAAGAAACAACATTTCCAAAAGTCTAGAACCTACACTTTCAAAAATAAAACCAAAACCCTTCAGGCCAGGCTTCCAAAGCTGCACTTGGGCATCTAAAATCACCGAGTTGATTTGAGAGCACTTATGAAATAAACATTCAGATACTTAAACTTAGGAGCATGCTAAAATATCCTGCTAAACTATTTTACTCATTTATCTCAGCGTTGAATAATGAGAGAGGGAAAGAGCGCATATAGCTTTAGTTGAGCCTGTGTATATAAATATGTATTTTATATAAACATATCCAAAGGTTTGTTTCTGTTTCTGAACACTGTAATTCTAACAGTGATCCCCAGGCCTTCTCCACACTGACATAAATGTAATTTATCACAGAATCACAGAGTGGTTAGGGTTGGAAGAGACCTCTGGATGTCATCTGGCCCAATGCCCCTGCTCAAGCAGGGCCACACAATGCCAGTTGCTCAGGACTGTGTCCAGATGGCTTTTGACTCTCTCCAAGGATACCGACTCCACAACCTCCCAGGACAACCTGTTCCATCAGTTTTCTTTGCATTCAGGTGATATCCCTGCTTCGAGTGCACTTAAAATATAAGTGCTTAGATCTTCTGTTGGCATTCATTCATGTAGTGAAGATTACTCTATTTAGAATTTCATGATGCCTTCCTCCTTCAAGCAAATTTCTATGGTGAAAGCTATCAAACTCGCCTGTGCAGACTAAGGAAATTTCATTTGTGAGATGGAATAACATGCAAGCTTTCCACAGTTCTTGCTCTGGCAATTCTAGTTCTTTTTGCGCTCCTAGGCGTGAGAAGCTTTGCTTCCTCATAGCTTCCCAAAAGAAGGAGCTAAGTCCTGGTATCAACTGTTGGCATTCAGATGCTTTCACAAACCAGAGTACTACAGAGCTTTTCTTGATGAAAGCAGCAGTTGCCTCTTTGCAGGATACGTCAAGGTCGGGAAGACTTAGGGTTAAAGTGGTCATGGAGAGCATGGAGTGATTCCACGAGGGAATTTTTTCTGCTCTTTCTTGAACCATATAGTATTCAGGGTCATTGCACAACATGCCAGGGGGACTGGGCAGCCGTGGTGTCAGAAGAAAGAGAGCAAAGCACAACTGGCTGTGAGGTTTGTCTAAGATGACTGCAAATTTATACCAGATCAGGCAGAGAGAGATTTAGAGGAAAAAAGAGCAAAGGGTAGGGTTTGGGAGAGCAAAGATTAAGTCTTGGAATTTTCCTATCATTGCCTCAGACCTTGACATATGTTAGAAGCAGACAGTAGAGAAATTCCAAACACTTTCCTTCTCTGGTCCCTCCTCTTGGAGCCCACAACTTCAAGGTAGAAGCTAATATGGTGGGCATGCATTCTCCATGAGGAGGCATACACTGCCTGGCTAGCCAAGTTACTTTTTTGCTTTAGGCTAGGATAAAGCATCAAGCTTGCCATTGCCATGCTGAGCCACTGGAACAAGTAGGAGAAGGAACCCAGTGGCAGTGCTGTCTTAGTCGTTTACTGTCTCCTACTTTCAGAATCAGGCAGATGAGTGATTTAAATGATAGGTATATTCAAGTTTGCTTCCCTGACCTCTTAAGCTGGCAAACAGCATGACCTTGTATCCTGCTTCCTTAAACAGGCCACAGCATCTCACTAAATGAAATCATTGCACAAGCATTCATATAAGTGGGGGGGTGTAGGGTGGGAGGGGGTGGAAAAAAGGAAAGAAAAAGAAAAAAAGAAAAAATTAATTCCTTTGACATCTCTAATGCCCCAGCTGCTTCACAGCCGTGGCTGAGCAAAACAGAAGAACAGCAATGAAAAACTGAAGCATATATAAGAAATCTCAGCTGTGGAAATTATTGCTCAAATACTCCTCCATAACTTACAGGTGCTGTGCAAATCAGTACGCCAAGTTTATCCCGATCCTGGAAAGTAACTTCACTCCTCAAGACAACAGACAACCAACATCCAGAGCCAGGCTGCAGAGAAGAATAAAGAGGTGTTTTCTGCAAAGAGTCTTGAAGCATGAAACATCCTGTGCAAATTAAGTATGTCAAAGACATACATTTGCCTAAGCAAATCCTAGCACCAAAATACAGTTACTATTCTCACTGATTAAAGAAGTGAGTCAACCGACCTCTTCAGAGAAAGACGTTTTGCACACGGACATATCGATACTTCCACAGCAATAAGCATTGGCTTGCAAAATGGAGTTTGAACCCTGTCTTCTTTCCCTTTGCAATGAATAGGTTTACAGTGGGCAGCACACAAGCACAAGCAACTACCTGAGCAGAGCATAATCAAGTTTGCTTAGCCTTATTTGTTAACTGACTTAATACTAATGAAGAAGCTCATGAACCTTTCTGTTGCAACCCATCAACAAGGACTATTATCAGGGTGTCATAATGTCAACTAGATTTATTGATGTCAACTAGACATTCAACCAAATTAATAGCTCTGTGCACAATTTAGCTGTAGCTATAATTTAGTATTTAAGTGATATGTTGCAGACGCATTTCTCAAGGGAAAGTTCAGGTCATGCTCTGAAGGACACTCTTTGTAACAACTTGCACATCTCATGAGAAAGCTGTAACATTTTACACCATGCCAAGGGCCGGATTCTGATTTCACCTGTTTTAATATCATGTCCCTTAATTTACACCAATATAAATGAGACAGATACAGGTTATTTTTCAAGGTTATTTTAGGAATGTGGAGTTGAGACAGTCCTAAAGTAAATGCCCTTATATCTTGCACAAATCATGACAGGTCATCTGTAAGAAAAACGTGTTCCTTGCTCTGCAACAGATCAGAGCGACATGGCAACCCAGGCTCAGGAGAAGCTCATGTTCATGTTGCCTTCAGTGCTTAATATTACACTTATGCCATGTGACAGCCAACCAGAAACTCAGATGTGAGTAATGAATTGAAATTGCATTGCGATTCTATCCAAAGCCTGAACTCCAACCTGAGACTCTGACATTTCCCATAATTGATAGGTAATGCCACAATTTCTAATAAAAACAAATTTTAATCCTCTAACGAGCTGTCATAAGGGGAAAAAACACAGCTGGTAATTATGTGAGGCTCAGGCAAGCAAATACTTCATCTTTTATTAATTTTACTACATATTTAACAATTGAGCAAAGGACTCCAGTTTCCATGCCTTCAGTGTGTTGTGTGAAGGTTTTTATCTTTGAAAAAGGAGGATGCTTTAAATCTTATTCTTGGAGAAAAGAAAAGCAAAAAACAACAAAGCAAGAAACCTAAATATTGAACAATGAACTATTGAACAATTCAGCCACAGTCTGAATGTTGAAAAGTTCAGAGAACACTCTGAAGCAGTATTTGCTAACTTTGGAGTCAGTGTTTAACTAGTAGAGTAGGAAGTGTAAGTTTCTGATAAGGTTGTTGATTGTGTGTGGCTGCTTCTGTGACAGATTGTATTATTTTGCTGTGATCTTTTTCAATGTCCTTCCCTCTCCTTCAGAAGTGTAACATATTTGAAAATTCAAAATGCTACTTCAAAAGATTGCTCATTCTTTATGAAGACACATCTCTTTGAAGTAGGAAGGGAGAGAGAGCAAAACCCATCTCTAATTTTAGTGCGATCTCATGTGCAAATTCCAGGACAAACTCATGTGTGAGGTCATTACTGATATTATGTACATACAGTAATGTACAGAGCGATGCCATAATGCATGATACTACTTATCTGCAATGTAAGCGATTCAGCACACACAGCCTGAGTTCCTAGCATGCCTCCAAAGCCTGCAGTGAAGGCGGTCCTCCTGAATTGGGGAAGTGGAAGCAAGTGAAACCCATCGCACTCACACTCCGATATGTGATTGTAAAAAGGAAGAGCTACAGAATAACTGCAAACAGGCCCAAATAATAAAAGCTAAAATAAAATTTGGATTTCTCTACACTTTCACTGTGACCTTGAAGAGTGTACTCTCAACCCATTAACATGCAATGCTGCCTTTTAGCTCTTTAGTTGTAGGTACCTCAAGTCATACCACAGATTCAAAAACAGAGATGAAGACCTGCCTTCAGAGACAATGCTGCACACATTTGAAATAATCATTTCCATGCAGAATGTTGCATGAAAATAAAATAGCAGTGACCATGGAAGCCGGAGTAGCTTGTTCTAATTCCCTTCCCACCTCAAGATTAATTTTGTTCATTTTTAAGTCCTGTCCATTAGTATTGAAGTAATTATTTTAAAATTTAAGTAGAACACCACAGAAGCTTCTTCAGGAATGTCTGAGACGACATGTGTCACAGATTACTTACACTTTTACTATCTGTAAAGTAAAGCTTTAGCCCTTCATTTAACCCCTCCTACAGGCATTTTTCAGACCCAATTAAAAAATTAGTCCTATTCAAATCTGTCAGACCAAACTTCCAGAGTCCTTCTGAGTTTCCAGAGGCATAGACTGCAGGATGAAAGGAGACAACATGAAGAAATCCATATTGTCCACATCCATTTGGGAAGCTACAGGAGGATCCAACGTGGACTCCACCATGTTGTCCCCTCTTTCTGACTGCTGCTGCACATTTGGATTCCACGCAGAGCAGTCTGTACTGACCAGAAGGATTTTCAATATTAGCATGGGATCCATCCCAAGAATTTACACAGTACTTCTCTTTCATGGTAGCTGACATTCTTACATTTGGGATGTGCTGAACACTGCAGGGTAGCTGGTTGCAAGAAAGAGGTGAATTTAATCATCCCTCACTGAGCTTTACTTTACATTTTTGATTTGATTAAGCATGAATACTGAAAAAGGCACTGCTGGATGGTATCGACAGGAAGTTAATCAGATCATGCATGGCTGTTACTTTCCAAGTTTCAGAAGCACACAACTGGAAGTGAATGGGGTGAGATTCTCTTTGCTCTGGAACCTTTGATGAGGCCATTTCACAGAAAAATAAAAGAAGACTGTGAAAGGGAATCTGTATTGCATTACACCTTACTAGCACAGTGCAATCATACTGTGCATAAGTGTTTGCAAACATAATTTCATGCACTCGTACAAGACATGACAAAGACCATATTTTCCAGATTCAGAGAAAAGGATAGCATTAGATTAGAGGACTGTTAGCAGACATGAAACCAAAATGGTATGCATAGCTTTTTCCTATCATATGAAACACTGTGCAAGTATAAACCTTTCCAATCCTGGTGGGATAGTCATAGAATCACAGAATCATAGAATCATTTAGGTTGGAAAAGACCTTCAAGATCATAGAGTCCAACCATCATCCATGCCCACTAAACCATGTTATGGAGTACCCCATCTACACACTTTTTCAATACCTCCAGGGATGGTGACACCACCACTTCCCTGGGCAGCCTGTTCCAATGTGTGACAACCCTCTCCGTAAAGAAATTTTTCCTAATATCTAACCTAAATCTCCCTTGCCGCAACTTGAGGCCATTTCCTGTTGTCCTATCTCCAGCCATCTAACAGAAGAGACCAGCACCCACCTCACTACAACCCCCCTTCAGGTAGTCGTAGAGAGCTATAAGGTCTCCCCTCAGCCTCCTCTTTTCTAGACTGAACAGCCCCAGATCCCTCAGCCGCTCCTCATCAGACTTGTGCTCCAGGCCCCTCGCCAACTTGGTTGCCCTTCTCTGGACACGCTCCAGCACCTCAATGTCTTTCCTGTAGTGAGGGGCCCAAAACCGAGCACAGTATTCAAGGTGCGGCCTCACCAGTGCCGAGTACAGGGGGACAATCACCTCCCTGCACCTGCTGGCCACAGTCCTCTTCACTGCCCTGCTCTGAATGTCATCCCAGATGATAGCAGACAAACCTGAGGCAGAAGCAGGGACCGAAATCCATCTCCAGGAGGTCAGTGATTTTGCATTTCCATGGAGAGTATGAATAGTCAGAACATATGTTTCTGCTTTAGTGCCCTTTGAAGTTATTTCTGCATATCAGCAACAGTGTCCCTTATAAAACAATCTCTTTTCAAAAGCTTGTGTCATCCCAGTGGCACTAACTGCACTGGGGGTCCTTGCAGCATTAACCAGTACTTTTCAGTCCTCTCAATGTCTCTGAGATATTCAGCTTCAAAGTCCAAAACCAGTATCTAGTGACTTGAAACAACCTGGAACCACATGAATTTCTACTGTTCTATGTCTGTACACTTCCCAAAGCAACTAAGCAAACAGATGTTGGCTCTATGTTGAGTCCATTGACAGCAGAATAGATTTCCATCATTATTCTCCCAATTGCTCAATCCCCCAAGATCAACATTGTTATTAAAATCCTTCACATTTTAAGGCCAGACATTAATTTTTCCCTCTGCACAGTGGTCATAGCTGCATTACATCATCAGGAAGGCCAGCATGGCGATATCCTCACTCACTGACCCTGACAGTGCGTTTGTGATTTAGCCCAACATCATGCCATCCTTCTGGCTAAAAACAACTATGCTATGGTTTTGTATTGGATGTGACACCTCTCACCCAGGACAGGTCTGTACCTCCCTCTTTAGTGTAATAATTGTGCCTGTGTCACTAATCCAGCCCTGGGTAGGCCATCCTGCCTGAGTATCAGCTAGAAAGGGCCAAAAGGCTTCAGTTGCTAAAGCTATTGAGCTATGTCATTTCTAAGACTGTTATACCCAGGTTTATCAGGAACCTGTTTTTTGAAGGAGCAAAGAACAAAAAGAAAAACAACTACCACCAAAATCGAGGATCTGGCTCTACTCTGTACAATACTTAAGGCATATCTCTCCATGAAATTAGGCCACTTGTACAATGCTTCATAAAGCTCAACTCTCTAACCATCACAGCACATTTGTTTACTCTGCATCCTCTCTCCCCCATGTGGCACAGAATATTTTGATGTTTTTAATAAGCAGGTTTAATACCCTGGTTGCTGATGTTAGTTCTTTAATAAATGTAGTTTAAAAGAAATCCCCTCCCCAAAGCTATCAGTTCACTGGAAGAGTAACGCTCAAGGCAGGACAGAACTATCAATGATCCAAAAGGAGGAAAAGAGGAGATAAGGCTGCATGGCGTTTCATCCCTTGAAAAAATAAACCAACAAAAAGTTGAGAGGAAAAAAAAAGGAAAAACTGGGGTTTGAAAGCTAACTTCTGCTATCTCTGGTCTTTTTCGACTTGACAAATCTGTCAAAATGAGTGAGAAATTAGCTTATTTAGTGAAAAAAAAATGCTTATTGTTGATAAGCAACTGTAGAAGTCTACCACTTTGATAAATCTTTAAGTTGAAATGAATTCTCATCTCTAAGATGGAGCTTGCAATAAAAGCCAGAGGCAAATATCAACTGCAGGCTAGCCAGGGATTAGAGTAATGAGTTGTAAGACAGAGGGTTTGGGTGCTTGGTTTGTCTGAGCAACCTGTGGTTTGAAATCAAGTCTCCTACAAGGCAAGTAGGTAGCCATGCTAATCTCTGAGCTTCTGGCACTCCAGCGAGAGATCTTTTCCTGTGTTTTGGTGGTTGCTGGTTCCCTCCTTCAGACACACACTCCAGAGAGGAAACCCATTTCCTATCTCACTTCAACTCCTGCTTTAATCAAGTCCTCTTCCTCACATTATTTAATAATAAAGCCCTTAAGTGAATCCAGTTTAACACATACTTCAGAACCTTAATATGCTGTAGTATCACTGCTGATGTTAAATTTACACAGAAGTTTGCATCATATTGTAGGCTATTTTTGCTAATAACATGGCATAAATTTCTTTATTGCCTCTATGTGGCATTTAACTGTTAAGTTTGATAGCATTTCTTTCAGGAAACAGTGATACTTCTGTAGATGGGAATCAAGTTTCATTTCCACTTTATCAGTACAGGAAAACAGGTCTTACACCACCACTGTCTGTAATGAGTTACCTGAATTCAAAGACAATACTGCAGAGTATTTAGAATGAACAGGTACTGCAATTAAAACATATGTTGTTTAAATGCTTCAAAAGAGTCTGTTTAACATTCACTGCCACAGGGTACCCAGCCATTCCCAGAAAAACAATGGAGTATCTTTAAACATGTGTAACATTTGCTGACAACCTCGATGAACACCACAGTACCTGTGGGTTAACAAGTCCCTAATCACCTTCAAGTAAAATATATCAGCTACCTCTGGCTCCACAAGTGTACCTCCCACCAGACCATCTATTTTCTTGTTAGCTAGCACCCTAATTTGTTACTATCACAAGGTGTACCCAAAAATCTCCCCATCCCTGCAGGGAGGCAACAATCAAAACTAGCTCTCCTTTCACTGTATTAAGGATTCAGACTAACAATTCATAAACTGTAGTCTGCAACAGTGGTGAAACTTTTCCTTGAAAACTAACCTCAGAACTTGGCTATGGTTTGAAGCACAGTGGCGCTCTGAGAAGGCAAGAAATTTGGAAAGCAAAGTCCATAGGACTTTCAGTATGAACATCCATTTCATATATTGATTGTTTTTACTGTGTATTTACTGTGAGAAGCATTGTGAGCCACCTCCTATGGGAAAGTCTGCCATCAAAGTATTCTGAGTTTCTTAATCTCAACAAAAGCCCAGGAACACAGAACAACAGTCTCTGCCATGGCAGCTTGTTTGTAGGATGTAACGCTATTATGTATCAGGATGTTAATTAACCATTCTCAGAAAAAAACCCACACTTGTGACATAAGTTGTGATCAGGATGTCAGAAAGTTTGCTTAAATGGCAAGACTTGTTGAAGTTACCTTTGAACATGGCATTGCCACAGAACACAACTGAACCTCAGAAAAATGCCAATTTGGTCTCATATGCTTTATGCCTAGAACTTGCAAGTAACTTCTGGTGCTTCTTGCGTGGTTTTGCTGCTAGCTTCCAATTATAGAGCATCGTGTTAACACAAGTTATTAGCATCCTGTGATATTTGCCGTGCCTCTCACTCAAATGAGAACTGTATACAACAGCTCAAATGCCAACTTGTAACTACAGCCAAAAGTCTGTCCTCCAAAGACAGTGACTGGAAGTGTGTTACAACCTATATTTTCAGATAGGCTTTAATTAGGTAAGTTTCAGGATATGATTACCACCAGCCAATAATGCAAATATTTTATCTATTCTAGATTACAGAGACTAATGATGAACCTGACAAATCATTCACATACTACCCAAATTGGCAATGTTTTCTTAGCTTTCTCAAATAAAAGACATCTAGAAACTATTTCTTTTTCTGGATTTCATTTATAACAGGGGACCTCCAAGCTCTGGGCAGCAGAGCAGTGGAATGCACTCTCTACAATTTCAGCAAATGTTTTCTCTTCTAGCTTAAGAGCAGCTGTTAAGTTACAAGTTTTTGCCACCCACCCCAATCAATAAAACAGCAACCTTTCTTATCACTATTAATGACTAAGAGCATTCAAAGCCTTACTTTATTGTTTACTTCAGCAGAGGATGGATCCCCCAGTAAGTCCATTTTCCCCAAGCAGTCAGACATTTTGTAATCCTGTTTTTCCCCAAAATGAGCAATTTCCCTGCATGCCCAGTAGCTACAGGCAGCAATTCTGTTTTCATAAGACCACTGCATCTGTTTTCACCTCCAGTTGTTGTTTTGCTAAACACAATAAAAGAATGACACTAACACAGATGAATCCCAAATAACACTGTTAATTAAATACATATGGACGTGCTGTTTCTACCAATCCTGCTTAAAATTTCATAGGACACAGCAACTAGCACTACCTGGCTTAAGCTATTTAAAAGAATACTACCTTATTCCTGCACATTTCAACCTACATAATGTTTAACCTGCACAGCTGGAGTTGTAAGCAGAACTAGCTACATACACTGCTTGAAAACTTCAGAGTTTTCACGTAGTAGAGGAAGACTGGGAGATGAGGTAATGCACAAGAACAAAGCTAGTAAATCCAGCACAAGCAACAGGATTTGGCTGAAAGATTAGCACAACTTAAGTCATGGCATATCAATTACATGTTTGCCAGATCAGTGGATTGATGCATCAAAAATCACAATATGAGAGTGCTGTGTATCTGGGAGAGTTGCAAAAGCTGAAGATGTATTTATTCTCACAGTCCAATAGCATGAAATTATATTATGATGGAAGCATAGGCTCCAGTCCTGCAAACTCTTAAGCATATGTTTTATTTCATTAATTTCTTGCAGTCCCAATGTCTGAGGCCAATTGCACTTACAGGTGATCCTCTCCAGGAATGAGGATTTCCTTTATTAACCTTCCACAGATACTGAAAATATATAGAGAGTTTATCTTATTACTGAGTTTGATCTATGTTTTTTATACAGTAACAAAAATCTTAAACAGAAATCCAAATCAATTACACACAAGCTATGAATATGCTCACATTTTTACTTCACCACATGTTTAATATTTGATCCTCTATGTGCAATAAATGACTTTTACTGCATGCAGTAATTAATTTCTATTCATAGATATTTATGTATGAAATTAAATATTTCATACATTCATTAATTTTATAATTTTAGAAGCTAGCCACTCTGAGGTGCACTAATCAACTTTTCCATTTTGTGTGAAAGGTAATTCTTTAATGGGCAGTAATAATTTTCTCTGCATAATAAGTCACAAAACATGTTCTGAATCCTTATCTCTTTAAATATAGACCCATCTCTGTCAACTTCAGCAATATTGTCTTGCATATTCACTGAAATGGATTAGTCCCCTTCAGCGTCCTCCCCTTACTTCAATCTTTGCCTAGATTAATCAGACCCTAAAATGGTTTTGTCCTAATAAGTTTCTTGTTCTTATTATGCATTCATCCCAAAGTGCACCTGTTCATCAATATTGCAGATACATGTTTTTGAGCAGTAGCAGTAGGTATCTTTCTATCAGGACAAGAACAGCATTGTAGCCTGAAGCATGAAACATCCAGTCAGGAGGTCATCAGTGAAAAGGTACTTCCTCCCTTATTCCTGTGTGACCTTCAGTGAGGAAACTTTGGTGTGACTCACTTCCTCTCAGTTTATCCACCTACAAACTCATGTAGATAACACAGGTCGTCTGTCTATTTTACTCTCCCAGATGTAAAACATTGAGTAGAATAACATGTCTTTTCTTTCAAACTTTATTTTATTGACCAAACTGTCTGGGATGGAATGGTTTTAAATTAGTTTTTTTTTCTGTCCTCTAACACAAAGACAACTGTGAGACTACAGAAATACCTAGAAAAAATATTTTTGCGTCATTCCAGTATTTAGCAATCCTGAGCTTTGAGAAAAACAAAGCAAAATGTTAGGCACTCACCACTTAAGTGGTTACTGAGATTGTTTTAAAACCCAACGCTATGAAAACAGAAAGGAATTTAATTGTTTACATCAGGACACTTTATTCCAATGTGACTGAGTAAGTGAGGAAAGATGCTTAGGTTGGAAAATGGGAGAGATGAATTTGTGTAAAGCTGAAAAAATCTAGTGATTCTGGCTGTGCCATGGCTAATACGTTGCCTCCTCAGTCACACTGCATCATATTTTTCAAACAGAAAAGTGTCAGAGAGGAGAGATTGCTCACTCAAAGAAATTAAAAATGGCTGTCATAGTGGGAACTGTGTTCCAGATAACCCACAGCCTGCTTGCCAGAAGAATAAATAAATAAATAACAACACAGATATGTCCTTCACCCTCAAGACTAAATTAAGGGCAAGATAAGGCAGCTGAAAGGGCACCTCAAGCAAGCCAGATGTTTTTTTCATGAAACTGGGAAGAGATTTTACAGCTCTTTACCCTCTCACTACAAGACAGCACCAGCCTTCAAGATTCACATATGTTTGAGTAGATGAGCCATTGGAAGACCCTAGTCATATGTATATAGAGAGCTGGGGACATCTTTCCACCAGGAAAGCAGTAGCATGAGAGGAAAAGGGCTTAATCTGGACCCTGAGAGCCAGGCCTACTTCCAGAAGAACCAGTACATTGGGCTCCCGGCCTTCTGCATTTCGGATTTTAACTGTAGATGTGGCATGCTTTGAAATCAATCCCCACCTCCTGGGAAACGCAAGAAGTTTAGCAATACTGCTGTAGTGTCAGAAGTGATGTGTGAGGTAGTGCCTTCTCCCTCAATGAGCAGGGGAAAAAGGCTCACTGGACAGACTGGATTGCCCAGTTTTGTTTCAATAGCAAATTTGTTTATTTCAAAAAATAATCCCAGGCATTAAAAGAAGATTATTATTTCCCCTGGCCATGAAGGTTACTGGTCTGCTTATTGTGTCTTTATTTCAAGCCATCTCACCTGCAAAGGCTTTGTGAAGATCAGTAGTTTTACTGGCACTGAACATTCTATGCTGCACAATTAGCAACTGATGTAAATCCAGATCTGGTTTTGTCCACCTCTTTGTAGGCTGAAGTAATTCATATGGGACCCAGAATATCTCAGGACCAGTATAATGTGAAACATCTATATTTCAGTTCCAGAAGTTTGTGTTGAATTGAGCATCAAAGTCAGGAAACATCATTAATCATGTACCTATCAGTTTTCCCTTTGTAGTTCTTGTTCTGAGTTTCTTTTGCTGAATCATCAATAAAAAATATGCCAAATCCCACTTTCATACAATTTCCTCTTCTACAATACACCATTGTAAAGCTCCTTAAAATCTCTAGCCTTCAATATGTCTGAGGTTTGCTCCCCAGTTTGAATGTGGGTACTTCTCATAACCTGGAAAACATGCAAAAGACTGATCCAATTTTCAATGTTAAACAGTTCTCGAAAACTTAATCCACTCATTGGTGTTTCTTGTGTGACAATGGGTGAAAAAAACGTATTTCTCAATAATTAATAAAAAGTTACAACTTCAGACAGAAAAGAGTATTTACAAAAATAGCCACATATGTATTTTTAGTTTTAAATACTGCTTCCAAGCTTTGCCTGGGAGGAAGGTCTCCAAAACAAGTGTCACATCATTTGGTGGCCTAGATAGTAGAAACGTCATCTTCTGGGAAAAAAGGTAGTATTACCTGCAAGATATTAAGTTCAAAGATGGCTGTTGCCATTCTGCACTCTGACTGCCTTTCATCTCATTAGCAACCCAGGAAAAATAACCCAAATGACAGGTGCCAATTACAATACTTCACTGCTCAATTTCTTTAAAAGCCCTGTTCAGTTCTGCTCTAAGGCCCACTCTTCTGTCCACATCTCTGCACTAAATATATCAAATAGCCCAGCAGTGTGTGTTTAGCTTGTGCGCTATATTGGCAACCATGTAAAATGCAGTGATGTCACAGAAATTGTACAGCTGTGGAAACCTACTGGTGAACTGAAGGATTTGTTGTGCTTCTTGGGTTGTTCTCATTACACGACATTTAAGACCAGTACCCAGCATGAGCAGGTTGTTCCACTGGGAACCAGTTGTTATACAAGTTGCCATTTCAGCATGCCTCCCTAGCAGCAAGTTCACTCAAGGTAGGTTACTAGATATGCAAGAAACAAAAAAATGTATAGATATGGGTCTGGGCTTTTAGAAACTGCAAACCTTGAAGTATCCTGGTTAGACCAAGATTTTAAAGATGAAGAGTCTGACTGATTATGGGTGCTTAGCCGAGATTCCTTAGCAGGTGGCAATTCCCATGGAAAACAGAAGGCATCGCAAATGTAATTTGCTTTTGAAATCAGAACAACCTTATGTGGGCATCAAATGGGAAGACACAGGCAACTATAAAAAGCACATACTCTCACTTCACTCAGGGAAGCAGTCCAGGCTGAAAGAGGATCTGTCATCTTACACCAACTATAAACCTGTAAGGGACAAATGAACCATTTTGACTAAACAAACAAACAAACAAACAAATCTGGCCATAAATATGCTCCTCAAATTGCGCTTCTATCTCTAGAAGAATTTGGTCTGCATCATGACTTTTGTCTCATGTGAGAAAGCCTGCTTTCATTGTCTGTGCCCAAAGGCATTTTATTAGCATGTATTCTCCGTATAAACTGCTCAGGCAGTTTGCAATTTGATTGCAATGACACTGTACAACCTATTTAAGTGGTTGAAGTTTCTCCTGTAAATGTGGGTAACCAACAGGAGACCTAAACAGGAATAATATTCGCATTACAGTTTGACCTGTTTTCTTTCCAGTTGAGCTGAATTATTATTATTTCATACCATTTAATAAGGAAAATATGGACTAGATCTAGTCTAAAAGTGAAAAATATGTCACAATGAACCAAAATACAGAAGGAAGGAAAGCTCTTCCTTTATCATCCTGGCATGCATGTCCTACAACCATTCAGTTTCCTTCATCATCCTCTGCCTCCTTTTTCTTTTTCTGGCTTTCCTAACTTTCAAGTTTTATCCTTTTGCATTCAAACTCGAAGGCAATGAGGGACTTCACTCTCATTTTTTTCAAAAAAAAATTCAATCAAAATAGCTGTCTTACCAACAAGAAATTGCTTTTCATAAAACATCTCAAATTTCTATGCAAAACTCTAATTTTCATAGAGAAGAATTTATAAGCTTTTTGGCTGAGAATGAAAATTTTTTTATCCAATAAAAGTGAATGTTTCTAATGGAAACTTAAAGGCAGCATACTTCTCTCTTAAAAGAAACATATTGCTATGATAACTGAATCATGTCAGTCTGGTGGTTTTGGCCCTGCATCTCTTGGCTGAATTTGCCGGTAAGTAAAACAGCCATTGAAGCTTTTTCTATATTTAAAGTATTCATAACATCTCTACCCTACTTAAATCCATTGGCATCTATAAAAATTGAGCTCACTCTGCAATCTCTTCCTCATAGCGCTAATAGGGTATGCCTCTCCTACCTGGCCACTTATCCTCATAAAAGTAGATATAAACTTAGCATAGACATTTTTCACCTCATAATCAAATTTAACCAACAGGTTAAAAAATTATAGCAGGTGGCACAAGGAAATGAGACTGGAAGAGAAAAAAATGCATAATTCCAGAGCTCATCACTGGAGGTGATTGCGATCTTCCTGCCTGAAATGCAATTCTGTGTGAAGCCACCAGGCTTAGAAAACTCTGGCAACACACAAGAAACACACATTTTCAGAGTGAGTGTTAGAACTCATGCTATTCCAGAAAGAACTAATCCAGAGTGTGCTAAAGAGTGCCACTTGACTGCCCAATGGACAACTATAAACGTAAAAATAAAGGAAAGAAAACCTTACATTACAGACAATAATGTGACATATGACTCTAGACAATGCATTTCCTCCTTGTTCCATTTCTTTTCCTTATGGAAACATTGGCTACTATCCAGTTTTAATTTGACAAACAGTACATTTAATAATACATTATACTCTTGTTATGAACAATATAAGGTATCTTCCTCATTGATTTCAATCTTGCATGGGTCTGACTGGGATGGTTAATTTTCTTCATAGCAGCCCACATGGTGCTATATTTTGGATTTGTGACCAAAACAGTGGTGATAACACACCAATGTTTTGTCTACTGCTGACCAGTGCTTGCACAGCATCAAGGCTCTCTCTGTTTCTCACTGTGCCCCCCTCAGTGAGAAGGCTGGGGATGGGGAAGAGGGTGGAAGGGGATATAACCTGGACAGCTGACCTGAAATGGCCAAAGGAACATTCCATACCCTATAATGTCATGCTCAGCAGTAAAACTGGGGGAGGGCTTTTTTTAAGGTAGCCATTGCTCATAGACTGGCTGGGCATCAGTCTGCTGATGGGAGGTGGTGAGTGATTGCCTTTGCATCACTTGGTTGTTTTTCTTTTTTTTCCCTTCACATATTAAACTGTCTTTGTATAGACACATGAGTTTTTCTTGCTTTTGCTCTTTTGATTCTCTCCCAGTCCTGCTGTGGGGGACTAAGTGAGCAACTAGGTGGGGGCTTGACTGCTGACCAGAGTCAACCCACTGCAAACCTCTTACTGATGGGTAATGATTCTACATTCTTGTTGGGAAATCAGCAAGAAAAATACTACTTCAAGGATTCATGACAACAGTTGGGAATAGAAGACAGTGAAGGAGGGATAAAACCAATCCAAACTAAAAGGATAACTGTGGTGTCAGCCAAGAAATTTGCTCTTTACAGAGTAAAAAGGAGAAAACTAAACGTGTGCAGAGACTTTCTGTTCATCTGAAACACACATGTGTGCGCACATGGAAACCCAGCTACCTGGTGGCTTGAGCTTCAGGAGGAGGTGGGGAGACTGAGGAGCATCTGGGAATCTGAGAAAGAGATAGGCCTGTGGAGCTGTATCTTGCCATCTCTGGTAGACATGTGCCAACTCAGCATGGCCACTACTGAGGTAGGTCCACTATCTGTTTTGTGCCAGGATGAAGGCAGTGATAGGAGGGATAAGGAGGATTGGAAGCAAGTTACTGCACAGAGACCCTCCTTGCCCTCTGAGCTAGCTTTATACAATAGGTATAAGGCTCTGTGGTGGACAAAGGACATGATGAGATGGAGAAAGAGGAATCTGTGCAAGTTCTTTCACCAAGGTCAGATCAACCAACCCCTTGCATCAAGAGCTGCATTACAACCAGCACTGAGAAGAAACAACAGTGAGTTATGGTCATAGGTGACTCCCTCCTGAGCGGAAGGAAGACACATCTGTAGACCAGACCCTCTCTGCAGGGAAGTTTGCTGCCTCCTTGGGGTCTGGATTAGGGAAGCCACCAGAAAACTGATGAGCTTAGTACAGACTTTAGATTATCACCCCCTCCTATTCTTTCACGTGGGTAGTACTAATGACATTGCAACAAGAAGTCCAAGGTCAGTCAAAAGAGATTTCAGGGCCCTGGTAAGAAAGAATGCTAAAGGATTCAGGAGCACAAGTAGTGCTTTCCTCAATTGTCCCAGTAATGGGGAGAGACACTGGAAGAAACAGGCATGCCCAAGACATCAATGCCTGGCTCTAGGACTGGTGCCTCCACCAGAACTTTGATTTTTATAACCATGGAAGAGTCTTTGAGACACTAGGTATGCTGGGGCCTGATGGGATCCACCCGTCCCAGTGGGGGAAATGCTGCTTTGCTCATAAACTGGCAGGACTGACTGAGCAGGCTTTAAACTAGAAATATTGGGGGACAGTATACCATCACGAGAGCTGAAGGTAAGCTAAGGTTTGGTACCCTTGCAATGCTACTGTGAGCATTTACGCTACTCCAGGGAGCACTGAGGGTTTAGGACCACATCTAAAATGCTTGTACATCAATGTATGCAGTATGAGAAACAAACAGGATGAACTGGAAGCTCTGGTCAATTCACAGAACTGTGACCTCGTTGATATTAGTGAGAGTTGGTGGCATTAACCCCATGACTGGAGTGCTGGGATGGAGAGCTACAGGCTATTCAGGATGAATAGGCAAGGCAGACAAGATAGAGGAGTTGCACTGTATGTAAGGGAGAGGTTTGACTGTACAGCCCTTACAGCTAGGGATGATGTGGTTGAGAGCCTCTGGGTGAGGATTAGGGGGATGGAGAACAAAGCAGATGTCGTACTGGGTATCTACTACCAATCGCCTAGCCAGACTGATAGCACTGAGTTATTCTATAGGCAATTAGGAAATAACTTTGGATCGGTAGCCCTTGTCCTTATGTAAGATTTCAAATTCCCAGAGATCAGCTGGGAATACCATACTGCTGTGACAAGCAAGTCTCAGAAATTCCTGAAGTCTGTTGATATAACTTCTTGTCACTCAGTGAGCCAACTAGGAAAGGTGCCCTCCTAGACTACTTTTTTGTGAATAGAGAAGGACTCATGGGAGATGTGATGGTAGGTGGCTATCTTGGCCACAGTGATCATGAAATGGCTGAGTTTAAAATTTTTGGTGTAATGAGAAAAAAATTCAGCAGAGTTGCTACCCTGGATTTTGAGAGAGCAAACTTTAAGCTACTCAGGGAGGTACTTAGCAGTGTCCCCTGGGAACCTGCTTTTGAGGGCTTAAGGGTCCATGAGCGCTGGTCAGTTTTTAAAACACAGGAGCATGCAATCCCATTGTGTTCAAAGTCAAGCAAGCAGGGCAGAAGACCAGCTTGGCTGAACAGGGAACTCCTCTTGGAGCTCAGGAGGAAAAAGAAATTGTACAATCTCTGGAAGCGACATCAGGCTTCACAGGAAGGTTACAGAGCTGCGGTTTGCATATACAGGGAGAAGACATGAGAGAGCAAAGCTCAATTAGAGTTGAAACTGGCCAGTGTTGTGTCAGACAACAAAAAAGGGTTTATAAGTATGTTAATAGCAAGAGGATATCCAAGGAGAACATTGCACCAATATTTGTTGAAGATGGTCACCTGACAAATAGGAATGAGGAAAAAGCAGAGGCATTCAATGCTTATTTTGCCTCAGACTTTAATAATACTGATAGACCTTGGGCTGCCCGGTCCCCTGATGTGGGATACTTGGAAAGTAAAGGGCACACAGTGAACAATCCAGACTCGATAGAATTGATCAATTTGTGAGCCAAGGATGTTTTGTAGGCAGCAGACTTCAAGGATGCTTTGCTTGTGGACACATATTTAGCTAACGGTAGTAAGAGCATTCCAGATGCCTTTAGAAGGCCTTGAACAGAATAAACAAGAAGACAAAAAAAGAAAGATGCCAATTAGAAGAACACAGGTGCGCATTCCACGATAAAGGGAACTTGGCAAAGAACTTCAATTCCACAGCTTATCTTGACCAATTAGATTGAGACAAGTTTCGCATGTTTTAGTTAATACAACCAATTATGCCTTATGTTTATGCGCGTGTACAGTGTTGTTATAACCAATCACTAGGTGTAACTAGGCGCGTGGACAGCTCATGCTAACCAATCTCTAATTTGCTTATGCGTGAACAGTAACTAGAATGAACATATAAACTGAGCTATCTTGGCAATAAAGTGGCATCTGCTTGATCATATTGATTGTGTGCAGTGTCCGTGACTTCCGCGTCAACACCCTGAGTCAGAGGACCACAAGTGTGGGAAGAGTGACTTTCCTTTTGTGGACACTGAAATTGTAAGGGACCAGCTGTAACAGCTGTCCATAGGGCCTGATGGGATTCATTCCAGAGTACTGAAGGAGCTAGTGGATGTTACGGCAGGACCCCTCTCGATCATCTACGGAAGGTCTTGGGAGTCTGGGGAGGTCCCTGCTGATTGGAAGCTAGCCAAAGTTATTCTGATTTACAAGAAGGGTGTGAGGGAAGACTCAGGAAACTACAGACCTGTTAGTCTAACCTCAGTACCTGGAAAAAGACAATGCAATCATCAGGCACAATCAACATGGGTTCCCAAAGGCAAAGTCCTGTTTAACTAATTTGATATCCTTCTATGATAAGGTCACCCGCCTAGTGGATGAAGAGAAGGTGTTGGATGTAGGTTTTTTCTGGATTTTAGTAGGGCTTTTTATACTGTTCCTCGCAGCATCCTTCTGGACAAGTGGCCCAAGTGTGAGATGAGCAGGTACGCTGGGTGAAGAACTGTCTGAAGGGCGGAGCTCAAAGGGTTGTAGTGAATGGGGCTGCATCTGGCTGGTGTCCAGTCACCAGTGGTGTTCCTCAGGGCTCAATTTTAGGGCCGTTTCTGTTCAACATTTTTATCAATGATTTGGATGCAGGACTTGAATGCACCACTAGCAAGTTTGATGATGATACTAAACTGGGAGGTGCTGTTGACTCTCTCAAGGGATGAGAGGCCTTGCAGAGGGATTTGCATAGATTGGAGCATTGGGCAATCATCAGTGGTATGAAATTTAACAGGACCAAATGCTGGATTCTGCAGCTGGGGTGGAGTAGCACCAGGCACAAGTATAAATTGGGAGACAAGTGGCTGGAGGGCAGCTCTGCAGAATGAGATCTGGGGGTGCTGGTTGACAGCAGGCTCAATATGAGTCAGCAGTGTGCCCTGGCAGTCAAGAGGGCAAACCACATCCTGGGGTGCATCAAACACAACATAACCAGCTGGTTAAAAGACGTGATTATCCTGTTGTATTTAGCATTGGTGCAGCATCACCTTGAGTACCGTGTGCAGTTCTGGGCCCCAGAATTTAAGAAGAATGTTAAAGTACTTGAATGCATCCGGAGGAGGGCAACAAAGCTTGTGAAAGGGCTGGAAGGCACATCCTATGAGGAGTGGCTATGGACTTTGGGTTTGTCTAGTTTGAAGAAAAGGAGGCTGAGGGGTGACCTCATTGCTGTCTACAGCTTCCTGAGGAGGAGAAGTGGAGAGGGAGGTGCTGATCTCTTCTCCCTGGTATACAGTGATAGGATGCATGGGAATGATTCAAAGCTGTGCCAGGGGAGGTTCAGACTTGACATTAGGAAACATTTGTTTACTGAGAGGGTGGTCAAACACTGGAACAGGCTTCCTAGAGAGGTGGTCGATGCCCCAAGCCTGTAGGTGTTTGAGGCATTTAGATTATGCCCTTAATAATATGCTTTAACTTTTGGTCCTTCCTGAAGTGGTCAGGCAGTTGGACTAGATGATCATAGGTCCCTTCCAACTGAAATAGTCTATTCCTTTTCTGTTCGGTTCTGTTCTGTTTTATTCTATTCTATTCTATTCTATTCTTTCTATTCTATTCTATAGTCATATACTTGTGGATATAGAAGATATAGAAGGATAATATGTCAAGCAATATGGTGCCAGCACTCCTGTTCATCCTGATTTTCCAAAGCATGTTTATGTACTTAATTCATTTGAGCATGAAGAAGAGATGAATATTATCTGCTTTAAATGTGTGATGAGCCAATATTTTCGCCATGACACCTCATTAGGGATTTACTTAGGTCTCTGCTAAAGTAAAAAAATCACATTTCTGTACAGACCCTTGGAGAATTCACTTCTGAAGCCATTGTCAATACAGCTGGTCATCACAAGTAGACACCGAGGTTAATATGAAGACTAGCACTGAGTGCTGCATCACAGAACTTTCCAGAAATCCCACAGCCAACATGGATAGCCTGGCAAGTTGTACATGCTTGCTTAGCCAGAGATGTTGATAGCTCCTGAAAGATAAGGTGCTTCTGAAAGACATGTCTGGTTTCTTAATTCATATTCAGGGAAAACCAGAAAGTTTCCCACCGTATCATGAAATATCACATAGTTCACTGTTGAAAGAAAGGCAAAAGTAGTGAAAGTAGTTCTTAGTCCTAGAAAGAAAAAAAACAATGTTTGAAAGATTCATACCTTAAGCATTTCTGAAGTTATTCCACAAAGCCTTACTTTTTAAAGTACAGGCTTAACCTTGACCTTTTTAAAAATAGAAGACTTGAGATGTAAAACTTCTTCCTAGTGCTGTATCAAAATGCCTGTATATGAGGTCCAACTTTTATATTGCCCTTCAGACAAAAGTTGTCTTTTTTCTTTGATGCAGAAATCTTCATTTTGTTTTTTGTTTGTTTGTTTGTTTGCTTGTTTTTGTTGTGGTTTCGTTTCCCCCCCCCTCTGTATCATGTTGCTGCAACAGGTTCCAGGGAGTTCTTTGCAGGACTTGAGAGGCTCACATCTGCTTTTTTGTTTATGTGGCTTTTATACTAGAAAACACCTCAGTCTGGTCAGACAAGCCTAGACATTTTTACCAGACATTTTAAAGGAAAACATGGTATTCCTTTCTTTCATTTTCAGACACAAGCACAGACCATACCATTGTTTTGATTTCATTCTGAGCTTCACAGTACCTGTTTCACTGAAAGCTCCAGTGATGGCAGTGATATTACATGAAATAGCCACATAAATAAAAGGTACATCTCATGAATCTACAATACAAGTGTTTTTTTAACTTCTTAGATACAGAGCCATAACTCTCAAACATCTTATTGGATTATCAAACTGACTGTTCAGCACTACAAGAGAATCATAGAAACAAAGAATCATTTAGATTGGAAAAGACCTTTAAGATCATCAAGTCCAACCATAAACACTGCCAAGTCCACCACTAAATCATGTCCCTAAGCTCCAGATCTACACGTGTTTTAAATACCTCCAGGGATGGTGACACCACCACTTCCCTGGGCAGCCTATTCCACTGCTTGATAATCCTTTCAGTGAAGAAATTTTTCCTGATATCCAATCTAAACTTCCCCTGGCACAACTTGAGGCCATTTCCTCTTGTCCTATCTTGTTACTTGGGAGAAGAGACTGACACCCACCTCACTACAACCTCCTTTCAGGTAGTTGTAGAGAGTGATAAGGTCTCCCCTCAGCCTCCTTTTCTCCAGGCTAAACAACCCCAGTTCCCTCAGCTGCTCCTCGTAAGACTTGTGCTCCAGGTCCTTCACCAGCTTTGTTGCCCGTCTCTGGACACGCTCCAGCACCTCAATGTCTTTCCTGTAGTGAGGGGCCCAAAACAGAACACAGTACTCGAGGTGCAGCTTCACCAGTGCGGAGTACAGGGGGACGATCACTTCCCTGCACCTGCTGGCCACACTATTTCTGATACAGGCCAGGATGCCATTGGCCTTCTTGGCCACCTGGGCACACTGCTGGCTCATATTCAGCCAGCTGTCAACCAACACCCCCAGGTCTTTTTCTGCTGGGCAGCTTTCCAGCCACTCTTCCCTAAGCCTGTAGCATTGCATGGGGTTGTTATGACCCAAGTGCAGGACCCGGCACTTAGCCTTGTTCAGACTCATACAATTGGCCTCGGCCTATCAATCCATCCTGTCCAGATCCCTCTGTAGAACCTTCCTACCCTTGAGCAGGAGCAGATCAACCCTCCCTCCAACTTGGTGTCATCTGCAAACTTATGAAGGGAGCACTCAATCCCCTCACCCAGATCATTGATAAAGGTATTAAACAGAAGTGGCCCCAATACTGAGCCCTGGGGAACACCACTTGTGACCCGCTGCCAACTGGATTTCACCCCATTCACCACAACCCTCTGGGCTCGTCTGTCCAGCCAGTTTTGTACCCAGCGAACAGTATGCCCATCCAAGCCATGAGCAGCCAGTTTCTCCAGGAGAATGCAGGGAAACAGTGTCAAAGGCTTTATCAGAGTCCAGGTAAACAACATCCACAGCCATTGCCTCATCCACTAAGCAGGTCATCTAGTCATAGAAGGAGATCAGGTTAGTCAAGCAGGACCTGCCTTTCATAAACCCATACTTACTGGGCCTGATCACCTGCTTATCCTGTATGTGCCGTGTATGTCTAAGTGGTGTAGCAGGTCACTAACCTTTTTCCCTTGGACTATGAGGAATTCATTCTGCTCCCTGTCCCTGTCTTCCAGCTCAGTGGGCTGAGTACCCCGAGAACAACTGGCCTTACTATTAAAGTCTGAGGCAAAGAGGGCACTAAGTACCTCAGCCTTTTCCTCATCCTTTGTCACTATGTTTCCCCCTGCATCCAGTAAAGGATGGAGATTCACCTTAGCCCGCCTTCTGCTGCTCATCTATTTATAGAAACAATATTTATTGTCTTTTAAGGCAGTAGCCAGATTAAGTTCTCATTGAGCTTTGGCCCTTCTAATTTTCTCCCTGCATAACCTCACGACATCTTTGTAGTCCTCTTGAGTTGCCTGCCCCTTATTCCAAAGGTCATAAATTCTGCTTTTTTTTCCAGAGTTCCAGCCAAAGCTCTCTGTTCAGCCAGGCCAGTCTTCTTCCCCACTGGCTCATCTTTGGGCACATGGGGGCGGCCTGCCCCTGCGCCTTTAAGATTTCCTTCTTGAAGAATGTCCAGCCTTCCTGAACTCCTTTGCCCTTCAGGACTGCCTCCCAAGGGACTCTATCAACCAGACCCCTGAACAGGTTAAAGTCTGCCCTCCAGAAGTCCAAGGTAGCAGTTCTGCTAACACCCCTCCTTACTTCTCCAAGAATTGAAAACTATCACTTCATGATTGCTGTGCCCAAGGTGGCCTCCAACTATCACATCACTCACAAGTCCTTCTCTATTCACAAACAACAGGTCCAGCAGGGCTCCTTCCTTTGATGGCTCACCTACCAGCTGTGTCAGGAAGTTATCTTCCACACACTCCAGGAACCTCCTAGACTGTTTCCTCTCTGCTGTATTGTATTTCCAGCAGACATCCAGTAAGTTGAAGTCCCTCATGAAAACAAGGGCTAGTGATTGTAAGACTTCTCCCAGATGCTTATAGAATATTTCATCTGCCTCTGCATCCTGGTTGGGTGGTCTATAACAGATTCCCATCATGATATCTGTCTTGTTGGCCTTCCCCCTGATTCTTACCCATAAACACTCAACCCTATCATCACCATCATTAAGCTCTAGACATTCAAAACATTCCCTAACATACAGGGCTACCCCACCATCTCTCATTCCTTGCCAGTCCCTTCTGAAGAGTTTATAGCCATCAACTGCAGCACTCCAGTTGTGCAAGTCATCCCACCATGTTTCCGTGAAGGCAACTATGTCATAGTTTTTCTGCTGCACAATGGCTTCCAGCTTGTCCTGTTTGTTGCCCATGTTGGGTGCATTGGTGTAGATGCACTGCAGTTGGGCTACTGATCCCACCACCTTTTGGGGGGGACAAGCCCTAATTCCCATGTGACCAATCTCAAGTGCTTCTATGGTTTCTAACACATTAATAACCCTTGTGTTTTTGCTGCCGCATGGATCTCCATCCCCTACCTCCACTGAGATGGCAGACCAAAGGACCTTGCTAGCACACCAACCCTCAAACCCTGGCGTGCTACCCCCAGGCTTATCTCTAGAGAAATGTTTTTATCCCTGTGAGAGATTGAAAGTCAATGTCTCAAACATTGTGGTGGGCCAAGTTCTGCATAACAATGAATGCTGCATAACAACGAACCTAGCATAGCAATGAATCGCAGGTGAGCAGTTGGTTGGGTGTGGAGGGCGGGCCGGAGGGTACACAGTTCTGCATTCTGATAGGCTGAGCGGGGCAGCTCACCACATATGGCTAAAGGTCAAAGAACAGTCATACCTCTAGGGAGGGAGAAGTTACTCCCCGAACAACCCCCAAGCCCACCAACCCAGTTCCCAAAGGTTCTGAAAGCACAAACTATGCATGACACCTAATTAATGTAGTGAGTTCGAGTGCCTGAAAGAAGGAGGGGCAAGGAGATTATGAAAGGGCACAAACTGAAGCCCCATGTGTGCACACCCTCTGAAACTGGACCTCTAGGCTGTCTGGACCAACTCTGGATCCAGGACTGGTAAAATCTTTCTTTTTTCTCTTTTCTCTTTCTGTCTCTCTCTCTCTCTCTGTTTTTTTTTTTTTTCCTGTAACCCCTACATCTCATCCCTTTAGACATAAACTGTTGACCAAGTCTGGGACTAAGAGTGGATCCAGCTGCCCCTAGGCTCCTCTCTGAGAAGGAGTCTAGAAAGCAAGGGGGTCCGCTCTGAACCTCGTGACTCAACGGGAGGGCTCTCTTTATTTTCTTCCCTGAACTGATCCCCAATTAAGCAAGGCTTGTCATATATGTTTGGTGATGTATGGTTAGCATGTGTTACACAGTTTACTGATGTAGTTTCATGCCAATTCTTGTTGTAAGCAAATAAAAGTTGAGTTTTGTGAGTTAAAGGATCCCTGGTGTCATTTCACCTTAGTCCTGACCTGGGAATCGGTGAACCTGAGTCATTGTCCTGAGAAATTGGGACATGACAATCCCTTTCCCCCTTCTAATCTAGTTTAAAGCTCTTTCAATGAGCTCTGCTAACTCTTGTGCCAAGGTCTTTTTCCCACTTTGAGAAAGGTGTACCCCATGTGTTGCCAGCAGGCCTGATGTCATGTAAACCGACGCATGATCAAAAACCCCCAAATTCTGCCAGTGACACCAGGCTTGAAGCCAGCTATTGATCTGCTGGCTCTTCCTGTTTCTTCCCTCATCATTCCCTGCAACTGGAAGGATAGAGAAAAACACTGCTTGTGCTCCTGATCCCTTAACCGGTTGTCCCAAGGCCCTGAAGTCTCTTTTGAATGCCCATGGACTTCTTATTGCAGCTTCATTGCTGCCTACATGATAAAAACAGTAATGGATAATAATTGCAAGGCCGTACGAGGGTAGGAAGTTTTCTTGTTGCATCTTTAACCTGGGCCCCAGGGAGGCAGCAGAATTCCTTAAAAAGTGGGTCCGTTGGCATATTGGGCCTTCTGTTCCCTTCAGAAGGGAGTCTCCTATGACAATGACCCGTCTTCTTTTCTTTAAGGAAGTGGTTTTGATGCAGG
This sequence comes from Harpia harpyja, assembly GCF_026419915.1. Classification (NCBI taxonomy): domain Eukaryota; kingdom Metazoa; phylum Chordata; class Aves; order Accipitriformes; family Accipitridae; genus Harpia; species Harpia harpyja. The sequence continues at coordinate 26,851,764 of NC_068941.1, read as the reverse complement.
ATGTAGGCTGAGTTAACCTTGGTGACACCTCCAACCTAGATGGACCATCATCGTCAACATTATTTGGATCCACTTGCAGAGCCTCATACCTATTATACAAGGGCACCTGAGAAGGTGGGGTAGTCATGGAGATGTGCCTGTTGTGCCAGGCAGGAACTTGTCGCCATTCCCCCTTATCTCTTAAGTCACCACGGTCTGGCAGGTGGAGGGAGGATAGGGAATCCTCCATTTCATGTGTCCTGTCTGCCTGACAGGTCTGTTCCAGGGATGATAGGGTGCTGGCTCACAGCTTTCAGTTGGAATGCTTGCAATATTGTGGTGTTTAAGAAGGCTCAAGTGCAAGAGCCTGGGATACAGTTGCAAGCATCATGGATGATGCAGAGCAATCAGCAGGACTACTTCATGTAGCCAGCTGATAAGGCGCATCACCACTGAAGCTCACAGTCTACTTTTCAGGCTAGTCTCACCTCCCTGTTTCCCTCCCATATTTCCTCCTGATAATTGTCCCCTAGCCTTGGCCAAGGCTACTGTACACATAGCAGATGTCATCAGCTCTTACAATTGCCTTATATTTTCCATTCTAAGCCCTGATATCTACCTCTTGCTCTCTAACTTGACTCTTATCCTGCTACATGCCACTATTTCACCAACAACATCCTTTTTTTTTAAAAATAGAAAACAAATAAGAAGTTGTACAACAACAAGCAGTTGGGTTTACATGGCAAGGTTTTGGTAGCAGGAGGGGGCTGCAGGGGGGGCTTCTCTGAGAAGACACAAGGAGCTGCCCCCATGTTGGACAGAGCCAGCTCTAGCTGGCTCCAAAACAGACCTATCACTGCCCAAATCTCAGCCCGTCAGTGACTTTGGTGGTGTCTCTGTGCTAACATATTTAAGAAAGAGTAAAACCACCTGCACAGCAGCTGTGAGAGAGAGAGGAGTGAGAAAAAATGTGAGAGGCACAGCCTTGCAGACACCCAGATCAGTGAAAAAGGAGAGGGGAAGAGGTGCTCCAGGTGCCAGAGCAGAGATTCCCCTGCAGCCCATGGTGAAGACTATGATGATGCAGGTTGTCCCCCTGCAGCCAGTGAAGGATCATGATGGAAAAGATATCCACACTGCATCCCCTGGAGGATCCCACGCTAGAGTAGGTGGATGTGCCCTGAAGGAAGATGCAGTCCATGGAGAGTCCATGCTGGAGCAGGCTCCTGGCAGGAGCTGCAGCCTATGGAGAGGAGCCCACTCAGGAGCAGGATTTCTGGCAGGACCTGTAGCCCGTGGGGTACCCATGTTGGAGCAGTCTGTTCCTGAGGGACTGTAACCCATGGGAAGGACCCAAATTGAAGCAGCTCATGAAGGACTGTATCGCATGTGAGGGACCCCACACTGGAGCAGAGGAACAGTGTGAGGAGAAAGGAGAAGCAGAGACAAAGTGTTATGGACAGATCACAACCCCCATTCCTCATCCCTCTGTGCTGCCTGGTGGGAGGAGGTAGAAGCGTCAGGAGTGAAGTTAAACCCAGGAAAAAGAGAGTGGGGGGAATGCATTTTTAGTTTTGTTTTTATTTGTTGCTATTCTACTCTGCTACTGATTGACAGTAAATTAAATTCATTTCCACAAATAGAGTCTGTTTTGCCCATGATGTTAGATGGTGAGTGATCTCCCTGTCCTTATCTCAAGTCACAAATTTTTCCAAATTTTCTCCCTGTCTTGCTAAGGAGCAGGAGTGAGAGAGCATCTTGATGGTCATCTAGCAGCCACCCAAGTTTAACCCACAACGCTGGTGTAATTACTAACTGCACAGTTCCCACACTTCCATGACACATGGACACATCTTATATATACACTAACCTCTACTGTGGTGACATCCTCTAAAATGATAGAACTAACAGAAAGTTGCTTGAATTCCATTTGCATTTCTGGGTATGTACGTTTCCTATTAATGGAATTCAAGGTTACTTTGTAGATTTTTCTACTTGATTATTTTTAATACCTTTGATGTGTGAACCTACAGGAGACCTGAAGAAATTTCACAACAAAAAGTTCAGAAAAGCAAACCAGGTGGTGCATCTGAACAGGATATAAGAGAAAAAAGATGAGAGAAGGGGGACTGGCAGTATTTACCCTATGATCAAGTTAGCATCTTGTCCCAGTGTTCTAGGTACAGAGGGTCCCATCTAAAATTACAGCTTACACATTCAATCAATTGTGGCCATTTAATTTAACGTTGTGCCTTTTATTTTCCTCCAGTGCACTAAGAAACACATTATAAGGTCTTCCATCTTCCCTGTAGATTCTTTTCAATACCATGTCAGGAAGTTCACCCTGAACATTCCACAAGATTAATACATCTGGGAACACCCAGCTCAAACATGCTTTATAATCTCAATTTCCCAAGTCAGACACTTTGAGCTAGCATCTCTCTTTAGATATCTGGAAACCCAAACCTGCAAAGGCATGATGAAGAGATCAGACCTCTCGCCTGTATTCAAGTCCCAGGAGGTATGGCTAGAATATCTGAAGCATGCGAGGTGGCAGAGAGCAGCTCTGTAGACAGCTACTTTTATACCTGCTGGCTTTTCTAAATAACTCCCATTACCACTCTACTAGCCTAAAAAAATCCATGACACCTGCTCTCAAAAGAAAATGAGAAACATCCTCACAACATACAGACACAGCATATTTGTCCTTTGCCACTCTTGCTCTCTACGAATCTGGGAAACAGCAGGCAATCCAGTAGAAACCCCAATGAGCTAAGGAGTTGGAGAAGCACGTTCAAATGAAGGGGAAGAAAAAGAAAGTATTGGGCTTTTTTTTCACCCCATCTATGGATATTTATTGCAATTCTAGCCACAAAACACCAAGTTCATCTTTGTTCTCCATTTGAGAAATGGCTAAGAAAAGGCTAATACATTAATCAGCTATGTGATTCATGACACCACTTCCCTATGCTTGTAGGACTTTGACTATGTACATATATGCTCCAATAGCAAATCCATAGTTAAATAGGGTCAAGTTTCAAAAAGTTTATGTACCAGACAAAACTTAATAACCCTGGTCTGTTTCAGCACTGCTGGTGTAAATCACACTCCAGACTGGCAAGCATATGAGCCAAAAGAAGAGATACTTGTCATAATTGATAGACACACCTAAAGCAGTGCAACAGGCAAAAATTATCTAAATTAGCCATGTCAGAATGTTTATAGCCATTGGCATGTCTAAATGAATTGTCCTGCATCCTGTTGGAACAGTGTCACTTACCCATATAAACAAAAATAGTTTAAATTGCTAGTGTCAAAGTCAAGCATTAAATGAATTAGTTGCTGAGTTTACTGGAGTCTGACTGCTAATAAACAGGTTCTCTGGACAATATTTGTAAATAAAATGTGCCTAACAGTGTCAGTGATAAGTTTGAGAACTGCTTTATTCTTGAAGACTTGAGAAGAAAAACACAGTAACAAGTCAGAAATAGTATAGGAGAATGTCTAGTGAGCTTTCTCCTTGAGATTATGGATGAATTATATGCTAAAGCTGGCCCATCTGCTCGTATAAGCTGTTTGCTGCCGGAAGGGCCTCAACCGCTGACATGAACACCTTCCCTTGGGATATCCCACACCAGCTTTTCAAGAATTCTGAGCTGTAGCTTAAATCTGGTCTCACCTGATGCTGCTCTCCATTGTTATATGACATTGTCCTGGGTTCAGCTGGGATAGAGTTAATTTTTACAGGAACCTGGGAGGTGGGGGGGGGGGGGGATAGCCGGGGCAGCTGACCTGAACTAGCCAAGGAGCTATTCCATACCATGTGACATCATGCTCAGTATATAAATGGGGAGCGGGCTGGGGGGGAGCTCTCTCGACTTTCGGTGGGAGAAGTGGCGGAGCGTCGGGTTCGGGTGGTGAGCAGTTGCACTGTGCATCACTCCTTTTGTATATTCTTTTATTAGTACCGTTGTTGTTGTTGTAACTTTTCTTTTTTTGTGTGTTGTCCCAGTAAACTGCCCTTATCTCAACCCTCGAGGTTCCGGTTTTGTTTTTTTTTTTCCTTTTCTCTCCTCTGATTCTCCTCCCTATCCCACCGGAGGGGGGCGGGAGGAGTGAGCGAGAGGCTGCGTGGTCCTTTGTTACCGGCTGGGCTGAAACCACGACAGACGTGGACGAAAGCAGCGGTAACAGAGGTGTGACAGAATGGAAAAGCAGACAGATCTGCTATCCTACCAGCCCACACAGGCCTAGTTTGTTACCTGGCATACCCCAGCTAGTCAAAGAAAAGTTTTAAGCTTGTATTTATACAGCTTTGAAGAATTTTCCTTCTTTGTAACAGCACTGCTTCTGTTTCTTGCTCCTTAAAACAAGCATCTGTAAGTATTGCAGAGACTAGCAGCAGGTCACAGGGAAAACTGATGCACAAGGCTGTCTTCTCATTCATCCACTGAGAAGTGGAGATGGACATCATTTGCATGTGTATGTTTCAGCAGGGCATGTGAGCATCTGACAATCTTAGCCAAACACTTCACCCCACTTGGAAATAAATGAAGATATAGGAATGAACATGAGATCTAGGAATGAGCCATTCAGGAATTTGCTTCGCAATGGGCAAGCATATACAGCATCACAGCTCATGTACCATCCCCAGAAGCCCATGCTTTTCAGGAAGGGAATGTCTATTCTGAGGGGAATGGGCCTTTCTTGTTGACTCACTGGAAGGACACTGAGACATAAGCGGGCTGTGTTGCTCCATTCCTTTTGTTTGAAATTACTTCAGCCAAAACAGCTTTGCCAATTAGTTGTCCTTGACTGACAGGAAGAAATACCAGCATGCTGTACAGTCATGTATAACATCTTAATACCTCTCTCCTGTCATCTACATGAAGGTGCATCCCATTACAACAAAAACAGACTCCAGGAAAGAAATACCATGTTGAGGCTGTGTATCGACAAAGTGAACTAACAGCTCAGTTTGATTCATCCAAATCTATAGCAAAAACATTTTGTGCTGTTCTGCTAAACATTGATAAATTAAAGCTCATTCTTCCTCCCTTGCTGTATATTTGTGTTTTGAGTATAGAGCACTGAGACACAATCAGGATGATATTTAAATTACTTTGATCTACCCTTAGAATTATTCAGTGCTTAAGAGGGAACTATTATCTCTTACAGCCAAATGAATAATAACAAAAGAATTCAACATGATTAATGTTTTTACAATCAATACCAAATGAAGTGCAAGTAATTTGCCACTTGTTGTAAAGTGTTGCTAGATTATCCCGCAGTAATATTTTGATCATATATATACACCATTCCTTTCTGCAACATTGGTATAAATGCAGTGATAAAATCCAAGGGGCAAGTAGGAACAAAAAAGGCAGATGTGCCAAACAGAACCACTGAGCTCTCCCTTGTCCCTTTTTGAAGCACTACATTCATAAAAGTCCATTTCTTAACCTATTTTCTTTACATCTCTTACTAACCAGCCCAAATGAGCACTGACTGGAAAACCATGACCACCATACTGCCTACACATTCTTAACTGAGACCTTTTAGTCAGCCTTTATGCTTAAGCACTCACTGATCTGCCAGCTGGACAAAGATTTATGGATAAACCTGCTTATGGTACCCATGACTTGCTCACAGGATATGCTATTAGATGCTAATTCAACAGAGGTCCTCAGTACCCATCAGACAAACACTTTTGCTGCCTGGGGCTGACTCCACACAAGAATCACGAAGGCAAAAAGGTCATTAGTTAGCTTCTTGACTTCTCAGAAAATGACAGCTTTTCTCCCCACCCTTCTTTGTCCAAGGAAAGAAAAATCTGGATACAAACATGTTCAGATCCCATGGGATATTAGAGAGGGCCAGACATACTCAACCCCTAAGCTGCTGTTCCATTCAAGACAGGATCAGTCATGCTGCTAGCATAAAGCTGTTGAAAGGCTGGCCAAATTTCCTTTTTTTCGGCAGGGAGGAGCATGTCAAAATCTGAAGTGTGAGAAACATGGGTTTTGAGTGAAAGGAATAAACTAAGATACAATGGATAAAACATCTTTCACTTAATTTAAGAGTCTTTTGGGGGTGGAGAAGTGCACACACAGGCAAAGACTTCAAAGCTAAAACCAAGACAGACAAGCGACTGAAAGAGAGAGAGGCAAGAAAGCTAGAACAGTTAAGAGACCCTTAGCTTATCAGACTTGGTTCTAATTTTTAGAAATGAGAGATGGCAATGAGACTCTGATATTTAAAGTCAGATTTTCCAGAAGCAACAAGCATCCAGCAGGACCCATTGACCCATCACCCTCCATTTTGAGACATCATTCTCCATAGGAATCTAAAGTTTATGGAAAGGTTTTGCTCTTTACATTCTGGTGGGCTAAACTACTGTTCTGGTAGTTTGTTACAAGGAGGACAAGTTCAAATATTACAGCCACCAAGAACAGTATTAAGAACAACAATAGCAGAGGAAAATAACCTTTCTGGAACAGACCAAACAAAAATCTTCTTTACATTATTCAAGAACTTTGTTTAGATGACAAGCAGTCAAGCAAAAGGAGGAAAAAAGGAAATGAGTGAAATACTATGGGAATATTTGGGAAAAAATCAATGTAGTCAACAGTCAAAACCAGTAAGAGATGGGGCAGCTGTACAAACCACCAAGCTCTTCAGAAACCCATCAGTGAAAAGATGACTTCGGGAGATCACATACTAGAAGTAGATGTATCACAAGGAGCAGGATTTATATTTCTGGCTTCCCATGCACAATCTCCTAGAGACCCCTGCAATCTGAGGCACATCTGTGAAGCACCACTGCCTCAATCCCAAACAGCTTGAACAGGCTGCAAAAGGCAAAGCCAAGACACTTTCTCTTGCTTTATGCAAGAGTGAGAGAAATGGAGGAAGTGAGGGACACAAAGAGCTAAGTGTAGCCATACCAGCTCAAAAGACAAGTTCAGCTAAGTCCTTATCCTGAGTTTATAACATAAGGTGTTGCCTGCTGTTCAGGGAAAGAGTGTAAGAAACAGGTCAGAACAAAATAGATTGGGAGAATGTGCCAACAAAAGGACCAACTTTGTGCAAACAGAGGCTTTTTGAGCAAAATTCACAACTGAGATCAACGTGTAATAACAGCCAGCGTACAGAGTTCTTGTTGCATTTCCTTCATGCACACTCTTCCTTTCTGACTTTTTTCTCTCTTTCCTACTCCTACCCATTGTCTTCTGCCAATACTACCTTAGCTGGCTATAACACCAATGTATCTTTTGCAGCACAGGTATGAATCCTGGTGGCTATCTAAGGGCACATCATAAACAGCTGATGTTCGCTGGAACTCACACTACAGGGTGACTGAGAAGACCTCATGTGAAGCTTTCTACCAGCAGCAACTCTGCAAGAAAAAAAACCCCAACAAACAAAAAAACCAAACCAACAGAAACAGCAACACACTTGGTAGTTTTACTATGTTTATCTGTCCACTTCCGTGTCTTCTCTTATTTTGTCATCAAGGACTTAATGATAGGCCTTCTCCATCGTTTCTTCCCTTCTTCCAAAAACTGCAGTTAGAAGGCTTTAAAAGTGATCTAAATATTTTCTTTCTGTAAAAAGTCCCTAAGTCTAAAGGGAAAAAGAATAAGGAACCGTATAAAAACCTGAAATCTTACTTAGCATTTGGTATTCCTAGTGTTTTAATACTCTTTTTTTGTATCTTCAATACAAGATCAAAAAAGGTTTAATGGGAGCTGTTAGCTGCCAGCAAAAACACTGTTATCTTGTCCTGCTTTCTGCCCTTGATCACATTATAACATAGACTTGTAATTCTTTATACCTGCCTTTCAACATAGCAGGGACGAGATTTCTGAAAGGGCAACACTCCCATGTGGCAAGCCAAAAGGAAGCAGCCAAACAGCAGCATCAGATGCTTCCATTATTCTTAATAGGAGAAGTTGGATGCTGACACCTTCTGAGGCTCTAGCAGGAAGAGTTTGTGTTTAGGCAAATTTTTGTAAGCCTTTGCCATAAAAGCAGCTTGCCAGAGGCAATCTGAACCCTTGTTACAGGCTGAGCAAGCAGTTCAACCTCACTGTCAAACTCTGAAGAGCCAAAATAGATGACTGAGTAACCAAGTAAGTTGCAATGTACACATATTTTAGTTTCGCACAGAGAGAGGTTACCATCTTGAGTTATTTCCATAGTATTAATATAAGATTTTAACCATCTGAATGCACATCAAAAATGTCAATGCTACAGAATCCATTATATATACACCAAAGGCAACACTTTGCCTCAGCATTGCTGTGAGAAAGACAATTTAAGTGAGGAACTAGCTATGAACAATACTATTTAGAGACAGATAATATATTGAAAATACATGTTTATTATGTTTTTCATGGTTCTTATAAAAATGTGCAGGCATGTGCATGTGGCTAATCACCTTGTGGTTTTAGGGTTTGATTTTCCCAAGTCTTTAACCAGTTTAACAGCATAAGTCTCAGAGGCCTTCAATTAACTACCAGATATCACACAGTTCCCTACCGTGAGGTTTTGTGCACTTTGCTCTGAATCCTCTGCTACGGAACACTGCCAAGCAGAGGATCAGAGCAACACTGGCACTTTCTGTGCTCCCAGTAGTCACATGGGTACACGAAATGAAGCTCTTTAAGGTTAGTGGAGCAATCCTGTACGTCAGCTGCAGCTGTACAGCAAGAAGCATCAATCAGGTTCCAGATGCTCCATTAAGATGGCACTTCACAGGGGATCTAAAGCTGACACAACACAGTCCCAAAAACCAAACTGCCAGATTTCCCAGCATTGCACTAGTGGTCTCCCACTGCAGCTCAGGACCCTTTCTGATCTTGGAGTGTTAAAGAAGGAATCCATGTCCCAAAGCAAAACTCTTTCAAGCATGCTGAGATTAACTTTAAATAGGCACACATAAACAGGCCCACAAACCGCAGGCTCTGGTTCCTAGATAAGTTTTGTGGAATCAAAGCAGAGAAAAAAAAATATTACAAAATCAGTATCCCCCGCCTGGTGTCAAAATTGGTAAAGGAAAACGGAAATTACAAGAATCCCAGGTCATTAATGCAACGTCTGCCATGACAATTCCACTCTGGTAGTTAGCACTCAGTACTCTGACCTGCTCCCAGCTCTGAATTGTAAGCAGTGCTTAATATGTATCGGTTGTTAACCAACAGACCCAGATCGAGTCCTGACATAACCCTGAAAACTCTACTAGCACAAAGCAAAGCAGAAGCACCAAAAATACCAAGAAATTCACTGGCAGCAAGCACATCTGTATACATCACTGCTTCACCTCCGAGCACCCAACCTCCTCATATCCTCAGATATTTGACCAGTGCACCCATTCAACTGAGTAAAAGAAAGCAGCATCCACTCTCTAGGATCAGATTTAGGGCTTCAGAATTTATTTTTAAACTGTGACTGAGAGAGAAGCCTGCCATCGTGCTGAATAGCTTGTTCAGTCTTTTTAACCATAATGATTTGCTAACCCTTCAGCACAGGTATGTTCTGCATTTTACACAGTTGCCAATAAAATGGTAATGATTTCGGAGCCTTTGAGCAGTAAATTTCGAGCAGTTATATAAAATGTTAACTTCCATAAACAAAAACATTTTTTAAAAATCCTTACCACTAACAAAGCATAAAAAATGAAACCAATGGGTCTTTTCATTACTTATTAAAATTAAGTTTGACATTAATAAATAATTGACATAATATATTATTCAGACATTTACATACAGAATTAAGTAGGATGTAAAGTGAAGGTTATTTATTTAAAAGGAAGTAATATATATGAAAAAGTGCTGTCATTCTAGAATAGCAACAAAGTTGCAAATACACTGAACTTTATATAGCCCTGTTCTTGGCGGGAAGCCTGCTTTCCTGCTGTTTCTGTTTCTGTTTGTTAAAGACTTGTCTAGAAGAAGAAAATCCTAGCTCCAATAACTCCAGAAAAAGGCTCACTTGTATAAATTCTTTCAAGAGTTGCATTCCACACAGCTACTACTCTTTTTTGTTAGATCAGAGAAGAGAAGACTCACAGACCGCATCAAGAAGGGAGGATTCTGACAGCCTGTGGACACAGGGCTGGATCAGTCTCTCCAGTCATCCAGAACCCATGACCAGGAGCCACCAAATCACAACCCTCTTGAAAGGCTGACCAAATTCAATCCTAATGTTTCTTGAGTTTCTCACTCTCTATCTCTCATACTAGGAGGATGCCCCAGAACCTCCCATCTGACATTCTCTATTCTTGATACTTGTGCTAGAGTTTGGGTTTGAGTTCTTGAGTTCACTATTTCTGTGTTGATGGTAAAATATGATCCTTCTAGCCCAGCCCTGTGTCCAGGTATCTTGGTCTGGAGGACCTCCCTCATCAAATGAGCCAGGTCATAAGACAAACAAGCACCAATAGTGTGGGAGTCTGGACTACCATCCAAGCTCAAGCCCTAAATTACACAATTTAACAGATATAGGTTTAGTCTCCTGCATGTCAAGGTAGGCTCCCCATTCACAAAAATCATCCTCAGGACTATTCTCTGCACTTGTGTGGTCATTTATCTCAATGACAAGTGGCTGAATGACAAGAAACTGTGGCTTAGACATAGGCCTATGAAAATGTTTCATATTCCCAAAGAACTTAATGTGACTGAAACTAATATGTTTGTCTATTTACCTCAGATTTGCCCCAGTGCAGAGAAAACTGGATTCAGCCTCCTGAATCCACTCCTTCACAGTTGTATGGGCTGCCATGCCCTGTGTTCCCTCCTCAGCACACTGTGCAGAACAAGAAACTGTCACTGCAAAGACAACTCCTTAAGCCTGCACCTTAAACCTGTAAGTCAGCAGCCTATATGTGGGTAGGGTAGTGTCTTCTTTTTTTCCCTCACATCAACATATACAAGGGGAACCATAGTAAATAGTAACAAGCAGGCTAAACAAGAGACCTAATGAATGTGATCACTTGAAGAAGATAAATCCAAGCTGGCCTAGCCTAGTAAACTGCGTACCACAACTGCATTGTGGGAAGAGAAGTCCAAAACCTTAGAAGTCCCAAAAACATGGGCAGTGAGATTTGCTGAGAAAAAAAGAGTCTCCAGGGAGAAATATTAAACACTAGCCCCAGAAAATGAATTTATCTTCTGAAATTGGATATAGAATAGTCTCATAGCATATATATTGACAGAAGAAACAGGTAACCCACCTGCAATCAATGTCTCACAGGTGTAAAGTTAGCTTTAAACTGATAGGTATAAACATACCTGTAAAAGCTCACTGCCTGTGCTGAAGTGTGGTTAGACTGCCATCACTACCTGGGACTGAACCTGAATGAGGGACTGATGTCAAGCATCCTTAGTAAAGGCCATATGCACCAGCTTGTGCTAGAACAGAACAGAGAGCCATAGTATGAAGTGCTGGATATGCAGCACCAGGCTGCTAGTCTCCTATGGTTTAAATGCAACACCACAGAGACCTCCATCCAGCTGGATACAGCACATGTAATAGCTGTTAATATACCGTGTACTCACAGGCTTTTCAAAACCAACTTCTACACAAGTGTTTGTTTTACATCACACCAGCAGAAAAGACTGTAAGGCTTACACAAAGCCAGTAACACACCATCTCCAGCCTTGCTCAATGCTTTGCAGCATTCAGGCTTGTCTCTCTTGAGTCCACAGTCCTGCTCAGGCTGCAGGGACCTTTGTTCCATATAGCCATCCCAGCTATACGGATATATATTCAGACCAATGCTATATATTCAGACCAATGCTGAACCTCCTACTTACACAGGCTTCTGCTCCCAGATTGGTAGCTTACCACTTGTGGTTTGTTCTGTGCAGCACAGAAGCCTGTTTGCCTTTCTGTGGCTGCTATTCTCCAAAGGGTGACTCACCTTGCCCAAAAGCACCAGTACCACTGTTTAGTGGTGGAGAGCAGGGATGAGCCAATTGAGAGAGCCCTAGGCAGGCTGCAATAAGCAGATGCCCAACCAGGTCTGTGGATAAGAGGAAGAAAATTCCTAGAGGCCCTGAGTGCACTCAGTGAAATTTGTTCTGCCCAGGAAGTTGCTGTGCTGGACTGGAACTGTGAAGGAAAGACCTCTTTCCATAAGGAATGCTGGACAGGTTTGTTTATCTGACAATGCACATCTGAATTTTCCTTACTTCTTGTTCCAGCAAGACAACTATAGGAATTTAAAGTCCTTTCTGTGCACTCTCTTTATGGAATAGATGCATGCAGTCCAGCCAACTTTGGGTCCCAGAATAGATGACATCTGTTGTTTTCCATGTCATGTCTCTCTTCGTTTTACCTTCTTAAAATTCCAATATTTCCTTTATCTCACTTAGCCATTCTCCTCCTCTGCAAGGAAGATTGAAGACCTGTTTTTTCCTCTCTCTTAGCAGCCCCCTTGGTACCTCATCTGTTAGCAGGAGTGAAATAGGTAAGGTGAACATCTGTCTGTTCTCCCTCAATTCAGGGCCTCGTTGTCAAGTCGTAGGTCTTCCTTTGTATAGAAGTATTCAAACAAAGCACAGGAATTTTATGCTAACAACAACTTGACAATCAGGTGCAGCAAGATACAATGCACAGATTCTGGCTGAACAGAGGGCCTGCACCTGCTCTTTGTGAAGAGGAAGAGTGGGAACAGGATTTCCTAGACAGCATGGAGGGTACCTGAAAAGGGGTGTTGAGAAATTTGAGAGGAAGAGACAAGAACTGTAACAATTGTATCCATGCAGATACAGGACTCATTGGCCGAAAATTGTCACTGTGCAATAGGCAATTTTCTAATGTGACACCCTTGCCTAGCCCAACTGCAGAGCAAGTGTCATTTGGAAATATGCAAGGCTTTCAGCAAAAAGAAATGCTAAGCAGCACGCAGCACACAGTGGCAGTCACACAGAAAGGACAGAATACAACTTTTGCCTGGAACTCTGTGACTCCTAAGTCATTTATCCTCCTTTCCTTCAGCAAAATAAGAAACTGTATATACTTCCCTACTTTCCTTTCATTGCCCCTTCATCTTGTGTCTTTGTTCTCCTCAGGCTACAGCTGTGGCTCAGAATCCTAATGAGAGACAGGAAGACTCTTCCCTGGGTAGGCAGATTTAAGTAATCAGATTGGCTGCTCCACAACTCCCTTTGCTAGGTACTGAGTATATTGTGCTGTCTGCAGGTATTTCCTAGTTACTGGGAGCTATTAAGTATTAAATTAATGATCTAGCTTGAAGTATTTCTTCCTTGTGTTATTTTGAAATTAAACTATCAGTCCAAATAGGTGAGGAAGTTAGAATAAGCAGTGCCTATTTTTTAGAGAAATTATTGGTGTTTCTCAGGATTGAGATTTTGTCCCTAAACAGATCTAAACTCTCTTGCTGTCAATTGACCACAAAACCAATTGTCATACTGATCACAGAACTGGCTTGAATTATGAGAAAACTTGTAGTTTGCTTCCACTATAAGCATTTGTCACACCTTTGCATATCCAAATATATTACACCAGGAAGAAGAAACGCAGGACAATTTGCAACTATATCTAACATGGCAGAGTACACTGATGATTGCACTGAATTTTCAAGCCGTGTGGTGAATGTGTTCCTCTCAGGTGACAAAAAGCAGTACTGCAATGATCTACAGGATCCTGAGCCTTTGAACTTCCTTTTCTGCTTGGGGTTCAGAACTTTTATGTAGGACAAACTTGTAATTATTAAGATGCTAGACTGGAACCTAGACTTCCTTGGAGCTCGTTGTATGCCACTTTGAGAAAGAGGCAAGTGTCTTTGACACCAAAGCATCTAACTTACAGGGCAAGATGCAGCATTTGCAAAGCGTATTGTAGGAGCTAAGTACATCTAGATAATGTTCAAAACAGCCAACACATTGGCAAGTTCTGGGTAACTTGCTGCTTGAGCAGAAGACTGAGGAGAGGTCAACCTCATACCTTGTACTCCCTCACCTCCTTCTTTTTTTGAAAGCATGGACCTGAAACCTTTCCAAAAGGCAGGCAGCACAGCTCTTTGACCTTGATTCAGCAGGAAATCACTAAACTGTTACAGAAAAGGAGGATCCATCTTCTGCAAAATGAATGATCAGAAAACATTTGGGAAATATACACAGATTTATTTCCCCTCTCATCTTCCAGGAGAGGGCTCTGGTCACCAGACTGTTACTTAATTTGGTTCATTGTGCAAGAAAGACAATTCATATGGCCAAGGAAATCATAAGGGTGACCTTCCTCAGCAGACAATTCACCCTTCTGAGAGGGTGAATCCTGAGTCCCAACTATTTTCCTTAAGATACTTTCTATTTTTGTATGAAGCAGCCTGTTTAGGAAACAAACCAACCTACCAAGGACCTAGAACAAGAGCCACGAATTCACCCCTCCCGCATGAGAGGCATATCATGCTCTGGTTAGGGACAGGAAAGGGGTAGGGGAATTACGTGGTCTCCTTTCAACATCCCAGATTTATCCAGGAGCTTTAACATGTCAGGACTAAGGAAGTTTTGAGTCTGCACAGAGACTCATCCTTAGGCATCTAGAAAAGTTTAAAATCAAAGAACGAAGCACCCATGAAGCCACATACTAAGATGCAGCTTTTAAGATTGCCATTTTGGAAGCTGTATCTTATCTTATTTGGGGGAGGAATATGACTTCTAACATCATCAAACTCCCCCTCTGCAAAACAGGAATAGCCCCTCACAGCACACATGAGGACCACTGCTTTTAAAACTCTAAACTGCCCAGGCAATTAATGAGAGACTACAAGAGCTGAAGGACCACACATGTGCCATAAATCCAGTGAACAGAATGGCCCATGTATTGCTTAATAAGGCCATATGCCATTGGTGTAATGCTGTAGAGGAAGCCTCCTTCCTATACATCCACAGTTACTAACCAGAGACATTAGTAAGCACATGTCCGAGTTCTCAGGCCAAAAACCCCTAGTAATAACTAAAAAAAGAAGGTTGCACCAGAACTGCTATAAAGTGACTTAACAGCAAAGCCTCAGTCTACTATGTAAGGGAGAGAGACCCACCTGGAGCTATTAAAATCTATATCTAGCAAGATCAACGCAGACTATCATCAGCCTCACACAGTCCTTTTAGCAACATGTCCAAAGTGAGCATTTCAAACCATGGTGCACCTGCTTTTTGTTCAGTTGCTATTTTAAGTCCAGTTTGGTACTTAATAAATCCAGATCAGGAGTTCACATAACATGTCATGAAAACATACGATACATTTTCCCAACAGGCCTGAGGCTGAAGTCCCAAAGGGCTTCTAGGCTCACAGCACTCAAGCAATTTAGGAAGCATTTCTTTATAAAGAGGGTGGTGAAATACTGGAATAAGCTTCCTAGTGGTCAGTGCCCAAACCTGTCAGTGCTTAAGCAGTATGTGGACAATGCCCTCAATTACATGCTTTAACTTTTGGCCAGCCGCAAAGTGGTCAGGCAGTTGGACTAGAGGATTGTTGTAGGTCCCTTCCAACTGAACTATTCTATTCTATTCTATTCTATTCTATTCTATTCTATTCTATTCTATTCTATTCTATTCTATCTGAAGGCTGGCAGGAAACTAGATGCCATGGGGATAAAGGAACTCTCTGAGCATCATACTTGGGGCCCAGGCTACATTTAAGTCTAAAAATCATATTTCTAAAATTTTCAGATTTATTTTACATGGATTTTTTTTTTCTTTTTATTAAGTGTCTTTTTCATTGCAAAACATAACAGTTCTTTCCACATTCACCTACGATTCATCATGGAGGAGAACTTTCCTCTTATGATCAGTGCTAGGGCCTGACAACACACCAATTTTAACAAAACCAGGATCTCTCTTACATAAGGATCTCTTTCTCAGCAATAGCTTGATAACATTCAGCAATTCAAGAAAAAAGGCAGCCTTGTTTTGTGAGCTTTTGAGAATCCAGCTTATGATTTGGCAAGCTCAAATGCATTTCCAATAAGGTGGCTGTCAGATAGTCACAAACAAAGTGCAAAACACAGTTTGTGCACAATGACAAGAAAGGCTAAAAGTATTTGAATATATTGGTATTGACAGAACAACTCGGCCATCTTTGTTCTGAAGATGGAAGAACATTTTGTTTATTTCCTCCTCAATTGTTTTCTAAAGCTGTTAGACTCTCATTCCACAAGCCTGTCTTGGCATACAGGTGTCTGGTTCAAACAAAAGCATCAGCATTCCTCTCCCTCAGTTATGTTCTTCAGCCAGAGGCTCCTATCACAGAAATAACTGGAAGGGATGGAAATACACTTATTCACAACACAAATTACTCTCTTGGCCTTTTCTTTGTTCACCAAGTGGCAAATCTAGTGTTGCCTGAAAGCATCTGAGTATCGTGCCAGGGCTGGGCTGCAGTAAGGCTCAAAATGGCCTCCCTGGGGCAAATCTTGCATGGCCTTATGTGGAGTCTGACACCTGGCTCCCGCTTACCAGTAGTAATTATTTGGTGTTAATTGCTGCTAGTGCTTATTGCCCCTGAGTGCCATGGAAGGTGACACAAAGCAGCTCTGCTTAACTTCCCCGCTTTCCTGCCTCTTGCATAAAGGCTCCATCTGTTCTCTGGGAAAAAAATCCCCCTGCTAGCCCTTTGTCTACCTGGTAACTGCAGAAGACAACCCATCTCTGCTTCCCTGGATAAAAGGCCCATTGTATCACACACGGGTTATTCTGTTCCTATGATGCATGCAGCAGAGAAAGATTTGTCCTGCTTCTAAATCCCTTGGCCACCATCCCTGGTTACCTCCCTTTGTACTATGGCTGCAATCTCTGAAGTTGCCTAGAGGAGCTGGCAGTTCAGTTCTCATTAGTTTTAATAGGACCTGAGCACCTAAACCTGGTGGACAGTTTTGAAATGCCCAGCCTATTAACTCTTACTGTACAGCATGCCATACCCTTATCTTCCAATTTTTGCCAAGCTGTCCAGATTTATAGACCTGACTGATACTAACTAAATTCAGGAGATAAAGTCTTGGGGGAAAATACCAAGTAACAATAAAAGAAAATTGATCTCATCAGTTTTTAAAGCAGCCCAAAAGGCCTCCGATGTTCAACATTGGTACACTGAGTGGGTTATATCCAGAAATTTCAAGATCAGCTGTTAAAGCTGTCCAACTATCCCATGGCTCTGTTTGGTTAGGCTTGCTTATCTGTTCAGCCATAGGAGGCCAAAAGAAAAACCAAGAGGTAGGCTTCAAAATTCTGTGTTTAGACACTGAAATAACTCATCCAATTTGAAAACCCCTTAATCCTCCAGCAGCTCTTGGGGTAAGTCTTGGCTTTTTTTGTGTCCTGTGGGACTCTCTCACTTAGCCTGTGGATATTTTCACTTCTTTTAGAGGAAGAAAGTTTTCTCTCCAGCAAAGAACAAGAGGTGCAAGATTCTCCCAGGAAATCTTTGCAAAGGTTTTCACCTCCTTCAGTGTGACTTAGTGTGCATATAATAACAGCCAAAGTATAGCTGAATTGGAGTTCTGCTTTTTTAAAGTTGAAAGTTGCTCGTTCTTTTCTGTATTGCACAATTCAAAGGACATGAGAAACTAATGGAGCTATCTAGAGCCAAAAATAGCAGTGAATCAGGCCCTTTAGTTAGAAAGAATATTGCTATTCATTAAATAAGTCCTGTCTCTGTTATGAGCTTAGCATTTCCAGCTCAGTCAAGTTGAATGAAGTTTTCCTTTCAGTCTCAGCAGCCATCTTCCTTTGCTTTCCAACTAAAAAACAGCTAGCATTGCCATAACCATCCCAGTCTTCCCCCCACCCCTGTTAAAGGAAAAAAGTAGATACTAGTCAGTTCAGCAACTAGTTTGAGCTCACCCATGAAGACGTCTATTTAACATTTAAGCCAGTGGTGCAATATATCCACATATACTAATCCCTGTCATCTATGGCTGGTAAATCTTTGTACAAGCAGAGAATACTACATGAGCTAACCACCTCTGAACATATTTTAAATGCAAATATTTTTGCCCTATGTCCAATCCTGCTGATAGGTCACTTGCAGATCAGGTTCTAGTGATAGTTTTGTAGCTAGATTATAGAAAGCCACCGACCCTGGGTAATGAATATTCTCTATATAATCACAAATAGATCTTAATATAAATATATGTTCTGGTGTGTAACTGTACCTCAGCTGATTCTGAAATGCTGTTATGGTACCTCCTGGCTATAGTTCAGCCACCTAATGGTCCCTGTTTCATTTAGTGACCTGAGTTCCTTGTCTGAACTATATTTCCCATAAGGTCCCACTTCCCAGGTGATTGCTGGGATACATCAAGGGGTTCTAACCTACTGATAAGAAGATTAAGAGGTATCTTAACAGCAGGAGGAAGCAATAGCATACTTTGTATCACACCTCCAGTTACATTAACACTGGAGGCTTCATGGCTAAAGGAATCCAAGGTGTTAGGCATTTTCCTCCAAAAAGGGAGCTACTTCTGACTGTGCTAGATTAAAAGTCTAAATTAATGAGAGGAGACAGTAGGAAGCTAAAGGCATTCTAGCACAGCACTCGGGCTTGGTCTTGCAGTGTGTGGAGCAGTACTGATATTACAGATCATGACTGGGCTCACCAGAAAATGGTCTCTGCACTATTCCTTGTTTGCTAAGGATAGCCTCTAGGAATCAGGGGAGAGTTCCTGGTGTAATCAAACCTAGAATGTCAAAGTCAAACTCAGCAAGGAGTTTGGCTGCAAAAAGAGTCACTTCACTATGCATGAAGCCAGTGAACACATTCAGCTCACCTGACATAGGGGACAGGATAAAGATAAAAATATTTGTACTCCAATCAACTTTTGGGAACATAAGTATACCTGAAAACTGATGACTTTTCCACTTTTTTCAGTTTGGTTGTGAGTATTTTGCAAGCTTTCCAAATAACATGAGGGGAGAAAAGTGTTTGCTGTTCCACCAGTGGAGGGGGAACAGGCCCTATTTCTGATGACTTCCCCAGCAGCAGGATTTTCCAGCTATGTAGGTTTAAGAGTGACCTTGACTGAAGGTTGAGGAATAGAACAGTATTTGAATTCCACCCATCTCTAATCAGTGCTAAAAAGTGTGCTTCTGAAGCCTTTCAACTTTCTTTTCACTTTGAGAACTGTTTTTATTGTAACAAAATCAGAAATGTTTCCTAGGCAACACTGGCAAACAAAAGAGGAAGTAGTAAGGAATCAATACAACTAATAAAAAATACAGTCAATAGGCTGCTGCAATGCAAATGTAGATATGGCACATGTGCTAAAGAGATTTAATTTACCCTCATCCTTGATGAACAAGTTAGTTTCTCTTTTTTGAATAGGGTTTTTAACACAATTCCCATTTAAGACAGTAAGAATGCCATGACGAAAACCTCAACCTCAATGGGTGACATTTTTGTAGTAAATTCTTACTAAATACTATTCTGGTATCCTTAATAAATGCTATTCTGGTATCCTCAGAATCCTAAACTATTTAAGGCAATGAATAATTTATTCTTTTGTCCATATCTATGAAGTGAAGCCTTAATCTTTCTAGTCACAATTATTTCTACTAATTATTACTACTAATAGCATGGAAGTATCAGGAAAAAACAAAAATGTGTGGCAGCTAAGTAAAGTAATTGAGCATCAGAGGCTCATTTGTGTTACCTGATTATCAAGATGGTGTATGATAGTTAACTGGTACATCACAGCTGCAGAAAAACCCTGTGATGCATTTTAAAAAGCACACATTTGAAATCATTTTGACAGCCTTCTTGCTTTTCTGCACCTTCTTCATGCAAGAATGCCCAAACACCCAACACACTGATGTGCATCTGTTTGAAGCCTGGCTTAGTTTCCAAAGTTTCATTTCTGTGGAAGAACTCTGCTGTATAACAGAGACTTCGAGCAGCCAGGCTGTGTTTGAACAGAACTGCCCGCTGACTGAAGCACACAATTAAGAAGTGGAAACTGTAAAAGTGGAAAAGCACTGGAAATTATAACAGTTGGGCAGAAGGAATATTTCCTCAGAGAAGAAAAAATAAAACAGGAAACCCTAGCAACTCATGCTCACAAAATTCCTGGAGAACTTTGGGGAGCCACTCTGCATACTATAATTTTCTGCCTGCATATTCCACATTCTGCAAATCTTGCTTGCGTGCATATATTTGTGAGTTATGGTTTTGTCTGCTCCTGCTGTTCATTCCTCACCTTAAGTTACACTGTGCTTTCCTTAACATCATAATCACCTACACAGCAACACGTGTTGATGTCACAAACAAAGGGTTATGACTTCAGCTGAGGGATCAGTACGAACAGAAGGGCTCACATAAAGAGAGATACTGTCTGCATGCAAATGTGTCCATTTAAGAGGAAAAAACAACAAGTGAGAGTCATTAATTACAATGTGATATGTTAGCTGAATTGCATTATCATGGAATCTTTTTCAGACTCTATGAAGCATTCAGTGCATCCTAAAAGAAAAAAAAACCACTAGCTAGCTCCAAATCTCTGCTGTTATCACTGGATTCTAGCCCACCTGCAATCTGCAGCAAATTGTGGTTTGCCTTTTGCTCACTGTTGCAAATGAGGAGGCTGTTGATTTACTGTATCTATCAGCCAGTCCCAATTTCAATTCTTTTCTTTATCTGAAACCCCCTGCACTCAAAGGTTGAGTATGCCAGAGAATTGCACTAGCGCTTGGCATCAGCTGTTATTAAATAAAATATTTGAACAACAGATGGGCATTAGACACCTTGGTTGCTCACACAGCAGGTGCCAGCTGAACCTTAATGCCACTAAACAAGCAAATAATCTGCAGTGGAGTTGGTGGTCAGGCTATTACCCTTACAGATTTCATTCAAAAGCAAGGAGCATGAAGGCATGTTTACACACTGAGGGATGCAACCCTCCTTCCTCAGCCAGGAGAGCTTCTTGCATTGGCCTTTTCTCCATGCTGTCAGGTTGCACTTTAAGGCTGCTTGGACAGTCTTAAAACAAACATGTGGAAGCCAAAATTTAATGAGAGCACTAAGATAAAGAGGGACTGTTTTATACCCTTCTTAAGACTCTCCAGTCTAGCAACTGCATGGGACTCTGCTTGGAAGCTGTTGACTAAAGCATCTTGACTTAAGCTGAAACAGAAAGGACATTACTTCGCCCATTAGGTTGTTCACTGAAATCCCACCCAAGCAAAAACCTGAGGTTGAGAACGGAAGTAAATGAACTTAATAGGAACTGGGTACTCATGTGAAGGGTCTCTTGAAAAACCTAATCCAAGACCAAGGAGGTGCCCAAGACCCAGACTTACATGATATAGCCTTAGGCAGCTCATAAAACATACCTGTCCTCAGCTCCTTATAAACTCAGTTAAGAAACTCTGGCATGTGCAGAGGGAAAATGAAAACGAATATGTGAACTGTCTGCATGTGCTCATCTCTTTTCACTGATGGAATGAGCCTTGAATGACTGGTCCTCTGGCTTCAATATCTCAATTTGGTGCATAAGTGCAGTGGATAAATTCAGGCCTAAGACTGACTGCAACTTTGAGCATGAAAGTGGGGCTTTTTATGCAAATTATTATGTGGAAAGCTGATAACATTTTTATTCTTCATTAAAGAGAACTGAAGCATAAAATCCTGTTTTGTGTAGACATTTCAAAATACTGTTTTAGAGAGTTATGTTAGGTTTTTCATATAAACTTTTCTCTTCTTATCTTTAAAAATTCATTCCATTTAGATAGCTGTTACTGTTATCAATTAATATGTATAATATGATTGAAATAACCAGGGAACTGCTAAAGTCCTGTGTACAGCCCCCATCAGTTAATATTTAAAATAGGGAAACAATAACTAGACATGATTTAGGGTTTAGAAACTATGAGACAATGGGTCTTTGTAAATAAGTAGGATATTTATGTCAGAAAGGGTAACAGATTGTGGTCTGGTCAATAAACCTTGAAGAACCACTTGGAACTGCCAAGATAAGGGAAGAAGTAGGTAAAAGGTAATTCCTACAGGGGGAGATCGCAACTACTAAATCAATGACCACCTACTCAACTGATACCACCTACTCAAAAGAAGACAATGAAGGAAGAAGACAGAGTCTGTGCACTAATTCACTTGAGGGATGAAGAAGAAAGAACCAATCATTAAGAGAAATAATAATGAATATGTATTACTTAAGCATATAAATGTGGGAATTTTTGAGACAAGGGTGTGCTGTCTTGAGACAGGCACCTATTCATGCGCATCAGTGAAATTAATTTGAAAATACCTCGACTCTGTGTGTTATTGGCTTGCACACCGGGTAAATGAACCCTGTTTGTGGGATAACATTACCTTGACTTTCTCTTCTGATACAGAACTGAAATGTCCATTTCTTCAAAACTGAAAAATTGCAGTATTAAGGAATACTTAAAGTCCGACTTAAGGAATGAGAACTAATAACTATAAAATAACTAAATTTTTATATGAACATTTTCCTGAAAATGACAATGTGGAGAAAACTTCAATGGGAATGTACTAAATTTGAGTCTGGATGAAAATATTTTTCTTAGTATTAGATATGTCCTGGTAAATTGCTGAATTATCTTCCCTGCTGCATAACTTCTGTCAGCCTAATTACTGTGTACATTACAGCTTCAGTTCTTTTGGTCTCTATTCCAGACATTATTTGAAAAAGTTTGCTAGCTGATAAACTACTGAGAATCTAGTACACCCAAAACTAAGACTGCTGAGACTGACAAGATTTGTATGTCTTCACATTTGGAAGAAACTCTCAACCTCATTTATAATGGTGTTAAAGAGTTAAGGCTGGTAGGCAATAGAGCTGGCCATAAAATTTTCCAGTTGAAAACTTTCCCGTGGAAAGATCACCTTGCTGCAGAGATGGGAACACTCTAAAACCTCAGTCTTACTGAAAAACCAAAGGAAAGAATTAAAGGTCTTGATAGTTCTCCTCCTTCCTTTGCAGGAGGTAATGACAAAATTAGTTTAGTCTGCTCCCATTTCTGCCACTACAGAAGCAGTATTTGGAAAAGCCTTGTGAGGTGTGATGGCACCAGGTAATTTCTTCTTCCACTAGCATATATATTACAGGACATACCTTCCAGTTTTATATCAAAATTTATATATAATGGACCAGGCCTACACACAATCCTTTAGTGAGAGTAATGCTTGACAGAAGATGGCTTTTCTCCTTTAATCACTGTTCATGTACCTTCTTGCTTACGTGGGATGACAGAGGTGTGTTTGACGTCATCTTCTCAGGGTTCTCCTATAACACAAAGTTAATCCTGCACTTTCTAGTCTTCCAAACAAAAGAAAACAACTTGGGGATGAAATAATTCCCTTGGACAAATGGCAAAAGTGGCAGCCCCTAGCCCACTCTGTTCCTAGGAACAGAGTGTTACTAGGAAATATGTGCAGCACAAGTTTCAGTGATGGTTTCAGTCTGTCAGACACACAACATTGCTGTAGACTGTTTCTATGTATTCCATGTCCAGTCCTCACATAAGTGTTCTGACTACAGATAGGTAGTTGAGTTTTTCATCTGTTATATCCTTTTCGGTGTCCACACCAGTAACTGGGAGAAAAGTTGCCACAAAATGCTGGTTCTTTACATCCCTGTAGAAAATGCTTTGGCTTTGAATTTTCACAGTTGCTACCAAAATAACGCAATATCCTGAGTTACCTTATGCCAAAGACCAGGCCGTTTTTTGAGCCATTCAGGAGAGATTTAATAGTGGAATAAGATGTTCTATTTTTTGATGTTTAAGACTGACTATGAAGTTGCTGCAAGTCAGAAGCATCTTCTGGCATTTTTAAAATGCCTGGCCCAAGAAATGGCATACCCCATGTTAAGGTCTTTCTTAACAGTGCTGGAGGAAAAAAAACACTGCACTATGACATGCAAAGCAAGAATACATGCCCTACCCTAGGGTAAGATAATGTGATGCGGCAGCAAGGCAGCACAGGACTGAAGCCGAGCAGAAAGAGACATTCCCTGTCCACCTGTTTCTGGAAAAATCTACCTGTTCTAAGCAAATTGATTCAAACCAGACAGAATACAGCATTTGTATCTCAAAGTTTCCATACAGACAGTTATTCTGAAAGAACTCCATGCCCATAATGGTTATGTGGCCAGCTGCATCTGTACTAC
Organism: Harpia harpyja; assembly: GCF_026419915.1. Taxonomy (NCBI): domain Eukaryota; kingdom Metazoa; phylum Chordata; class Aves; order Accipitriformes; family Accipitridae; genus Harpia; species Harpia harpyja. The sequence continues at coordinate 26,827,613 of NC_068941.1, read as the reverse complement.
TTTCTCTGGTATGTGCTGTTCTTTATTTAAAAAGTCAATTTGGACAAAGTAGTAAAAGGTAATGCATCCGTGAAATAATTTAGAATACATTCTCAGCCTCAGTTACAAAGCATGAATAATTACTTCTGTTAAGTATTAAAGGATCTTTTCTCTCCAAATACATCAAATATACAAATGCCTAGCAACTCAAGTTCTTTGTATACATCTATTATTTTATTAGATATGCCAGTAATTCCACGAAATCCACCCTGCCCTTCCTTGGTAACTGCAATACTTGATGTGATTGCGGGCTCTGACCAAGACTCAGCATCAGTTTTGGCCCCAACAACATAGTAGAGATTGCCACTGTGTCACTGAGTGGCCAACAGTATCTTCAGCAGGTCTTGAGCTGCCACTATTTTCAGGATAGCAATTCAAGCCCTATCCAGATACGACCAAGTGTGCTATGTAACTTAATGGTAAAGGCTCAGAAAATATTATGTGAACTATTCAGCTATTCTTGTCTCAGGTATAATAACCCACAGTCCACCCTTGCACTTGTGTTAGAGCCCTCATGGCAATAAGGGGACTTGGATCTCCTTTGCATGTCACAAGGAGGAGCCAGATGCAAACCATTAATTTCCTTAGGTAAACGTGATCACTTAATTGGTCTGTCAGCTGACCAGATTAGTGGGCTACTAATACCTAGACAGCAGCACTTGGTAAAAGGGGATCTTGGCCCAAACACAGGGAGATTTTTGTGCTGCAATTCACATTTTCAGTGCCTTTACAGTAGGATTGTAAGTACTTTTGATCTTAAGTCCTGAAAATGATTTCTAGCATAGTACAACAGGCCTGATATTTCACTACTTCATCCCAGGTTGCATTTCGTTGTGTTCTCACCTATCTTTGCAGCCAACTCTTGCAAGAACTGACTTACAGTGTTGGAAAAAAATGCATTGAAAAAGAGCAGGTCACTACAAGTGGAAGAAAACTTTTTGTAAAAAAATGCAGAATCCTGATGCACGTATGAGCAAAGGCTAAACGGCAATATATAATAGTAAGACAGTGGAGAGAAAAAAGGAGATGTACTCTAAATGAAACACATTAAGAGAGATAGTAAACACTAATCTATGCAATGGACACCACAGATGTACTGCCCATAAAAGTAAGTAATAAGGAAATGGTGTGTGCACGGAAAAAAGTTTAAACACAAGGGATACTGTTAAAATTGATATGTATCTCAAGGCTGATATAGAGCATGCAAGCGATATGCCTTGAAGGGTGTAAAGGGTTTCCCCTGTGGTACATTAGCTGGAAACCATTTGTAAAGTAGAACGACATTATTCTAACCACCTCAGGAAAACCATGTCTTAAGGATATGTATTTTCATACTTTCTAAAAGCAATAAAGGAGCTGTCACTGTGGGTGATCTTCAGATCTGTTTAAAAGACATTGCTTAGAGGGGAGGGAGGTCTTGTCATGGCATGCAGTAAGGTGAGAATCCTGGAGAACCGAGATGCTACTATCATCATTTCCTCAGAAGAGAAAGGCAATGGAAAACATCTGAAGGACTCCACTGCTAGCTGTCTCCACTCAGAGAGCCTACACAGCTCTTTAGCATTTTAATCTGCAGTCCACTCTCTGAAAATGTTGCACTTGAACTAAGCAAAAAGAGTTTTCCAACAAGATGAAATACCTCCAAAATCTGAATTGGTTCAAAATGTCTAGTGTCTGCCTTGTCAAGTTTTATCAATAAACAAAGCAATGTGATGACACTCCAACTTCTGTCCTATTTATGTTTTCCAGTCATCATTCCACAAAATCCCTCAGAAAATGTAGGAACCAAAGGCTAAAAGGCACTGTCCAGGAAGCCAGTTCATATCCACTGTACTTTCATTAATTTAAGAGAAATGTAAGATGTTGGCTTTGGGGACAAATTATATTTCCTCTCAACAATCAAAAAAAAATAAAGTTGGCAGAAGGCAAAATTCTTTTCTGGAAAAATAATATTAATGGGATGTTGAAGGAGCAGAGCGACAGAGATTGTCAATAGGTAGAAGATGAAACCAAAGTAAAATAGAAACTGAATGAGTCTGAGAATAAAAAACTGTGTGTGTGGTAAATAACACCTAGATACATAAATTGAAGCACAGATGCAGCACAGAGTTAAGCCAAGGATCTGAACTGATTCATGACAATACATGGAAGTATGACAAAGTCTGTGAAGAGTACAAAGGTGGTGTTAGACTAGTGAAAAAAAAGCCACTAATCAACTGTGCAGGTCTAGGCAAGGAAAGGATACAAGATCACTGCAATCTCTTCCATATATTGCCTTAGGTGTGCTGGAACCAGCAGCCTCTAGACTGCTCATTGCATTTCTGCTTTGCTCTGTGTTCCATAGCCCACCTACCACGGAAGATGACTTTGGGCAGTGCTGCTGTACTGCAGCTGCATTGGGATTGTAACAAGAAGCTGCAGGGCTGTGTTGTGCCACAAAGCTCTTCTGGTTAGCTCATGGCTACCTTGAGGATCTATAACAACATACTGCACTCCACTAAGGGATGGACCTGTCATGAATCTGCTCCCCTGTCATGACTTCTGCCAGTTGTGGAATCCTATGCAGGACCTTCTCCTCAGCCCTTCAGCTGCACAAGAGACACAGAAAACCAAGTGATTTTCCAATGAATATGATGAGCGAAGGAATGAGAGTTGCTCTCCTAACACTCCACACTACAGTGCACCCTTGCATTCAGTATCAGGTCCCACTGCAAATCTCCAAAGATGTTACTGAGGAAGCATCTTGCCTGAGTATGGCTCATTCTCCTTCTCTATTCTGCTGAACTAGCCAACATGAGTGGAAACACTGCAGCTGATGGACTAAATTGCAACTCTCAGAAGATCCATGGCAGCAGCAGGTCCCTGAGTTTCTTGAGCAGTATGTTCTCCTGTTGTATGCACACCACCGCCTCAAAAAAAAAAAAATTGAGCTTAAGTTCTGTCATGCTTTGTTGACTACTAGTTGGGTGAACAGAGTTTACCCTCTTCTAAAGCAGACAATTTGTGGTATGCATCAAGAAGGCGAAACTGCTTTTTTGCCTGGCTTCCTAGCAGGATGAGGCAGTTATAAAACAGTTCATCCAGAAAGGTACCAGTCAAGCAGCACATAGGCATTGGTTAGTCAGTGAGCACCTCTGCTTCCTCAAATGAACTATGAAGCCGCTGGGGACCACAACAGCTAGCAATGAACTGCTTGTAGTAATGTCCAGCACAAGGCAGGGAAAGATGTTAACTTTGGCTGACACGGCATTTCTTCAAGTTGTGCTTGTGTCACTAAATTAACTGTCCTGATGGATGCATTACAGTAAATTACACCAAATAGAAAACATCCCAGAAAGTTAATTAATCACCTTTCAGTGGGTAAATTTTTAAGTGCCTGCATTCCATTTTCCAGAAAGTCCTAGCAACTCTTTTCCCAAGGTATTAGATGGACTCAGAAATAATGCAAAGAGCCACTGAGTTGTTTTCAGAGGCCTATGCCTGAATTTTTAAATGCCTAATTTTACCACAAGATTTCTGATTGCAGAAATAGTGAACCCGAGTCTCATAGAGATTTGTGTCTCCAGGGAAACTCCCCTCTGGTGTATTCTGTAAGTATCTAACAGGGTAGAAAATGTACTGTTCTGTTTCCCTCCTGCATGTTTTAGGAGGTTCTTTCTTGACTGCCTAAGCCCATAATTTCATGAAAGCTGTCAAATTTTTTACTCTATTTTGTCAAATTTGATTGAAACAGCCTGGTTTAAAAGCTGAGTTTTGGACACACAGATGTAAATTCACACAGCTACACTCCATGATTGTATTGACCATGTTTTTTAAGTCAGACAAAAATCTGTCCTACAGATACTGAGCCACAGATTTTCAAAGGTACATAGGCAATATTCTTAGAGCTTGCAAGTGATTTAAATGGCTGCATGCAAATTTAAGTGCTCTGACTGAAGTCAACATTTTGTTAAATAACTTCTATTGCTTTCAAGAGGATTTACCATTTCAGTACACATGGAGGATCTGTGCAGTAGAAGCCCAGCTGATACTGAGATAAAGCAGAACTCAGGCTTAATTCTCACTTGCGTTTAAAGCTCCAGTGTTGAAAGCCACAGTCCCACAGCCTTTCAGTAAGGCTTGGTTTCCAGCTTTCAGAGTTTCTGGTTCAGGATTAAATTAAAATTCACCTTTAAGTTTCCTTCTGAGTCAGCTTGCACATGGAAGCAGTATTTCTATTACATCACTTTAGGAGTGGGAATTAGACATTCCCTTTTTGCTTACACAGTGTCATCTGTCTATGCTAATCAGCAATTTAAAGAGGTGACAAGGCTTTGTGTTTCTTCATGACTTGCCCACAAGAGATTTTCCAGAGGCTGATAGGGAAGAGGCAGGAAGAAAAACTCTGGACCAGTTCTTCATCTGGTGTAAGCTGACAGAAATGTGGTGAAATCAGTGAATCTTGTGGATTTATGTGAGCTTCCAGGCTTTACATTAATGAAGAAGTGCCATTCAGCAGTTACATGCACTCTCACCTGTATGAACATTATTGCAGATGAAGGCAGAAGAGCTCATCTTTAAAAGCCAGAGTGGATGGCAAATGAAGTTAAGTGAAGACTGTGATCATCAGACACTCAGGAGAATGACAGCACATCCCAAATAGAAACATGACTGATTTAACGGGAGGGAATACATTTAATTCAGAGTGACGTTAAGACAGGAAATGAAGCCTGAAGGCTGAATATAGAGATATATGGGCAAAAGACCAAGGGAACAAAATTATGTTAGCCAGATCACATTACCTGAAAGATGAATAGGTTTAGACACTTGCATCTTTCCAAAGACTAGTTGTCAGTGGCTTGAGACCTCAAATGCTATCAGCTCATTACTTTGGGTAGAGACACACTGAGATATTATGGAGTAACTCAGGATGCAGAGGTGACCAGGTAGTGCTAGGAATGGTTTCAGCGATGAACCAGCAGATACAAAGACAACAGTAACTTCTGTGTGATTTTCCAATGCCTCTTTTTCATCCATGAATGGTTTAATGTTCTGCTACTCCTGTAATTCATCAGAAAGAAAGGGATTCCTGCAGGGGATTCCTGAAGGTTAGTTGTAACAGGATAAAGTCAAGTCTAGCCCTGGCCTGAAATGCATCCCATTTCTAAAAAAATCAGACAGCATGAGGTGCCTCAGAGGCATAGAGAGGTGAAACAACTTGCCTAAGGTTCTTCCAACATTTCAGAAGAGAGTCCAGTGCATTAAATATGTCTGAACAGATATGTCTAAAAATGTCTGAAATATGTCTAATTTCAGATCCATCCCCACAGGCAACCAAGAATATCATTCAAGCAGATGCAGCATAGTAAGATGTATGCCTTTACTACCTACCACCATTCCTCCAGTGTGGCTACATTTGTCCCAGGAGAAGGAAGTGGGCAGTATGGAATTATCTCAACATACATCCAACCTTCAGGCTGTTTGGAGGCCACAGTGCCTTTGGATTCACTGAGTCTCAGGGGAGGAAGGAATTCCTTTTTATTGGGATTTAGAGGTCTCACACTGATATAACCACTGTACAGCTTTAGTTTTCTAACAGGTAGCTAACTGAAAGCAAAACCAGCAATAATGTTCTGAAACAAACTTCAGAAGAGAAGCGTGGCCCATCAAATCCACTTGCTCCTAGGTGTAGTTGTTTAGCAAGATTAATCCAGTAAGGGGTAAGACCATAGCTCTGTAAGAACAAGGACTGTGCATGGTTCTTATGCCCTTGGATTCCCTCAGGCATGAAATGACTATTCCTGTGTGATGCCTCATGGTGCCTTGAGCCATCTGGGTGGAAGACAGACAGAAACAGAGCAAGCTGGTGATAAAATCCAACATTTTTCCCAAGGGCATTCAGCACAAGATCTGAAGGCACTTCAGTGTCCAGAACCATCTTTCTCCTTCACTGGCTTCTGTGTCTACTGTGAAGCTGGTACCAGCCCTTCCTCAGTAGTCTCCAAGAGATTTGAGGCAAAAAGGACCCCACATCTAGACAATCACAGTGGAGAAAAAAGAATGTTTTCTCGTAATTTGTTAACACTTGCCTAAAAAAGCCCAAAAGCTACACCAGGAGTATAAAAGGTGGAGGAACATAAATCTGCTAGGTAGAAGCATGCTATGGAACTACATGCTATTACCTACCTCATTGAAAGCATGGGATTGAAAGTTTGGACATTCATCAAAAAAGGAGTAATTGAATCAAAAATGGAATGTGAGGCAGCCAGTGACTCTTTATGAAGAGCAAAGTTTCATTTCTTTCTTACATTTGACACTTCATCTACAGCTTGTTCATTTTGGGTAATTTGAGCACTCTTGTTAACAAGCAGAAAACCCTACCTAACAGAATGCCTTATATTTGATCAGAACAGGCTAAGTATGACAGGAGATAATTTTCCTGAAGTTTTCCCCACAACTATCTTAGGCTAACACCTTTTTTTCTTTTTTTTTTCTATTTTCTTTTTTTTTCTTTTTACACACACAAGCACTTTCCATGAATGCATTTATTACAGAGAAGTATCAGTGACAAAAATAGTTATATAAGAGTGGGATGTATTTTATAGATCCATTTTGGATGAAACATGTTGTTCAGTGTTTATATGTTGCCCACCAAGATTGAAATTGATATGAAGTAATACAGTGATGTGTAGCAAGCAGTATATTAGAGAAAAGCATTCCTTCTTACAAGGACTGTGAGCTGCTGGCATGAGTGATTACATACTAGGCTTTTCATTAATTATCTTCATTTACTATAGCAAGGAGGGCTGATCTCATGTGCTTTTGGCGCCCTGAGAGAAGCAGAAAAAACTGCAGCACTCTCATCCCTCTCCCCACATACCTCCCAGAAAATAAAACCAAATCTTTTTTTTTTTTTTTTTTTTTTTGGTCAAAATCCTCAGACAAAATTAAAACTATAATAGGTAGGCTGCAGAGCTCTCTGGCTCACAGCATTATAGTTTCTGGATAAACTAAGTATCTTTATGTCAGGCAAAGTTGAACCTTGTTTTAAATCAACACCCCAATTCAGCTTTAACTCCAGGCAGGAACTTGCTTCTTGAATTGGTTATAAACATACAAAAGAGTTACTGTTTGTTTAGAGATGTGGGAAAAAGGAGATTCTTTTTACAGGCTGAACAACTTCCTCTCAGGGATAATAGGGAATTTATTAAGGTCATTTCTAGAACCCTCAAAAATCTGAGGGACTGTATGCTTTAGATGCTATTGGGGATAGAGGAAAAATAGCTCTGACCTTGAATGAAATAAAAAGCATTAAAACCACAAAAACCCACAGTTAATATCCTTCAGGTATCTGTAAGTTTTCCAACTTTCCTTAAAAGAGAGGTATGATTTGCCCTGTGTTTGCATGACTGAAAGCCCATTCAAAAGAAATAAGTAAGTCAAAAAGCAGTACTAGTAAGAAATATCTTTTGGGGTATGGGAACTCAGTTCTTCATACAAGCATTTAAATCAAAGATGCAGAGTACTAGACACAAATACAGGCATTTGGGCAAAGAACTGACAAAATGAGTAATCCCAATTATTTGAAAGGAGATTAAAACAAACAGAACAGTAGCTCCAGACTTTCTCTGAGCGTGCAGAAAAATAGCCTGCTCCTATAAAGTGGATACTATTTTACTAGATGCAACATAGGTAGTGAGAACACAGGGAAACACTCCACCTTCCTGGGACAAACCCATTCTATGCAAATGCCCTTATATTTCATGATATATGAAAAGTCAAAGGGTCTTGCAGCTATTTGTAAGGCCTGTGCTAGCATCATACAACATAGTCTCAGGTTAAATGGCAACATATGAATGAGGATATGATGTGTTAAAGAGAAGTGGCCTTGCTGCCTTGTATCAGAAGGAGTATTTTCATTACTAGAAGATCAGTACAGAGGTAGGACAGAAGATCCAAACTGCCTCTCTTACTTTCTGCTGTTTTATACTGGCCAGAACAATTCTGGTAGGAAATGGAAGAAGTCAGACAATTCTAGGATGGGGGGAGAAAACATTTGTTTCCTAAGCTTTACTCCAATTTAGGACATAAGCCAGTCCTGATAGGAAAAAGGAGGTAGACATTAAAGGATCTGAATCTACTGCCAACTCAGTGGGTAAGTAATTAGCTCGAACTTCAGTCACTGCCACTACATAAATACAGCATTTTCTGTAAAAATATTGCTATAATCTATGTTCAGGGTTTGGGGTTTTTTTTGTATATACAAAGTGAGAATATAGTTGTCACACTTTAAGTTCTTCTCCCAATAACAACATTAAAATACAGCAGCAAGAAAATACAAAAAGCTTATCTTAGCAAACTCATCATTTTTGAAGCATCCGAAATCTAAATTAGCTCCACTCCATTGATTAAAAATATCGCTTACAGTGATTTGCCAAAAAAAATCTGTTCTGAAATTTAAATTAGGTTAAGTATTTTGTAGCAGACTGCCACAATAATTTTCCAAAGTAATAAAATCAGTTATCAGAATTAATGACACATAAAATTCATTTTATGATTTTACTTACATTACCTTGCTTCCCTCCCTCATCTGTTTTCAAACCAAGTCCCATAACTTTATAATGTGATTTTACACCATGCAGTGACCCTTCTTGCAGCTGAAAGGACAACACCATTCAGTACAGTCCTTTTAAAATTGCCTTGTTGATCGCTCAGAACAATATCACGAGGAAAAATGCAGAAAAGACGTGGGAACAGCCTTGTAGAATAGTTGTAGCTACAAGACAACTGAGAGACTGAAAGGGTGGCAGATGGGAAATCAAGCAAGGGCTTTTAATGCCATAAAAATAATGAAGTGCAGAATTAAGTCCTGGATTTCACAGTGCTTTTAAATAGAGTGAACAAAACAGATGCTACTCTTAAGATATCAGTGACTGCATATTGAGCACAAGAACCACCTTCCAGGCTATGCCTGAAGTTTTTCTTCATCAAGACACAGTTACTGCTTTTCTAGCTCTGTAGAAGGCTTCCTTTCTAGACAGCTCATACAGAGAAACAGTCAGTTTCTTTGCTACTTGACAGTCTCATTCTTGTGTTTTACTTGTAAGCAATGAAACAGAGATTAAAAAGGTAATCTTGCATCTACAAGGTGAAACGTGAGGGCAGAGCAGTTAATGAGCAAAGCTGCTGCTGAAGAGAAATTTAAAGAGTGCTTTCACCCCATTTCAGCTGGTGAAAGGGACTAAATGATTCACAGAGAGATACAGTGAGAATATGCTGACCTCAAGTTACACACCATTATGATTAGAGTGCTGCTGATATGAAACATTTCAAGAACCCCACCCACTAGCTTAAAATAAGGTCTTTTTTGCCATTAGCTGCTGTCATTTACTAATAAAAGGCAACCTAGTAGCAGTTATTTGAGATCATTGCTTGCTTCACCGAGCAAGACAAAGTAGGAGACCCCACATGTAGGGGCAGTTACTTCACCAGCAAGGACACAATCCCATAGTACCTATGCAGAGTCAGTGACAGTAACAGGTAGCGACCTTCAGAAAAACACAAGGTGAAAAGACAGGTATGAGAGCAACTCAGAAAGAATAGTGAGCACACCATGCTCAGTAGAGAGCAAAAGCAGACATAGAATCACCTACAGCAAAACTCAGACCAGGCTCAGAGGTCAGGAACTGTACTTATATGGAGCTCGCAGGTGCAGGGGAAGAGAGTGTGTGTGGAAGTCCCAGGTGAGGCTCTTCAGGGCAGTTAAAGCCTATTGGTGCACTCAAGTCCTAGCAAACTCCTTTTAAGACATCCCTTGATGCTTGCTCCTCTTTCTTTGTGTGCAAAGGTTGTAATCTATCTTCTCAGTATGATGAGACAGACCTTGTAGAGCTGGGAGGTGTAAGACCTATTTTCCACCAAGGAATAACAGAAAGCAGCTCTATTCATGAGCTTTCTACCGTGTAACCAGTTGCCCAAAACAGGAGGAAGCTCTACCCAAAACCCAGCTACTGAGGTATGAAGTGCATGACTCTGAGAAATAAGTCTGAGAGAAGGAGCAACGATGAGAGAAAGCATGAGCACATTCCAGGAGAGGATGCCAAATAAGAGACTTATGGTTGTGAACAAAGGAGTTATCTTCCAGTACTTGACTTCCTCCGTCCTCAAGGAAATAGGAACACATACATAAACAATACTACATTTGAAACATGACTTACTTTCTGCTGCTAACAGGCAAAACATGTAAAGAACCAAACTTTGTCTCATGATCTGGGTGAAATAAGAGTCTGCTGTATTTAGCACCCGTAATTCTTTAATTGATAAGTAGTTTGATGTCTATATTCTTGCAGACCTAGCTTTAGCTGTTTTAAGTGATCAAAATTATCAGAAAGTTCTGAGCACACATTGTCCAGAAAAAGGCAATCTTAAAGATCTCTTAAAGACCCATGCTGGACACCCAGCATCACTGAGTAACGATGGGTTCCAGTGAATGTTTTCAACAATGCAGAGTTGAGAATAACAAACTCCAAGGGGCTTTGATTTCTTGTTCGTTATCTCATAGATGTAGTGCTTCCCATACGAAAAGTAAGCGTAAGAAGCACATGTACATGTCTAACCTCTCAGAGGAGAGCATCAAGTGTGGGGCTAGAGCAGACAATCCCTTTGCAATATTTACACAGCAGAGGCAGCCGGAAAAGTCAGCTTGATAGTTTATACTGAAGGTCAAGTTAATTCCAAGGTCAGATTTCAAATGTACCTTAAGAAAAGTAAATTTTTTTAATACTATGCAAGTAATAATTAGAAAATCTTAACATGAGCACCAGTAGTAATTGGCATATATGCCTTTGTAAGATCAGATGGCATATTACTGTAGGTAGTTAAAACCTTTAGCTGTAAAAAGGTCACAGTGAATCTCAATTTCATACACCTGGCAGTATGTTTTAGAGGATAACCTGCACATTTCTTACCTTTTGCAGATGTTGAGGATGACTGTCTCTAAACTATCTTTTCCTAGTAGGTGGTAGATTGCTTCCCGCATGTTTTATATTCAAATATGTGAAATAAAATCACTAAGGTAAAATAAATTACTTCTCAGCCATTCCAGAACAGGGAGACTGTGAACATTTGATCAGAGCTATGAACACAAGCATAGCAGCAACAAAAAGATGGGATTCTTATTCACCTGAACTCCTTACACCTTCCCACCACTATAAATTCTTTAAAAAGGCTTTTGCAACAGGAAAGCTGACCTAAATTTTTCGGCAGGTTTGACAGGTTTTGTTTAAAGTTCAGAAAAAGATGAGACTGATGCCATTCTTTTAGATAAGTTACAGCACTGGTATTTCAATACAACCACTTCTGCATAGCAACTATGGTATGATTACAGGGCTACAGCTTAAAGGAGGGGACACACTTAATAAATCATGCTGTGAAGATCTGGGATAAGAAAAATAATGTTTTTCTGTGAAAGAGGGCTAAAGAATTGGTCTGGATGGATGATAAGCAGATAGAGAATCTGCAATTCTGGCTACTCGGGACTGCCTCGGGCAAGCAGAGATTTACATGTGCGTTTTAAATGATCTCACAGAGGGCTTACTGAGTTTGGCTGGAGTTAAGGTACAGTAGATCAAAGCCTACTCATCTTTCTAATCTAGTTCTGGTTCCAATCAGAATATTTTTGAATGCCTCCAACTCTTTAAGCCTCTAACATGCTCATATTATGAACTAATGCAGAGCAGAAAAATACCATGTATCATGCTGGAAAAACACACATATTGCATGTGTATTTGTATTCGTTTTTCAAACTATTTCTATGTCCTTTCACCCTGTGAAGGCTTAATGGTTTCACCATGAATACTTGTCCATTCACATGCAGATTTAGTATGCAGATAAAATATGACAGAATTTTCCACAAAGAAGAGATTGTATTTTATGCTGTGGCATTTCTATTCTTTTATTCCTGGAATGATAGATGCTTTTTAAAGATTGAATAGAGAAATTTAATACGGAAACTTTTGTTTCAGAGGGGAAATGTGGCTGCCTTTTTTAAAGTGAAGGGAAAATATTACAACAACAAAAAAAATAATTAATAATACTCAGAATTTATAAACTGGCTTTCCTCCAAGTGTCTCAAAAGCATATTGCAAACAGTAGCTAGAACTGAATCTCTACCCCCCAAAAAGGGAAACCTGCATTTTTTGTAGCAGAGGGAAAGCCAGTACCCATAACAGCATGTATTTTGGGGCAAATGTGAGGGGTGAACGCGCACAAAAGAACTGAAAAGCTATTAGATAAACCACCTGGGAGTCAGGCAGAGTCAAAGGATGAACACCTGCAATAAGATTGGAACTGTTGATAGTGCCTTGGTGGTAGAGCAGTAAGATGAGTGGTCATGTATACATGTTCTGGCTGAATCCTCCTACCTCTTTCTTGTCAGGTGCTATGGGTCTTGCATGAATATTATCTTCCAATAAATAAATTGATTGCCAAACTAATTTGCATAAGAGGAAATGTAAAGTCAAGCAATGGTAGGTCTAAGGGTGGAGGTGTCACTAAGTGGGGCAGTAATCACAGCTGAGTAGGTCACAGCTAGACCTCCATGTTGTCAGAGGGAAACTGGATTGGTAAAAGAATCCTTAGAGGCAAACACAGGGGTGAGCTCACAGGGACTGGAGGTGCAAGACCGGTATCTCCATTCCAACCCTTGCCGAATGGCCTTTGATATGCCTCAGGGGCATAGAGAGAGAAAGAAGAAGGAGTAAGTAGCTACACAGACTGCATGCATGAGGGGTTTTGCATTCCTCCAGTCCTTTGGGATTTGGTCCAGATGATCTGATGTATTTAGATGTATTTGCATCATCTGGAGGTGGGAAATATAATTTCCTGACATCACCCTGTATTGCTACAAAGAGGGAGGTGGGAGGGTTGAAGTTTGGTTGGTTTGTTTTTTGGTTTCTTTGTCATGGTCAGTTTACATACGTTAATTCATTTGCGGTGAATAAGGGAACACATAGTAATATGGCTGTACTCTTATGGCCACCAGCTTTCATAAGTGCTTAAGTTTTCAAGATGTGCCAGCTTGGATGTTGTGTAGAAGTAATTCAAGTTCTCTGTGCTCCCCCTACTGTAAGCAGAACTTCCAAATGAGATACCTAGCATCCATGGGAAATAATGTGGGGTGAACAGCTTGTTTGCTCTGAGGCAGCTTAACATTTCACATGTGTTCTGTACTCCTGTCAAACTTCTCCTGAATCTAAAATTTTACCTCCATTGATAAGTCACTGATCATGGGGAGCTGATTCTTTTCCCACTACTAAGTATTTGTATTTAATCCTGAGTTAGTATTAATTCTTGAATAGAATTAATTTTCAATACATTTTTTTTTCCTTTTTGAACCCAAAGGCGTTTGAATTCTCTGTCACTCATCTGAATATTTCCAAAAGCAGTCATATCTGGCCAAATATCTTGACAAGAACAGGAGGGGATTAAAAGGAAAATCAGATCAGAGACTGGGTTGCATGGCTTCCGGGATTTAGAGAAGCCTGGTGTGGGTTTAACTGCTGTTTGGACTCTTACATCTTCAGCACCACCAGGTCTTGCCTCAGTGCTTTGCTTAGCCTGCACCTTTCTGTTCCAATTCCCTAGCTTCTTCAAGTCAGTTTTGCTTGGCCACTAGTTGTGCCTCTACTTCCCACTGAGAACCGGTACATCTCCTGGCTCCTCAGCTTCTAGATCTCAGCTTGTCCTTGACTCTAGTAGCGGTTTCCACTTCTGGCTGAACCATATGCAGAGAGACAGACGAGATGAAGGACTAAAGGCTGCAGTGACTGCCTCTTTCACTGGGAGAAAAAGGTCAAACTCAGATGCCCAGAGACGTTCTGTGCTTTACCAGAACTTCCACAAAAATTCTCTGTAAGAAGAGGACAACAAACTTTGGTTGATCTGGGTTGTATGCTAGTGCCTTGATGCATCTATGCTAGATGCTCTTTCATCTTAAAATGACTAAATGCTGCAGACAGAGGATCCAATTACTTGGATAGTAACTCATCTTTAATAAACATCTTGCTTTGTCTTCACAATTATATTTTCTGCTTAAAGGAATAAACAACTCAAACAAGGTAGCTGGGTTGTCCATACATGTGTCAGTGATCTCAGTATTAAATAGGATGCAAAGCCCACTTGCGTGTACCAGAGGCCTAGTTATTTTCATGAAATTTATGAGGTTTTAATATCTTTGCTCATTTGACTCATCTGCCAAATTTATTTGAGGTTAAGCAATGCATGCAAAGATTATTGATGTTGGCTTGAGGAAGGTAATGACAAACACAGCATGGACACTGAACTAGAAATGATGTCCATTCTGCATCTGTGAGCATCCATATTCTGGAAGTAACCAGGAAAGAGCCCAGAAGGGCACAGCAATGCCCCAAGTACATGGAAATACTTACAAAAAGTCTTTCTGCTCTTTGCGCACATCATTGAAAATGTTTGGTTGATGAGACTTGGCTGGAAATGACGGTATATTTTGCAACTGGCTTGTAATTATATGCCCTTATTATGAATAGGTATGGATTATAATGTGCCTAGTTACAGTTCTGTTACTAAGACAAAATGTATTTTCTCCTATTGTCTTACTGAATGTTTAGTATTTTATGGGTTAGCTACTGGTTTATTCCCTCTTAGCAAAGGGTTCAAATAGCAGGTCAAGGGTTCAAATAGCAGGTCAAGGAGAACAGAGCTAATAGATGACAGTACAGCCCCACCTATTACAACGAAGAGGAGGGGGTTCCGTGCTAGAGAGCAGAACTTAGTTCAACTGATCTCATTCATTAAGGCAACAGTTCTCTGCAGCTTTGATGAGATTAAGTTCTATTGGGGTCTTTACTTAATTTTAAAGAACAATGTAATGAATTTCTAATCTATCACAGAGATGGTTTGTTACTAGCAATAAGGTGGGGCAATTATTGATATCCTATTCTGTTTCTGACCTATGTAGTGGGGCAGAAGGAACTGTGGCTGCCTAAAAATCCTGGTGAACTTTAAATAGTATTTATATGCATCATCCTAGATGGTCAGAAAGTAAGAATGCTGGTAGAACAAGGCTAGTAAATGGCTGATGTCAGTAGATACTGATGTCGTGTGGCTTGTAAAAGGATTTGACACTTAGGTCTAGCCAACAGTTGTGCATCCACAGGAAAAGAACATGAGAGAGAGTAGTTACACTGAAAATCTACTTCAAGAGTTGTGCTTATTTGCTCAGAGAGCCATGTTTTCTGGATACCCACTGAAAAACATCTCTTCTTCTGATTACTGCATATTCACTATGAACAGCTTGTAAGTCACCTATAATAAAGCCAGAATTATTCATAAAAAATGTTTACCGAATTATGTTTAATATCAAGTACAGCTAAGAGAACTGCAGCTTGTTTGTGGACAATATACTAACAAGAAAAAGCTAGATTTTTGGTTATGATGAGTTGCTCGCTTCATTCTAGTAATTAAGTTGTAGTTCTCAGTCCAGCTAGGTCAGGCTGGACTGTCCATGAAGTCAGACTATGATTTGAAAGAGAAATAGGAGCAACAAGTAGAGAAATGCCATGAAAAAATCATGGGAAATGGATATTTTGAAAATCCTAGGCTTAGTTTCCTTGTCACAAAAGCCCACCACCAGAACTGAAATTTGTATGTCAGCAAAAGAGCTAGATTACATTTCCTTACAGAGCAGGAAGGATTTGTATGACTGCCTTCAGACTGCAATAAGCTGTGATGCTGGTCGTGTTTATTATATACAATATGTAGTAAATATGTTACTTTAAGATATGGTTCTAATTGTACTGAACAGTAAAAATCCCACTGCCTTGAATGGGAAAGGAATCTCAGCGCGTTCTCCCAGTTGCTTGTTTCAAGTAATCTTTAGCTTAACGTTAGCTATGCATTCCTTTAACATGGTTACACATGCTTTTGTTCCTTGGTGCTGAAGTTGTCTAATGTGAGCTCAGCAACTGCCTATATACGAAAGTCAAAACATAGTGCTTCAACATGCCCCAACTGGCATTTTAGCTGATCAACTGGAAGATTTTAGTTGAAGATTATATACTTGGCTGTCACTTTCACGAGCTGAAAGCTGGTCAATGTAAAGAGGAGGGCAAACTAACAAACTGTTCGGTTTGAATTCTTACAGCTTGGATATAGCTACTATTTGCTATTGAAGTCTGTCTTATGTAACACAGAGTTATTTAATAAAGCCAGAAAGCAGAAAAATTGTATCCTTCAACCAAACAACATGCATATGTCACTGCCAAATGCAGGTAGAGCCAATGGAGTATGGTTTTACAAATACTTTGCTGTCTGTGAAACAACAAAGATGAAGAAAATGCATGGACTTGTAATACACAGCCATGGAAAAATTTGGTAGTTCACCTCTGGGATGCTCTGGAAGAGAAGGCAATAAATGACCTTGGCACTGCCAGGAAAAACGCTTGTCTGCTTTTTTAAGATAATTGGGACTTCATAATTTTTTTTGTAAAGAAACCAAAGCATATCAAAGAAAGAATCTATTTTCATGAATTCTGCCCTCTGGTAGTGAACACCTGTAAAGTCTGAAATGCTGCATATCTGTTCAGATCAAAAATGGTAATGATACGCATATTCATGTTTTGGTTGATAATTTCTACCACATTATCATAAGAAAGCGTGTTCCTATTCTCTAGACACACTTTTGCTTTATACCAAACATCAAAAATGCAGCCCATAAACATTAGTTCCATATTTTACTTCACTGAATCAAGAAACTTCCAATGGATGGAGTACACCATCCGTTGCAAGCAAAAAGCAGATATTTGAATCTAATTTGTTATAGAGATATTAACTAAACTGACATAAACCTAGAAATGTGTTATCTTAGCTCTTTCAGTACTGGAATGAAAGTATTATGTATTCAGGGACAAATGATTGCTGTATGAACTTCAGTGCAATGCATGTGTTGATATGGATGTTCCAAAGAACTTTGCATGTATTTAGGCTCTGAAGTAATCGGTCACAATTTCAGAATAGCTCAGCAGCTGTTTGAATTACTGGTGATCCTAGGTGGTGGGACCTTCGGAAAGTCTGCTGGCACCTAGCTATGCAAAATTGCTTCTTGTTTAGTTACTTCCCTGTAAGCAAAGTGGTACTTAAATAGCATGTATCATGGGCCTGGTTCTCTTCTTTGGGCCAACCTCAGCTGAGACTGAGCAAATGAACATAGAAAGTGGCACAGTTAAAATGCAGATTTACAGGGAGCAAGTAGGTTTCTAGCAGTCTTTGGAGCAGCAGAGAAAAAGCATTCTGCAGCCTGCTCTGGGTCTGAGGTAGCTTTCTTTTGTGTGCTACTTTTGGATTTGTATCTGAATAATAAAGCTGAGCCAAGAAAAAAATTGAGTTTTCAGAATCTGAGGGTTTGAGACTTTTGGGTGTAGTCTCAGTTTTTCACAGGAGACGAAGGGCAAGTCAGGAGTCTTCAGTTATCCTTTTGCATAGGCATTAACTTGAAAGTGTTTTAAAAAACATCTGTCAAAGAGAGCAAGCTAACAACCTCTTCATATTCCCTTTAAAGACTGGTTTGCCTTAATAGTACAACAATATCTTTTAACCATAGTATATGATTAACCTAGTTGCAAAAGCATAGTTGAGCACACTGTCAGTGCAATGTGGTTTGGGGGCAGGGCACGGAACGATGCTTCTGCAGTGGCCTTTTCTGGAGGGGGTCCTGTAAGCATGGAGTGCAGCTTGGGAATGTGTACTTCTCAGCTGCTGCTCAGCAGCGCAGCCTGAGTCTTGCTCTCTGACACCTCATGTGAAATGTAGCCAGTTGGCAGGCCACAGATCTGCTTACCAAATGAGTTTTCATGTAAGAAAGGGTCTGCAAGGCTAGCACCCAAATCTCCTGGCATAACTGCAGACTCTGCTGTCCCCCAGGCAGAGTGGCAACTCTTGCATTCACTACCCATGTGTCTCCCCCCACCTCATAGTCATGGACAGTGTGTTCCATCCTACCCATAACCGGGTTACTATCCCACTATAAAAGGTGACAGCCTCCTGTAGGTCCAGCCTGATAGATATTTAAAGCTTCTGCCAGCAGCCCATGGCTTGTCACACATCTGTTCCAGCCTTCCCTCAGATCTCTGTACCAACCAATAAGCTTGTCAATAATGCTACCTATGCCTTAATGACAAGATACCAGGGCTGTTTTAACAGCTGCTTTTCCTTCCTATTTTCATTTTTAATTCAGTCTGTAAGAGGAACCAGAGTTCTCATGTTATCTACGCCTAATTAATGTCTTCCTGATATTGTGGGATTCCCTATGTAAGTACTATAGATTGGATCTCAAGTCTGGCATCCTCTTATGCTGAAGTCCATTGCAGTTCAGGATAGTAAATTAAACGCATATTTGTTTGTAAGCATCTGCTCAAGCCCAATAGGTAGAGTTCAACAGGGCTAAAGAAGTTTAACTTAAAGCCCAACCAATATGCACTATTCTGAACAGGAACAGAGAGACCCTTTCTTGAAATGCATTTGTTGTGAATCATTTCAGCTGTTTATTCCTTTAGGTCTTTAGCACATATGAAACTGTCTGAATGATGGTGAAACAAAAGGGTTTTTCCTCCAGATCGCGTAAACTGGGGTAGTTTTTTTTGTGAACTGCTACCTTTCTTTGTGTAACTTGAAAGACCTTCAGAGAAGATGCTTGTTAAATGTATGGAGAGAATGTATCATGCTCCAAAATATAATCCAAGCAACTTTTATTACTCAGAAATTCACATTTAAGAAACCGTTTCCAAGAAAAAAAAGGATGTCCCTAACTGCCGCGGTTTAACCCCAGCCAGCAACCAAGCACCACACAGCCACTCGCTCACTCCCCCCCAACCCAGTGGGATGGGGGAGAGAATCAAAAAAAAAAAAAAAAAGTAAAAATCATGGGTTGAGATAAAGACAGTTTAATAGGACAGAAAGGAAGAAAATAATAACGATAGTAGTAATAATAATAATAATAATAATAAAATGACAATAATAAAAATAATAAAAGAATTGGAATATACAAAACAAGTGATGCACTACGCAATTGCTCACCACTTGCCAACTGATGTCCCGTTTGTTCCTGAGCAGCGATCCACCCCCCAGGCCAACTCCCCCCAGTTTATAAACTAGGTATGACGTCACATGGTATGGAATACCCCTTTGGCCAGTTTGGGTCAGCTGTCCTGGCTGTGTCCCCTCCCAACTTCTGGTGTCCCTCCAGCCTTCTTGCTGGCTGGGCATGAGAAGCTGAAAACCCCTTGACTTAGTATAAACACTAAGTGGCAACAACTGAAAACATCAGTGTTACCAACATTCTTCTCATACTGAATCCAAAACGTAACACTGTATCAGCTACTAGAAAGAAAATTAACTCTATCTCAGCTTAAACCAGGACACTAACTAATACAAGGTTTCAGATTGGTACTGTACAGCAGGACCAAAGTATAAGGCAAATAAAAAATCTAGACAGCAAAACCAAAATACTGACAGTCAAATAGGTTAAATATTGAGTAAATTAATTACTAAATTACCAAGAAATGAGCATAGTAAAAAGTGGATTGAATTGTACTGGGTTCAGAATCCTGTTCAGTGGGAGCTAGTCTGATGCTATAAAGTCAACTCAACAAGAAGCAAGACAGGCTTAGCTCTGCAAACCCTTCCCCACAGGAGTCCTGCTCCCTGGTGAAATCCACAGCCTCAAACAAGCCCTTGAGTCTAAAAAGAGCTGGACTCAGACTGGATCACACTAAAGCCCATACAAATCAGAAGAAACATTTTGAGGAGAGGGTCATGATTTGAAATTCACCTCACTCATTGATTTTGCTAATCCTTTTCCATTACCCTCTTTTGGAGTAAGAATAGAAATCAGTTTAGCCACACAAAACCCAGCTATTGGAAAAAGTATCAGAAACCCTGCATCTACTAGCCAGAGGTATCCCTACAATGTGTGAGAGAGCAAGAGCTTTGACTGATGAGTCCTGGCTTGGGGTATCAAGGCTTTAATGCCCTGTAGATTTACGCCCTATCTCCTGAACAGACACTACCAACCCAGGAGCAGCTGGCAGAACACAAACTGTCCTCATGCTTTGGGTGTGATAGCTGAGCTCAATCCCCCTTCACAAGGGCTGCTAATATCCAAAGCCTATGTCAGTGAGGTGTAACAGAGCCAAAGCTTTAAGAAACGTACGCTCTTATTACACCTAAGCTTACAAAGCCCAAGATTTCTGAGACACCATTTCACAGCATGGAAGAGCAATATTTAACTAGATAGTAAGACTCTTATAGCTTCTCTTGGTTCCTTTTAATCCCAAGAAAAGATCATGATGTAAATGCTAAATCTGCTGTGTCCATTTTTTTAGTTTATGTGCCTACCAACTCATGTTTACACAAAATGCATGTTGGATGCCCTGGGGAATTTTCTGACCTACTTAGTAAAAGCAGTGCTGAGCGTCTGATTTCCTTAAACGAAACTAGACAAATTCTCAGGTTCAATATTGCTTGTTTTGTCTTACAGATAAAGAGACGAGGCAGTAGTAGACCATAATGACAATCTTTGATTTCCTTTTTTTGTCTTTTAAGGCATGACAATTCAGAAATGGTCAGCAACACAACAGTCCTGCTTCCACAAATGTATAGGCAGCCTAACTTCCTTGGGCAACCATATTCATAAGAGGTGTTTGCATCGTTCTCCCTCATCACAGTCTCTCTGTGTCAGGATATATTTGTACATAGTTGGCAGCAACGTGATAGGAATAGCCAATGCATACTGTCCAAATGTCTGTGGTGCTGTCTCAAAAACTAGCATCTTGAGGAACAGGAGTCATTTTTCTTTGCTTCCTTCATGTTCTTTCTCGAAAGCAATTTAAGGGACACCATATATTTGATTTGAACCAACAGTAAGTCAAAGGTCGTGGTAGAATGGAGCTACTTTCCACTCTCAAAACAATGTAAAAGTACTCTAGTTCCGTTACACTTCTAGTTCAATTACACTTTTTTTAGAGAGAACTGGATTCATCCTTTACACCCATTTGATTATGGACAAAAGGCCTTGTGCAGTATATGTTGCTAGTCACAGAGCTGGGAGTTTACGTGAAAACCAAGACACAGATAGCAAGTCCTCTGCTGATGTTCTTCTGCACATCTCCATTGACTTCAGTGGAATGATGCTGAGGACCTGGTCCAAAAGTCTAACAGACTTTGAATTTTTTCTTTTTCAGAAGACCTACATTAGACACTGTATAAATTATCAGGCTTGTGAAAAATAAATCAAGTGCAAGGTACCCAAGCTCTCTCCCACCCATACAATAAGCTAGAACTTACTTTAATTATGGCCCATCACCTGGCAAGAAATCAGCAGAATAAACAATAACACAAGGCCATGCAGAGACATTTTTCTTTTCAGTTCTTTTCAGAACTTGCTTCAGACATTACACACAAAAAATTGTTGCACTTGCTGGCCAGTTGTACCTAGATCTGTCTAGATTCAGTCTAGTTATACAAGGAATAAAAGAAACAGCTTAAATTAGCTAAGTAATATATTTATATCCAAAGTTACTGTGTCATCTGTTATTTAAGTAAGAACATTTTAACAGTGGATATAAAGGGGATAAATGTTGCCTTTGAAAATATAGTATAACTTAGAGCCGATTCAAAATGTGGCATGTACTGCTGTTTAATTTGCTTCAGATGGGGGGGAAAAATGCCATGTCTGTAAGTCAGCTCCCACAAGGCACAATATTATTCCACCAGGACCAGCATTCATGCCTCACAAAATTATGAAATTAACTTAATTACCATAACATTTTAAACAAAGGATTTGAAAGTTTGTTTCTTCTAAATTTTAACCCCTTTGAGCTGTTTTTAAACCTTTTGATTTTTTCAACTGTTTATTCATAGCCATTGTCAGAGTTCAATAACCTCTGGCCAGGTTCTTTTAGATATTCCACATGTGGAGGGTGCAATGTTTAATACCAAATTTACTTATTTAAAGATAGTGAATGTTACACAGGATTTCTGAAGACATACAGATTTTATTCCATAACACAATATCAATGTAAGTTACACTTAGCAAAATATATAGCAATTGCAAAATACAGTTTAAGCACAATACCATTGTGATTTCCATTACCGGTCTCTATAATATGCTCATCATCATGATGCTGTGTGTCCTCAGTCGCCAGGAAGGAATAGGTGGGTTGAAGCCCGCTCAAGCCCATTGCTCTCTTCAAAACTCTTCTCTTAGTTGTTCAGGTTTTAT
This sequence comes from Harpia harpyja, assembly GCF_026419915.1. Classification (NCBI taxonomy): domain Eukaryota; kingdom Metazoa; phylum Chordata; class Aves; order Accipitriformes; family Accipitridae; genus Harpia; species Harpia harpyja. The sequence continues at coordinate 26,805,283 of NC_068941.1, read as the reverse complement.
GCTCTGTGTTGGGCTGAGCCACATATTCACTCCCCCCTTGCTGGTCTAGCTAACTCAGGACAGTCAGGCTCTTATAGTGAACTCAGAGAGAAACATTTACACCACCAGTTCATCCATTCAACTCTTGATAGCTGTTTCTGTAAAACAAAGACCACCCTCCAGTCCCCTTTGTGCTGAAATAAAGTAAGCTTCTTTGCAACAGCTGTGGTCAGTCACACCCTGCATTATTCCCTGAATTTCACAGTCACATCACCCTTGCCCATCTCTTCTAAACCTTCTTTCATCAGTCACAGCCATGAACACCAGAATGTTGTTTTTATTGTTTGAGTGAAGCTGAAAGTATCACAAAATACACGAATCCAGGAATGGGACTTGCAAAGAAACAAGTATTCACCAAAACTGTGAAAAAAGCACAAAATCTACAGTAAGGCAAGAGCTCATAAAATTGTGAAAAGCTTCGCAGAGAGCAAAATCAGTCACAAAGAAATAAATAATTGCAATAACCTGAAATGCACTCTTGCACTCCTGTGGAATATTATTTTTAATAATTGCTTCCAAAATAGCCCTTATGCTCAAGCTTTGAGCTGCAAGCCCAGTGGAGTTGATGAAAATCAATAAGAAATACAGTTTCTTTAAGCAGTTGAGTATTGCAAAGAATAGAAAGCATTCTGTCTTGTCCAAGCCTCTGCTTAGAAAGTATGTGGTCATTTCTGAAATGCCAATGAGCTCCCTTCCTCCCTTTAAGGCTTGGTAGACCTCAAGGATGCTCTACACATGATAGAACTGTTCAACTCCACATGGAGCTGAGCTTTAAAGGAGTGAAAGAACCTTTAAATCATCTCTTTCTGAAGCAAGAGGTGTGTTTGTTGTACTCTTTCAGAGTTTCTTTAAGCAGGGCATTCAGCAGAAATATTGCTCTTATGGCAGGTAATTTAATTTTTAGCTGAATCTGTCCAATCCAACACAGCTCCAAAAAGGTCATAATTCCATTTGAAAAGGGATTTTGCATTTTTAAATATACTTCAAAATCAAATGTTTAATTAGAGGTAGTGTACTTTTCACACACCTTTTAACACTACAACACAGCTTTTCCCTATGGACTGGAAGTTTTTGAGGAAGGGCAGAGTGGTTAAGGGAATCATGTATATATTAAACTGAAAAAAAATCTGAAGTGAATTGTTACATTTGCATTTTTTAAGTTATAAAAAAGCAATGATTATGCTGGATTTTTATAAAGGAAAAAGCACCCAAAGATTTAACTAGATTTTCAAAGAATTCAACTCCCCTGGCTGATAACCAGCAAGTTCTCTGCAGCGATAAGCTCTCTGCAATTTAGACTCAAGGACAAAGGTTGCTTGATACTAAGCTCTTCTGAAATAGCAGGTGTCAATTCAATATGGTTTTTGAAAGGATAAGGAGTGTTTTCTGAAAGGGTCTCATTGTCCCACAATCGGGGTTCATTTACCCAGTGTGCAAGCCAATAACACACAGAGTCGAGGTATTTTTCAAACTAATTTCATTGATGTGCATGAATCGGTGCCTGTCTCAAGACAGCACACCCTTGTCTCAAAAATCCTCATAATTATACACTTAACATATATTCATTGTTATTTTCCTTAATGATTGGTTCTTTCTTCATCCGTCAAGTAAATTAGTGCACAGACTGTCTTCTTCCTTCATTGTCTTCTTTTGAGTAGGTGGTATCATTTGAGTAGGTGGTCAATGAGTTGGTGGTCGTGATGTCCCCCTGTAGGAATTACCTTTTACCTACTTCTTCCCTTATCTTGGCAGTTCCAAGTGGTTCTTCAAGGTTTATTGACCAGACCACAATCTGTTACCCTTTCTGACATAAACATCCTACTTATTTACAAAGACCCATTGTCTCGTAGTTTCTAAACCCTAAATCATGTCTAGTTATTGTTTCCCTATTTTAAATATTAACTGATGGGGGCTGTACACAGGACTTTAGCAGTTCCCTGTCAATCATATTATACATATTAATTGATAACATCATGAGCCTGACCTCCCCAACACGGTATTCCCTTGTCCCTGGTACCCTGATGATTTTTATCAGGCAGATGTTGTTTCTTTGGGAAAAAAATCCAAACCTTTTCAAATAATTTTATGTTTCAGAGAGTACGTTCTGGCATCTGCTGCTGAGCCCTGAAGAGGCACAGTTTAATACTGATTGATTGGCAAGTTTTTATGAGATCCTGTGGTTTCGGAATTCCTGAAGCAATGACTCTAGGTGACTTGGAAGTGCCTCAAAAGGCTACAAGCAGGGATTCCTGTTTCCTGCTTGTACCTGTCTCTTCTGGAAAGCCCCAGTTGTAACCATCCGTTTTTTGCCAGAGAGCTGCTTGATCTCTGGGAAGCCACTAAGCCTGTCTCTGCTGCTAGGAGCTGTCAGCCCATTGGAGATTATCCTTTCCTTCTTCACAGAGCTGCATATTAAAGTCTAGGAGATATGCAGACATCGCAACCAATTGAATGATTGGCTGATGATCTCTGGATAGCCGTATTTACAAGTATGGCAGTATGGGACCATACACAAACCTGATCAGACTCAGAACTGGTTTATGCTATCACAAATGGAGCCTTCCTGCCTGCTATCATGCTTATGCCACATCAAGAGATATTCAATTTTGAGGCGATAGCAATAGTAACAGTGAATTATCTCCTTTCCACATTCAGATTTCAGAGAACTCTGGGCTCTCCACAGAATAACTGTCATGCAGAAATTCTGGATCCAAGCTAGCCCATCAAACTAAGCACATGTCTATAAATTACTGATGTGTGCATCTTCCCTCTCATCTAGCTTCCAATGCTCTTTTCTTTCCTTCCTATATCCCTTAAATCAGTGTTTCCAGACAGCATGTTTTCAAAGAACAAAGTACAAATGTTTCAAGCTGGCTTAGTTAACAGAAGTTTGTTTTCCAGCTAGTGCTTTCTTCTTTCTTGAACACAAGCATGAAAAATGCACTTTCACTTAAAGCAGTATATTTTTTTAGCCTGTCCACATTACTCTAGGCATGAAGGTTTGTTTGGTACGGTACAAGAAGTGTAGATGAGATGTTCTAAAGATATAACCAGGGCAACATCTGAAAGCATATCCTATTTGAGATAAATTGTGAAAAATCAGGTAAGAATTAAAGACTTTCCCTGAAAGATCATTTGTGTTTTCTAGATGTATCAATTGGTCTAACAAAAAATACCACAACTCCTTACAAACATTGCTGTCTTTACACAAGGAATCATGCATATGTTAGGTGAACTGTGTGAGAATGAGAAGGTGGCCAAAACACCAGGGACTGAAGTGGGAATTTCCAAACAAAATGAATGGTCTGTAATTGCATAAACAAAAGAATTAGGGTTGCTGGGGCATGGCTCTGACACACTCACATACTCTGCAACTCAGGCCAAGGATGACTTTTAATGCATGTTCACCAGTGGACTATAATAGAATACCACTTTCCCTAGTAAAAGAGGTACATATTGATAATACATTGCAATGCCTAACAGAATATATCATAATATCCATCCTCTATGGATAGATATTAAAGTGATTAAAAAATTTTTGCAGGATAAAATCACTGTGTTTGATCCTTTCCTCCTTCCCTTGGAAACAGTGGTCAAGAAAAGTTCCTACAAGCAAGCTTTCTTCTCACCCTTCTGCCCCCCATTTAAATGCCTTTATTCCCTTCAAAGTCATCCAACTCTCTGCAGATTAATTTGTTTTAACAAAACAGTGAGGTTAAGAGCTTAGGTGAGATTTTTGTCAGACAGGAATGTGTCAAGAAATGGTGAGCAGCAATGGGCAAGGAGAATTAAAGAAAAAAAAGTGAAATGAAGTAAATGGCAGAGGGGAACCAAACACTGAGGAAAGAAGTGCAGTGGGAAGGGTAATTGTGATGCTTTTGCCCAGCAAGGATTACAGAGAGCTGGCTGAGCATGGGAGCCACACTAAGGATGAGCATGGGAGACTAAAAGGATGTATCCAGGTGCTGTAGAAGCTTGTATCTAGGAAAGAAAGAAAGAAGAAAGAAGAAAGAAGAAAGAAGAAAGAAGAAAGAAATGTGGTGGAGGGAATATGGTTGAACGCTGGCTACTGTGACTGAGCTGTTAACAAGACAACTTTCGTGTTGCCAAGCTTTGGAGGAAAACAATGGGGAAGAGCACTGGAGGGAGGTGAGAACTGCTAAGTACTGAAGCTTTTGCTGTGGGTTGAAGATTGGCAGAAGTATAAAGGCAATGCTTAAGAAATGGCTCCCTTGCTAGTTGTACTAACTTTTAGACACACAACTAAGTTGCATGTGCATGTGTGCTTACCAGGTGCTGCATGGATTTAATGCTGTACCTTTGCCAGTAATTTATAATTCTTTATTGCATTTGCATGCAGCACTTGATTCATCATCCTTTTGAGTAAATGGGTGTACCTTACTGGGTCCTGGCCTTGACCTTGAGTGCACTGCAATTACACATCTTTTTTCTGGTGATTCTCTCAAGCCAGCCTGGATGATAGCCAGGCAGTTTCAAAACTATATATATGTTTCATGTTAGAGCCTTAAATGTAATCTCTGATTAAACTTTTCAGTTTTCTATTTAGATTCTATGATAATAAATTGATATGTATGAGACTGCTTTGGGTGGCTGTAGAATTTCTGTCACTGGCGGATTTTAAGGACAAGTTAGAGAAACATCTGTCAGGACTGGTTAGGTATAGTTGATGTAACCTGTAGGTAAAATAGGTAACACACAAATGATTGTGTGTTTAAAAGACCGTGTCATCTAAATAGAGAAGTTTCTACAGCTAAGATGGTGTTGAGGTGTAGACATAACAAGAGACTAAATTGCTTCTGTAAAAGGTGGGTGTCTATTGCCCAGTATCCCTGACAAAAGGCTAAAAAGGAAGAAGCTGAAAAAGGACATGCGGGAGCTGCAGCATCTGAGTCCTAGTCCTCCACTCTTAGGATATGGTAGAGAGAAAAGAGGATTTTTGATGTTCTGTAGTTTGAAATACACTAAACTAAACAGCCCTTGGTAACAGAAACTGGGCTTTTCAGCAGGTGCTGATGGCTCTTAATACCTTCCACACATCTGCTTTCTGTAGACCTGTTCAAACTCTGAAAAAGGGCCTGATATCTCACATCTTATTGAGGGAATCTTCCCTATTTACAGAGGTATCGGAGCTATGGTGTTACAAAGTGTATAAACTTAATCAAGCTTAAGACTTACAGAAACCCAAAACAAACTGGGAGATGGTGTTAGCTGCACTGAGGCAGTGGTGAGCAGCTGAAAAAAAAGTGGCTGGGAAAGTGCTTTTGGTTGCCATGGCTGAAGTGAAGCTTAAAACAAAAGATGAAAAAAGGACAGTGAGGTTGTCTGTAGGATTTCTTTCTTGAAGGGCGGGGGGGGGGGGTGCCCACAACTTTCTCAAGGCTGTCAGAAAAGTGAAGATGAAGGCAGCTGAGGCTGATTCCTCTGGCAGGACAAAGGAGGCAATCTGGCCATAAAGCACAAGTAGTCTTCGGTGCAGCTCTAGAATCAACACTGACTGTTCCTCCTGAGGCACAGAAATACCACAAAAACTGCAGGGAGGAGAGGACTGTGTCTTCACAGCTTGGTCATATGTATGTAGAAAACCTGAAATACTTCAAAACTTGTATGGGGTGCCTAGGAAAGAAGGAAATTCTATGCTTTGACAGCTGTTCCTAAAAGTTGGTTAAGAACAGGTGGCATGGTCCACCCCAATGAGTCTCTGTCATTATATGGATTTAAATTTATAGAATAATTAGCCAGTCATTGATTCCAGGGTCAGAGATTTCCTGGCAAGTAAAAATCTGTGTAGGGGCTGTTGGCTTGAGATTTCTTTACCCAACAGGTTAAAAAGTGCCAGGAAATGACTAATCTGGAGTTCACCATAGCTATTATATACCAGGACAGTGTAAAGATTAAATGAAAAAGTGAAGCAATTATCTTATTTTCTAGAAGAAAATTAAAACTAGAAATGTTGGTTGCTGCCTGCTCTGTTAACTGCCCTGTGCTGGCCTTCTTGCTCTGGAGTGGTGGGAAAATTTTTAGAAGCAGGACTTGATATTTTACCTTGAGCTAGTTCAAAAGATACTTTTCTGGGAATATTTTAATTCTTCTGTTTCCTGAGAAAAGTTTAAACATGAACAAAAAAGGTTTAGAATTTCCAAAAAACCCCCAAACTTGTTACTAATAAAATTTGGGGAACATGGGAGAATAATGAAGATACTGAACTTGACCATCCTGGCAACTATCATCTTGCAAGTGCTTTTGCTAACATTTTGGTCAAACAATGTCAACAGCTGTCTATCTCTGGAGATAAAAAAGAATAAGCACAGAGCCGTTCTTTCCTCTTATAACTTCAGGTTCTACTGTGTCTACTTTCCTTTAAAACAGGATTTCTTCCCTTAAAATTGTGCAAACATACTATGTTTTCTTATACAAAGCATGTTTATTTCAGTGCTGAACTGTTTCATCAACATATTTCCTGTGTAGCTACAAAGAGGTTTCAAAATTTATTAAACATTTTTTACCTTTTTTTTTCCCAGTTACATAAATACATAAAGCTGTTGATGGACTGCTGTTATAGAATATGTGAATCACTTACTGCTGTCAGTTCCTGTGCTTTAAACATACAAGAAAATCTTCAGAAATAAGCAGTGAACTGCTGATCCCAGTGTTATTCCAGCAGTACTTCCACAACATTGCCCACTTACAAAGAAAGCTGTGTGCAGCTTCTCCCACTCCCTGTGGTATTCAGCAGGCTGTTGATAGCAATTCATAGCAAACAGGGAATGGAAAAGGATATGTGCAAACTTAACAGAGATTCTTGGAATAATATCATTATAGGGCTGTATTGATTCTCCCCCCCGCTTTGTATGTTTCAGCAAACTGTATACTGTTGCAAAGAGATAATGATTTTAAGGGGTGGATGTCAAAATTGCACTCATATGTTTGGCCAAATTATAGTTGTGAGTCAATGAAGCAGACAACAATTATAAGGCAGTCTCCCGGAAGATTAGAAATCCTGTAGACTCCAGCGATGTTAGCTGCATTTTAGAGCGGTTATTATCAACAGAGCTACATCAATTTGCACCAGGCACTGGGTTGAGGTATTGCACACACTAACTCCATATGAGAATTGGGCCAAATCTGGCCTGAGGAATGATTCATGTGTCATGGCCCTTTATTCTTTAGCCTGGGATCTGAGGCTCAGAGCTTAGATGCTTTGCACAGATTGAACTGCTGGCTTTCTCTGAAACTTAGATTGCCGAGGCTTCACAACAAACAGAGTGTAAATTCAGGCGAAGAAACACGTAAATGTCATCACCCCCACCTCTAATTTTAAGGAGTCCGTCTAACACAAGGCAACAATATTGGCTTAGTTCCAACAAAAAGTTTATAGTTTAATGAAAATCTTTATACATTTTAGTCCAGAACCATTAAAAGAAACCAAACTGCAAGTTTTGATTGAGGTTCAGAAGATGGGGTTTTTTTGACAGAACAGTCAGTTGTGGTTTTCCTAGCACTGAACTGTTTCAGCTCCCTTGAACAGAAGAGCAGGCCTTTCCTTATTGTTTCAGTCTTGCAGAACTGTTAGAAACTAGCCAATGTATTATAATACAAAACATGTTTGTTTAGGGCCAGGTTGGGGTAAGCGGCAAAAGAGAAGTGTCCCAGCAGCTTTTTCCTACCTGTCCACAACCCTGTGGGCACATATTCTTGAGTCAGAAAGGATCTTTGTTTAATGACCCTTTTTGTAACTTCAGGCAATATGGTATGTTTTAAGGAGAAATCCCATCCAGTGGTAGTACAAAGGAAAAAGCATCTGTGGTGGAGAGTTGGTTTTATATTTCCTTTGGAGAATTGGTTTGCATATGTGGGTATTCATGCATGTACCTTACAGGAAATGTGAATCCAGGCCTTCGGGTGAGAATTTTATACTGCAAAAGTCTTCTGCTTCACCTGCTGTACAGCTGACTTTTCTATTTAATGCTTTTCCACAGAGGTCCTGAAAACACCATTAGGAGTTCCACAGGCTGTAAAAAAAAGTTTAGTTATGGATTATAACATACCCAAATCCTTCTTTTCTCATATATCTCATCTATCTCATCTATCAGGCATCACAGCTATGGGTAGCTACATGGTCAGAGCCCCAGAAAGAAGAGCTCTGGAGCTCAGCTAAATTTAGGCTGTGTGTTGGGAAAGGAAATATGGGGGCAGAACTACTCTGGAAATTTCTCAGAAGATGTGGTATAAATGACTGCTGGCAGACCACTGAGTTCGTGTTTGGATGTGCACCTTGTGTATTGTGAGAGTTTAGTCTCCCACCAAGCCTGGGCAGCTTAGCTGCTGGGTGACCTAAAGGCTGTCAGACATGCGGTCAGGTTCTGGCAGGATGGCTTTGCCTTCCCAGAGCAGCCATTGTGGACAACACTGTATGAATGACCTAATTTTGCAGAGTTTGTACTTCATTTCCATGGAAATTGTAAATTCACTTTCCCCAGAAGCCTTAAAGCACCCCTGTACTCCTGTACTGGCTGGTGCTCTGTTACAGAGATCTGCTGCTGCTCCTCTGTATCTGAAAGCATGGCTCATTTTCTTTGCCTGTGTCTTTCCGTATAACATTGAAATTCCTCATCTTGGGTTAAAAGATAAGTCTATAAAAACATGGCATGTTCATCTGGTCTAAAGTGGGATATGCCTTGACCAGCAAGAGTTAACAGTGATAAGGCATCCTGCTTTCTTGCATCTGCAGTTGACATGCAGGTGAAGCATACTGGGTAAATGAGAAAAATTGGGGAAAAAAAAGAAAATCAGATTTTCCTCAATGCTTATTGTTGTTAAACTTTACTATTGCAGAAAAGACTATTTTGCCTAGCTGTGAATATAACAACTCAAATGTAGGACTGGTCAAGAATGAATAAAGAGCAGGTTTGCCAGCAAACTTGCTTGAAACAGTTCCTGTGTTCTTTCTCAGTCACAATATTTAGAAGATAAGCCTTCTGGAGGTCATCTAGACCTCTCCCGTGCTCAAAGCGAGACCACAGTTTTAACTGTTTCAATACTTACATTGTTCTTGTTTCTCAGAACATTTTACTGAAAGATTTGGAGTTCTTTTTGGACAAAGCCAACTGTAAAACAAACATTGAGGAAGTCGATATATTAACCATATCTAGTTACAATATAACTGATCACAATAACTTTAGGATTAACTCTTTTATGGAGTGAAGTGGAAGAGGTGAGAACTTGTTCCAGAATTAGAACTAGACTGAATATTCATTACATTTTGTTATGCTTATATGGCTTGTTTCTTTTAATAATCATAAGGCTTTAGATTTTTATGTATTTTATACATATATAATAAGAACGTGTGTGTGTGTGTGTGTGTATATATATATTCTTTATCCAGATCTTCTGCTACATTCAGACTGAAACCTGAGAGGACCCCATTTTCCAGTTAGTTAAGGTGCAGTCAAACTCTTAGAAAGAAGACTACTTCTTGCAGAGACTTAAATCTTTTAAGGGTACCTTATGATATTCAAATGTAGCTTAAATGCACATATAAATCTAAGCTTTAGGCTTGATTTGCCTAAGAGTAGAAACACCAGAAAGATTAAAGAAAAGAAAAGCTCTGGATAACAGCATCTTTCCTACCTGTCTTCGGTTTGCAACAGTTTGGCAAAGTTTGTTCCCTCTTCTAAAGAGGAGTCTTGGTTATCTTCCAGCTTCTTAGTTTCTTGGTCCCAGTTAATGAAGCTGAAGTGTGCAAAGTTACCATGACTAAGTAAATTAAATGTCTTGGAAATGTTCAGTTTCTCCTGCTTTTTCAGAAGTTTCTGATGGGTTTCGCTGGGGTGGCATTTGCCTTTAAAATGCCCAAGAGGTTATGTCACATCTTCTTGCAAAACTTTTGATTTCAAAGCAGCTATCAACCAGAAAAGCTATTTACCTGCAGATCTTCTCCATGAAGAAGGACAAAGGAAGTATGAGAGCATCCTGAAAGCTTATACAGTTAAGCCGTAGATGACTGCTAATAATTGAGAATTTACAATGGGAAGCTTTAGCATAACTGTATCTGCTGACACCCACACTGTCACAACATTGTCTTTTTAAAGTCCATTGCTTAATGAAGGTTTGCCTCAAAAATACTTATTGCTAGGGGAAGAGTTGCATCGTGATTCTGCCCAGTTGATGTCAGAAGACTTTCTGCTGATCTACATGTGCCAGTTCCAAAAGAGCGAGAGCCAGTGTGACAGTGACTCACTGGATTTACTATATACAGAAACTATTTGTTCACTGTGTACTGTAAATCTCAGTATATGTTACACCACTAGTGCAAGGCAGGTAGTGTCTACCAGCAAGGTAGACATTATATAGATTTCATGTTATGGGAATTTCACATCCACTGATTGGAAGGAAAACCTGGGGACAAGGTAAGACAGGCAACTTGAGGAAGTCTGTTACTACCTCAGTACACGGAATAATTGTCAGGGCTACAGAAAAATTACACTACCCCAGAATATTGTGGAAAGAACTGCAATGTTGCAGCTGGAATAACTACAACCTTCTGTGTGGGATACAGAGATCACAGGACCAGTAGGTCCCACAAGTATTTTGTTATAATACTGTGTTGGAAATGGAATAGTTCAAAGTGTTTAAAAAAAAAAAAAATCCCAACTGAGTTATGTAGGTGATATGAAGCCTGCCATTATTTGCCCAGAATCACATGGTAGACTAGGACACTGTCACTGTATGACTGGCTGTCAGCAAAGGCCAAAAATTTGCAGAGTTTGAAGAATAGGCTACTTTTAAGCATCTGTGGAATGCTTAAACGAGGCAGGACTCTAGAAATCATATGACTGAATAAAAAGTGCTAGTAAAGTATGAGCTCTCTGTATGTTAATGTGAAAGACAGTACAGGACTCCCTTATGTCATGGCACTGGCTCTTTTTACTGTGTGGAAGAGGGGTGGGAGATGAGATAGTGAGGTTGACACCTGATAACTGCCATAGTTTGCAGCCTGCCTTCTCCAGCAAATTAAGGCTTTAAAAAGATCTTTCTGCTAGATTCATGTGAAGGTGAGATGGTGATTTATTAGATCCTCCTGCATGCTCATCAAACCTTGAAGGTGAACAAAAATAGGAAGATTATATCAACTACAGCAGCAGGTGCTAAACCTTGCTCAGAGGGCTATTTTGCACGTAAAACACCTAATTAGAGCTTCTGATTTATTTATTTATCTTTGGTCCCCTGGTGGCATGCCAGCAACAGCCAGCTCTTGTAGGCTGCCTTACTTTGTTATGTCCCAGTTCTTAAAGAGCATGAAAGCAGCTTGCATAAAGGTCTGCAATTTAACACAATCCATCATTGTAATTTCTTTCGTAAGCTTTATTTTTTTACTATTAGAATGTTGTTTCTAAACTTTGGAATGCTTTAAATAAAGGGTAAAAACAGGCAGGGCAGCCACACTGGAAGACTTCAAATGAAATTTCCTTCTTTGAATGGCACTGTAACTCTCTGGATTTTAGACTACCTCTAAGGGAATGACAAAGCCTCTGTGTCTAAAAAACATAAATGATTAAGTCACTATATGCCCAATTTCTTCCCACGGTCTTGCATCCCAGAAGCTTTCTCCAATTGCCCTGAAATGTGCTGGGTTTTTTTATTTCATTAGTCCATGTGTCCAAAACTTTCACATTTGTTGCTGAAAGACAAACTGTATCGTCATCTATCTAGCCAGGAGAGTAAAATTCTGCTTGTCTGCAGTGTCCCTAAGAAAAAAACAATTTGGCATGGATGACCAGCATGGTGCCTAACGTACATTTATGTGTTACAGAGCTTTGAGGCTAGCTATTTCCTTAGCTCTCCTTTAGCACAGTAGACACTGAACACAGCTGGAGAAGATATTTATCTTCTCTAACCACTAGTTTTGTTCCATAAAACTTGCTGAGGAAGAGAAGAACACAATAAAAGTGCGTATGGAAGAGGAATACTGTCTCATGACTAAGCCTGAATGTGGCTCCAGACTAGTGGCAGGAGTTCATCTTCCAAGATCTGTGCAGGGGCACAGCTTTACCAGCAAAGATAGAGAGCATCTCTTTCCACTTGACTGAGTGAAGGGACCTGAACCTGTATTGCTGCTCCCTGGGTCAGTATTTGTTGCTAGGTTATTATAAAGAGGGTGGTGGTTTGTTTCTCTGCCACCCCCATGGGCTTGGTTCATAAATAAAATGTCTCTTAAGTGCATTTGGGTGCTAAAGAGATATGGTGAATCATGAGCAGGGTGCAAAAGTGTATGGTAGTAGCATCCAATGTATGGATTATGCAGAAAAGCAGATGTTTTCTTCAGACAACTGTTGGGAAAAACATTGATGCATGTTTATCTGAGGCTGGATTTGGACTTACAAAATGTTTTACAGATTTTGGGTGTAGAACTGAATTTCCCCTAGAGTGAGAAGAAAGAAAAAACCATACCAGTTCAGCAAATCTCATGATCTTGACTCCAGTCTTATGATACTATATTTTGGCTCATGGTGTTGGCAGTTCGCTCTGATCAGTGTTGATGTGGTTCCCTTTTGACCTGCCCTGAGCATGGTCCCTGCCTTAAGGTATAGTGACTTATCAAAAGTACCTTTTGCTTGCAGTCTCCTACCTCTTTCAGTAGTGGAGCTCCTAAATGAGAGCAATCCAAAGACTTTTAAACTAACTTCCAAATAAATGGGCATAATGGGATGAATGAAGTGCTTGAACATGAAATAAGTCAAGGGGTTTGTGGGGAGATGTCAGAGACTTTAAAAGCTAGGTGATAGAAGCTTGTAATAGAAGCTGAAATGGAGACTTCTGTGGAAATTAAGGACATGGAGGTATATACTTATTTATTATTTAAATATGTTAGGATTTCTACATTGTCTACCTATGAAAAGGTTAGAGGCAGAGAACCTCTAACTCAATTAGTATGGATTTAGTTGGCACAAATTTCAACTTGATCTCAGAAACCTGAAAATCCAGAAGACTTTTACAATACTTGTCTAATGAATGATATGGAGTGTCTCTGCCCCTGGCCTTACAATAGGGAAGCTTTTGAGGAGCATTCTATCTGTAAGCATTTGGTTTACAGAAGGTTTTTTCTGCTGTTGGAGAAAAATAAAAAGTTTTGGAAGGCTGCATCCCCAAAAGTCAGCCTGTTCTGTCCCCTTCCCTACACATCTGGGGAATGGGGAAGGGCAGCAGCAGTTAATTATTTGCTTCCTGGCTGCTGACTTGACTGCAAGCAGTGGCTGCACCTCATTGGGCTGCTCTGAGCCTCCTGATAGGCAGATAGGACTAATCACAGCTAACTCAGGCATGGCCCCAGCAGGCTAGAATTGGGGAGCTAACACAAAAAGGGCTTTCTTTTTTATGTAGTAAACATGGTGTCATGGTTTAAGCCCAGCCAGCAACAAAGCACCACACAGCCTCTCACTCACTCTTCCCCACGTGGCTCCGGTGGGATGAGGAGGAGAAAATATAAAGAAAAGCTCATGGCTTGACACAAGGGCAAGGAAAGATCACTCACAAATTATGGTCATGGGCAAAATGCAAGACTCAACTTGTGGAAAAAACAAAATCAATTTACTTTATTACAAGTCAAATCAAAACAAGGATAATCAGAAGTAAACCCAAACCTTAGAACACCTCCCCCCCCACTTCCTTCCTGGCTCAACTCCACTCATTATTTTCTCTGCTACCTCCTCCCCCCAGCAGCTCAGGGGGATGGGGAATGGGGGTTGGGGTCAGCTCCCCACACTTTGTCTCTGCTGCTCCTTCCTCCTCAGGGGGAGGACTCCTCACTCGTCACCTCCTCCAGTGTGGGGTCCCTCCCATGGGAGACAGTCCTTCACAAGCTCCTGCATGGGTCCCTCCCGCAGGCTGATCTTCAGTCACAGACTGCTCCAGCGTGGGGTTTCCCATGGAGTCACGGCCATCTTCAGGGCACCCACCTGCGCTGGTGTGGGGTCCTCCATGGGCTGCAGGTGGGCATCTGCTCCCCCGCTCCCCTCCATGGGCTGGGGGGGGACAGCCTGCCGTCTCACCATGGGCTGCAGGGGCATCCCCTCCTCCCCTGCTCCTCCTCCCCCTCCTTCTGCACTGACCTCGGTGTCTGCAGAGGGGTTCCTCTCACATTCCAATTTCCTCCCCCACTGCAGGTTCCCCTTCTTAAATATGTTTTCCCAGAGGCACTACCATCATCACTGTTTGGGTCGGCCTGGGCCAGAGGAGGGTCCGACTTGGAGCCAGGGAAGCTTCTAGCAGCTTCTCAGAGGAGCCACCCCTGCAGCCCCCTCTCCCACTACCAAAAGCCCACCACACAAACCCAAAACACATAGGAAGAGTGGATCCCACCCCTAGGCTGCCTGCTGCAGGGATTCAGAAAGATGCCGAGAATTTATTATAGAAGGAACAAATATGGGTATGTCTGAGAGAAGACATCTTTGGTGGGCCTGCAAACACCAACCTTAATGCTAAGATACAGTGTGGTGGGATTTCTTTGGCTTGCTTCTGACCTGATGAATGGTGAGTGTATGAAAGGAGAAAGCTGTGTTGTTCCTTGTAAGGCAGCATTTCTTCAGCATGTAATAGTAATAGTAATAGTAATAGTAATAGTAATAGTAATAGACCCTTGAAAGAAATCCAGGTTAATGTTCCAGGAGTGCAGTTAATCTTATAACATAATGTTGTCTTTCATAATGCCAGTACTTATGTATGTGGTGGGTTGACCCTGGCTGGATGCCAGGTGCCCACCAAGTCACTCTAGCACTCCCCTTCCTCCATGGAACAGGAGGAGGAAAATACAATGAAATGCGCTCTCGTTGAGATAAGGACAGGGAGATCACTCAGCAATTACCGTCACGAGCAAAACGGACTCGACTTGGGGAAATCAATTTAATGTATTGCCAATTAATAAGAGAGTAGGATAATGAGAAATAAGAACAAATCTAGAAAAAAACCACCTTCCCCGCACCCCTCCCTTCCTCCCAGGCTCAACTTTACTCCTGATTTTCTCTACCTTCTTCCCCTCCCAAGCAGCACAGGGGAACTGAGAACGGGGGTTGCGGTCAGTTCATTACACTTTGTCTCTGCCACTCCTTCCTCCTCACACTCTTCCACTGTTCCACTGAGGGGTCCTTCCCATGGGACCTAGTCCTTCACGAACTTCTCCAATGGGGGTCTGTCCTATGGGCTGCAGTTCTTCATGAACTGCTCCAGCGGGGATCCCTTCCATGGGGTGCAGTCCTTCAGGAAAAGACTGCTCCAGCATGGGTCCCCCACGGGGTCACAAGTCCTGCCAGAAAACCTGCTCTAGCATGGGCTCCTCTCTCCATGGGTCCACAGGTCCTGCCAGGAGCCTGCTCCAGCATGGGCTTCCCACAGGGTCACAGCCTCCTTTGGGCATCCACCTGCTCTGGTGTGGGGTCCTCCATGGGCTGCAAGTGGGTATCTGATCTACCATTAACCTCTGTGGGCTGCAGGGGGAGAACTTGCTTCACCATGGGCTGCAGGGGAATATCTTCTCTGGCACCTGGAACATCTCCTCCCCCTCCTTCTTCACTGACTTTGGTGTCTACAGGGCTTTTTCTCTCATGTTTTATCATTCCTCTCTCCCAGCTCCTGCTGTGTAGCGGTTTTTACCCTTTCTTAAATATGTTATCATGGGTGTACTACCACCATTGCTGATTGGCTTGGCCTTGGCCAGTGGCAGGTCCATCTGGAGCCAGCTGGAACTGGTTTTGTCCAACATGGGGACAGGTCCTGTGTCTTCTCACAGAAGCCACTCCTGCAGCCCCCCCCAGTATCAAAAACTTGCCATGCAAACTCAATAAAAGAAGCAAGTTTACAGGGTGTGTTAGTGTTGGCTGGGATAGAGTTAATTTTCTTCATACTAGCTAGAAGGGGCTATGTTTTAGATTTGTGCTGAAAACAGTGTCGATAAAACAGGGATGTTTTCATCATTGCTGAGCAATGCTTACAAATTCAAGGTCTTTTTTGCTTCTCACAACAACCCACCAGCGAGGAGGCTAGGGGTACACAAGAAGTCGGGAGGGGAGACAGCTGGGACAGCTGACCCCAACTGACCAAAGGGATATTCCAGACCATATGATGTCATGCTCAGTATATAAAGCTGGGGGAAGAAGAAGGAAAGGGGGACATTCGGAGTAATGGCTTTTTGTTTTCCCAAGTAACCATTTGTATTGGGTTTGTGTGGCAAGGTTTTTGTAGCTGGGGCGTTACAGGGGATGGCTTCTGTGAGAAGTTGCTAGGAGCTCCCCCTTTGTCTGACAGAGCCAATGCCAGATGGCTCCAAGACGGACCCGCCGCTGGCCAAGGCTGAGCCAATCAGCGATAGTGGTAGTACCTCTGGGGTAACATATTTAAGAAGGAGAAAAAAAGTTGCAGCGGGCACAGAAACAGCAGCCGGAGAGAGGAGTGAGAACATGTAAGAGAAACAACCCTGCAGACACCAAGGTCAGTGAAGAAGAAGGGGGAGGAGGTGCTCTAGGCGTCGGAGCAGAGATTCCCCTGCAGCCCATGGGGAAGACCATGGATAAGCACGTTGTCCCCCTGCAGCCCATGGAGGTCCACAGTGGAGCAGATATCCACCTGCAGGCCATGGAGGACCCCACGCCGGAGCAGGTGGATGTCCAAAGGAGTCTGTGACCCCATGGGATGCCTGCGCTGGAGCAGGCTCCTCGCAGGACTTGTGGACCCATGGAGAGAGGAGCCCATGCTCAAGCAGGTTTTCTGGCAGGACTTGCGACCCCGTGGGGGACCCACGCTGGAGCAGTCTGTGCCTGAAGGACTGCATGCCGTGGAAGGGACACATGCTCGAGCAGTTTGTGAAGAACTGCAGCCCATGGGAAGGACCCACGTTGGAGAAGTTCATGGAGGACTGTCTCCTGTGGGAGGGACCCCACGCTGGAGCAGGGGAAGAGTGTGATGAGTCCTGCCCCTGAAGAGGATGAAGCAGCAGAGACAAAATGTGATGGACTGACCGTAAACCCCATCCCTGTCCCCCTGCACCACTGGGGGTAGGTAGGTAGAGGATCTGGGAGTGAAGCAGTGCCCAGGAAGAAGGGAGGGGTGTAGGGAAGGTGTTTTGAGATTTGGCTTTATTTCTCATTACCCTAGTCTGGTTGATTGGCAATAAATTAAGTTAATTTACCCCAAGTTGAGTCTGTTTTGCCCGTGACGGTAATTGGTTGAGTGAGTCTTTATCTCGATCCACAAGCTCTTTGTTATATTTTCTCTCCCCTGTCCAGCTGAGGCAGGGAGTGATAGAATGGCTTTGGTAGGCACCTGGCATCTAGCTAGGGTCAACCCACCACAATCTTTTATGATGGAGACCTGCTTTCCTGGAGATGGATGAACACCTGTGTGCCGATAGGAAGGAGTGGATGAATTCCTTATTGTTCTTTGCTTGCGTGCACGGCTTTTGCTTTACCTATTAACCTGTCTTCATCTCAACCCACAAGCTTTCCCACTTCTACCTTTTCAATTCTTTCCCCCATCCATCCAGTGAGGAGTGAGCGAGCAGCTGTGTGGTGCTTAGTTGCCAGCTAGGTTTAAATCGTAACAGTCCTTTTTGGCAACCAACGTGGTGCTTGCAGGGATCAAGACAATGACAGCTTTGATTGGAACATGCTATATGGCATTTATAGTTATTATTGCTGGTTAGCTATTAGTTGGCATGCTCCTGTGCTTGCCATGAGACTTGCTTGCCTTACTGTATAGTAGAGTCTTGTGCTTGTTAGTGGCTGCTTTTTGCTTTTGCTGCTTGATGTACTGCTTATCATTTTATTCTGCTGTGCCTGGGAACATTTTGATAACAGCAATAGTGATGTGCCTGGGCTGGCAGATGGCCAGGGCATTGCTGCTGTTTCTGTGCTGCTGTACTGGACAGGCGGGAACTCCAGTGTGAACTCAAGTCAAAGGGACTCTGGCCATGGATAAGTCCACTGCAGAGCAGGTACACCTTGAAGCTTCTGTGCCTGTGGTTATGTCCGTGCTGCAGCATGTATACCTCTGAAAGGATTGTGGCCCAAGGATAAGTCCACGCTGGAGAAGGTACACCTCGAAGCATCTGTGGCTGTGCATGAGGTCATGCTGGAACATCTCAAAGCATGTGACCATGGATAAGCCCAAGACAGAGCAAGTACACCCCTGGAGGGACTGCAGCCATGGGTAGGGCCACGCTGGAGCAGGGCCACGCTGGAACAGGTGCACCTCAAAGTGACTGTGACTGTGGATAAGTCTACACTGCAGCAGGTATACCCCTGAAGAGACTGTGGCTCATAGATTAGGCTCCACCTGGAGCAGGTACAACCCTAAAGTACTGCAGTCTGTGGATAAGTCCAAGCTGGAGCAGGGGCAAGGGGAGGAGTTCATTGCAATCTTAAACCCTATGCTCTGGTGCAAAGGGACCAGGGGTGGAGACTGTAATGGAAATATCTTTAAATTGTTGTAACCTGGGATTTGGGTTGCATGTTAAGGGAATTACTATAGCAGGAACCCCTTGTGGCTAGCCAGGATAGAAGCAAGGGGAGGAGTTCATTGCAATATTAAACCCTATAACCTGGCCTAAAGGGACCAGGGGTGGACACTGTAATGGATATACCTTTAAACTGTTGTAACCCTTGATTTGAATTGCATATGTTATAGGAATTACTATAGCAGGAATCACCCAAACCAATGGAGCACAAGCCTTACAAGAAGCAGCACAAGTGCAGCAGTGACTCCACCTGAGCTGGCTCTGTTGGCCAATAACTCCATGCAACACACCACGTCTCCCGTCCTGACTGACCACCATAACAGATGGACCTCAAAGTCATGGACTGAATGAACTCAGTGAACATTTCGTGGACATGTGGGGACATTTTATGGAAATTTTACAGGAAAACTGGTGGTGAGGAAATGTGCTGGGGTCTTTTGGTTGTTTTCCATTCTGATGTAGTGCTCAATCAGTTTTACAAACCTTATAGACAGGGTCAGCATCAAAGAAGAGGAACTGTAAACGTGTATGAATCCTGCTGGGACTGATGAAGGTCTCTTTCTAGGTACCATTGTGCTGTTTTCTGAACCAAATTCAGCCAGAGGGGAATGAATGTAAAGAGAATTGCTTAGGAAAACATAGGCATTCTTTACACATCCTCAGTACTACTGAATAGTTATGTGTAATTCTGTTTTAATTCTAGTATTTGGAAATAATGGTATTGATGCAAAGAATAAAAACCTATGGGTTCATGGTTATTCATGGTATGTCATGTGAAGCACTATGTGCCTGCATGATACTGTCAACACAGTTCTTGTTTCCCCTTTCAGTTCCAAGTAAAACTCAAGTATTATAGTAGAGAAGGATTTCGTTTTTCTGCCTTAGAGGCAACTCTACTGACTGCTAGTTAGGTGTTCTTAGGAAAACAACTTAATTTTTACTTGCTGGAAATTTGATGGTGTCCTAAAGATCCTGAATGTGCATCATGTCAGTGTTTAGGTTTTGAGTGCAGGACCTGACCATTTCAAGATCCATGAATAGGGTGCAAATTCTGCTTGTGTGAGACTTAAAAATTCATCTTCTTATGACCTGGAATAACCTCCTTTATTTGTCTAATGTCACCCTACTACTGTAAGAAAAAAAAAGTTTTGTTTAGAGTACTTCTCTTGAGGAGAAATTCATAAATATCCTTTCTAAGTATTGCTCATTTAAAACTCCATACTTAATTCAGAAGTAGACAAAAATATATTTCCTCCATGGAGTAGGAACTTCTACTTTTTCTCCTAAATCAAATTCCAGCAGACATGTCTGATTTTCAGTGCTATATCCTTTCATCAAAATTCATTCGATCAAATGAACCCTTGTCTTTAAAAATGCTTGTCTCCTTTGTTCAGATTTTCCTCTCTTCCTGTTCAGTAGTGTCTCCCTGAATCAGATGCTGTTTTGGAGGTCATTTGGATAGCAGTAGTCTTTTTGTATTAGCTTATTAGAATTTCATAATCCTAAGGGCAGAGCCCCTTCTGGGAGTGAGAGTTAACCTTTGTCTGAAGAGATGCTCGTATGGAAATGTGTTCCCCATTTACCTGAAGATGGTTAAACCTGCACAGTACAAAGCACTTGGTCTTCTTCAAAATGTTTTGTGTTGTGGGCTCGTTCAGCTTAAAGAAGTAGTCCTGAAGTGTTCACCAGTGCCTGACCAAAGCTAAATATCCAGATTTTCTATTCCCCTGCATGAAAGAAGAAGCTGGCTTGTTTCAACCGTCAGCCACACAGGCTTCCAGAAGAACAAAGCCAACAGCATTGTGGCAATATGTAGTTTTCCTTGTTGGTATCTTCAGGAGATGGTAAATATTGAATGGTCTCTGAACTGCCTCATATGTTTCAGATTTTGAGGCTTACTGGAAGGATATCGAGAACTTGTTTCTTGTTTCAATATGTGCTTTATGGGAAAGACAAGAGAAAAAATTGCCTTTGTGGATGCAGCATTGGGGGTTGAGAGTTGGGAAACCTTGGTTCTTGAGACTGTCATAGATACTTGTGGTTGTGTTAGACACAGCAGTAGAAACTCAGTGCTTATGAGGATTCCTACTCCTCACTTGTTTGCCCTGGATTCATGTTTTTACAAATGGAGATACATATTTTAGTTTGCCTCAGAGAAACTACATCTTTATTCCTGGAAGCCCTGCTACATTAAGGACTGGGATCAATAGTACACACAGTAAGTACACTCTGGACTTTGCAGAACTGAAATATTTTCTTACAAGGAGACTGGAGATCTTTGGAGAAAAGTCTCCTACACTTTTTGAGCTGCCTGATATTAGAAAATTGTATCTGGAAGTACAAAACAGAGGTTTGAAAGATGTCAGCTAACATAAGTCTTGCAAAGCATAGCATAAATATTATTGAAAGAAGTCAAACAAGTCAGGGGCTATGTCAGAGTCACGAGCATGCGTAGTGAGGCATAGATAATGAAATCAGAGCACTTGCTGCCTGATGCAGTGAAAAACACTGTGGGGCCAGGCTGTTGGCAGCAGTTTATGCTAAACTGCCAGATTGGACACAGTTCAGGGGAGAGGTATATGTGCATGTGAGCCAGTGGAAGGAAAAAAGAACAAAAAAGGGAGGGGGTTGCTAATCAAAGGTAAATGATTTCTGAAGACAACATTCTATACTGTGCTAAATAATTTTTTCTGGGTTCTGCCTAATGAATTTTAAATCAATAGTTCTAGTGTACACTTATCTACACAATTTTCAGCAGAGGTATTTTACCTTGCCATGTTGTGGGTGAAGCCTGTTGTAGCAGAAAATTGTAAATGATTCAGAAATGGAAAATTGTAGCCAGAAAATTCTACATAATTTCATATGGGAAAACATGAAGGTAAGAGAAGCCTTCCTTTTGCTGTAGAAAAATATTTTTTGTAGAAAAAGATGTCTGGGGTGCCAAATACTGCTGAACAACAACTTTGGAACTTGCTGGAGATGTTTTGCGTTTCCTTTTTAGTTCCCACCTGTTCACATGTACATTTCCTAGTATGCCTGTTTGCCCCTTCTTATACAACATCATTGGTGATGAAATGAAATCATAGGTATTCTTGCTGTGTAAGCTCAGCAATGCCAGTCTGCATTCAGTGACAAGCAGGTAACATCTATCAGCTCTGCAAGGACACAGTTTTTGAAAACTGTGTTTTCGTGCTATTTATAGTAATTGAAATAGGTGTAATGGTTTGGGGTTTTATTTTTGGTTTTCTTGTAAATAATAAAATAGGATTGTCAAGCAGACAGAACGCTATAAATTGGAAACATGTATGTTAAATGATCTTTTATTATGCAACTAGTTATGCCAGGAAAAATATGGGGGCTTTGAAGGAATTCTGAAAAGCTATGTGGTACTTCAGAGGTTAGGAGCATTAATGTTTTCTCGGACCCCTTATCACTAGAACTTTTGTCTCTCTAACAGTATTTCCTTCTGAAGATATTTCTTAGGACTCCTTTGGAAGAAATGTAAATCATCTTGGTTTGGTTTGTTTTCTGTATTTGTACTGGACTTCTAGTTTGTTGATCTCCCTCCACCCCCGAACAAAAAAGCTTAAACAATTCCATTCTCTGTCTTTTTCTGTACCAGTCACCACCTAATGACTGTTAACCAAGTCTCACAAGGCAGCGTCAGAACTAAATATAACTGCTTGACCAACCTGATCTCCTTCTATGACCAGGTGACCCGCCTAGTGGATGAGGGAAAGGCTGTGGATGTTGTCTACCTGGACTTTAGTAAGGCCTTTGGCACTGTCTCTCACAGCATACTCCTCGGAAACTGGCGGCTCATAGCTTAGACAAGTGTACTCTTCGCTGGGTAAAAAACTGGCTGAACGGACAAGCCCAGAGGATTGTGGTGAATGGAGTTAAATCCAGTTGGCGGCAGGTCACAAGTGGTGTTCCCCAGGGCTCAGTATTGGGGCCACTTCTGTTTAATATCTTTATCAATGATTTGGATGAGGAGATCGAGTGCACCAGTAAGTTTGTGGATGACACCTAGTTGGGAGGCAGGGTTGATCTGCTCGAGGGTAGGAAGGCTCTACAGAGGGATCTGGACAGGCTGGATTGATAGGCCGAGGCCAATTGTATGAGGTTCAACAAGGCTAAGTGCCGGGTCCTGCACTTGGGTCATAACAACCCCATGCAGCGCTACAGGCTTGGGGAATAGTAGCTGGAAAGCTGCCTGGCAGAGAAAGACCTGGGTGTGCTGGTTGACAGCCAGCTGAATATGGGTAACAGCTGCCTTTACTTTTGCTGTCTTTTGTGTCCCCCATATGCTAAGTGTGTTTTAAACTACGTATCAGATGAGATTTCACCCTAAAGCTGGGAGAAACCTTGGCCTATGAATTGTGGTGACGTTTAGTCAAGTGGTTGGTCAGAAGTCTAAAATAGGTCATGGCTTAAGTAGTTCTGGTTGGGCTTGGCAGGAGGCACTGGGAGTGCCTTGGGAGTGTAGTTACTTGAACCTGAGCATGATTGACTTGCTCAAGGTTGTAGAGAAACTTGGTGCAGAGGAGGGAAATGAACTGAATAGTCTTTTGATCATTTAAGATGTCCATCTGCCTTGTGTATTGTGAACTCTTCTACCTTCATGTACCTTTCCCCTTCTGCACCTACTGCTATAATTTTTAATTGGAAAGAAGAAGCTTCCCTGCTAGCTGAATGCTTCTATGCCTGTGTCTTCTTAAGAAGTAGTAGAAAATCAGGATTAGAGGTCAAGGGACCTTATCTCAACAGGCGCCCAGGTGATTGATTTTAGTGCTAGTTTGCATCAATGCTAATTTGTAATCCAAAACCCCAATGTTTTGTTACCAGCACAAACAGAAGTCCTAATTTACTGCTTAGCTGCTCTGGTGGCAGGAGGGAGAAATTGGGTTTTCCTGCTTTCCACACTCACTGACGGCATTTGAGAGACAATCTTTACTTCTTTCTAGAAATGCTGAGATTCTGCTTGGTTGTATGTCAAGAGAAACAATCATGCAGGACTGGTTAGCTATTTGGATAGTTCAGTCACTCTGGCACTGGTATTATTGGTTGAAATGAGCCCTAAAG
This sequence comes from Harpia harpyja, assembly GCF_026419915.1. NCBI lineage: Eukaryota > Metazoa > Chordata > Aves > Accipitriformes > Accipitridae > Harpia > Harpia harpyja. The sequence goes on along the minus strand of NC_068941.1, from coordinate 26,781,639 downwards.
CACAGCTCAAATTTCACTAGAAAGACAGACTATTCTGAGGTAGAGCTGCTTAATATGTGAATGATGAAGGAAAAGGTTGGGTATAACACAGGAGAGGAAAAATCAGGGTGTTCTGTAAGGCATCATTCAAGTTCATAGAAAATTACTCTGGTTGCGTTTCTGGCCTTCTTGTGTCCACTTTTATGGTGAAGGTCACTAATTTACAGAGGTATTTATGTGGTTTAGCAGTCTTACTAAGTAGACTGGTTTACCAGTCTTTAGCAGGCTTAAAAAGAATCTTAAGTGTTACGCAGGCAAGCTCCATTAGACCTTTGGTTTAGAGAAGTTATTGGTGGAAGCTCTTAGCCGATGCTAAGGAGCTTGATCTGGTTGCTGGGGCAGGCTTCCTGAAAAAAATGGAAACGTTGAACCTCTCTCCCAGTGCTTAACTGTCTACTAAGCTTTGCAAATCAGACCTTTGCAGAGGCTACATGGCACTCTTGAAATCCAGGCTTTGGTGTCACTGGCAACTGTTTTGTCAAGTGAAAAAATTCTTTGGGGTATGGGGAACTTTGCTTTTTTTTTTTTTTTTTTTTTTAAAAAGAGTAGGAGAGTATGCTGTGGAAAGATGAGGTTTCAAACACTGTACTGCTGCAGAAAATGCAGACCTGGCACACAAATTGTTGGTGGTGAGCAGTAAAAGGAGGAACTGCTGTCTTTTAGTGACAGTTGCTGCTTAGATTCTCCAGTTGCCAACATTACAACAAACACTGTTTGCAGCATTTAATTTGTGGGTACCTTGGGTTTCTTTCCAAAACGTGTTAGAGAGTTGTAACTTTAAATTGCTTCTAACACTTCAAACAAATTTAACACTTAGGGTATTCTTCAGGTGGCTTGGTAACTGTCTGCCTTTGTGGCCATTCTTTCAGAAGAATTGAAAGGATGGGCAGGATAATTTGCTATTTATACGCGGGCTCTGCATTTTCTTCAAATCTCTAGAGGGGATGAAAGGTTGAGGAGGGGTCCCTCCATAGTTCCCAGTCCTTGTACCATTATGCATAGAGTTTACCAGACCTTAGCACAGGAATGAAGAGTGGGTATCAATGCTGTGCCAGACCAAATCTGAAGAAGGAACAGGAAAAATGTAGAGAGAGACAGAGTGAACAGATGAAGAAAACATACTGTATTGCTCTCTCTTATTTGTTCAGCAGCAGGGTCAAATGGTATAGTGTACTGCAGGGTTTGAGAATACATCAGGCTTCAAGAGGAGCACCCATGAAGGCAAAACTGCAGTCTTTGGCTTGAATAAATTATTCTTTTTATGTTCCTTGCAGTGCTAAAGAAAGGCCTGGGGTGGCTTTAGAGAAAGTGTAATGGGAGAGACAGTGCAGCCTGAGCTGTGGAAGCCTTCTTTGGAATTTCTTTCTACTCATCAGATGATCAGTGTCCTCCTGCAAAACAAGAATCTCCAACAACATAGAGGCTGAAAGAAGGCAGATGTGAAGTAGGTTCCTATTGGCAGTACAGGGGATCCATGTGGTATTTTGACTCTCGTCCTTCATCCTTACAATTGGTGGGCCTGATTCTAGTATGCAATGCTCTTTAACAAAGGGGTTTTGAAGTTAGAGGGATGTGGTGGGTTGACTCTGGCTGGAGGCCAGGTGCCCATCAAGCCGCTCTATCATGGCCACTCCTCAGCTGGACAGGGGAAGAAAAAACACAACGAAAGGCTTGTGGGTCTAGATAAAGACGGGGAGATCACTCAGCAGCTACCGTCACAGGCAAAACAGACTTAGAATCATAGAATCATAGAATCATTTCGGTTGGAAAAGATCAAGATCATCGAGTCCAACCATTAACCATCCCCCCTAAACCACGTCCTGGAGTACCCTGTCCACTCGCTTTTTGAATATCTCCAGGGATGGTGACTCAACCACTTCCCTGGGCAGCCCATTCCAAAGTTTGACAACCCTCTCTGTAAAGAAATTTTTCCTAATATCTAACCTAAATCTCCCTTGCCTCAACTTGAGGCCATTTCCTCTTGTCCTTTCTCCAGACACCTGACAGAAGAGACCAACACCCACCTCACTACAACCCCCCTTTCAGGTAGTTGTAGACAGCTATAAGGTCTCCCCTCAGCCTCCTCTTTTCTAGACTGAGCAGCCCCAGATCCCTCAGCCGCTCCTCATAAGACTTGTGCTCCAGGCCCCTCACCAACTTGGTTGCCCTTCTCTGGACATGCTCCAGCACCTCAATGTCTTTCCTGTAGTGAGGGGCCCAAAACAGAACACAGTACTCGAGGTGCGGCCTCACCAGTGCCGAGTACAGGGGAACAACAACCTCCCTGTTCCTGCTGGCCACACTGTTTCTGATACAGGCCAGGATGCGATTGGCCTTCTTGGCCACCTGGGCACACTGCTGGCTCATATTCCGCCGTCTGTCAACCAGCACCCCCAGGTCTTTCTCTGCTGGGGAGCTTTCCAGCCACTCTTCCCCAAGCCTGTAGCGCTGCATGGGGTTGCCGTGACCGAAGTGCAGGACCTGGCACTTGGCCTTGTTGAACTTATCTTACTGCAGAGGCGCTACCACCATCTCTGATGGGCTGGGCCTGGCCAGCCACAGGTCTGTCTTGGAGCCGGCTGGCATTGGCTCTGTCAGACATAGGGGAAGCTTCTAGCAGCTTCTCACAGAAACCATCCCTGCAACCCCCCCACTACCAAAACCTTGCCATGCAAATGCAGTACAAGGGATTTTTCTTATTTTCCTTTTTTTTTTTTGAAACAACTTTGAAATAATTTGTTTTGGATTAAAGAAATTTTTTTGCATTTCCTGCTTCTCTTTCAGTTGTTATGCTTCTGTCAAGAAATATAAAATCAAGCAGACTTTATTTCTAATAATTTATTTACTCCTCATGTCTTCACCATCCTCCGTGAGAAAGTAATGTGACTAGTTAAAGAGGCTTCTAGGAGAAATAGTAGTGTTAGTAGTAGGTACAACTAAGACCTGCTTCTATTTCTTTCTGAGCCTGTGAATATTATCTGGCATGCTACCCCGGTTTGAGTGGACTAAGCAAAGAAAAATTAACTAAATATGTATGGCAAACTACTGATACTTGGTGACGTGGTTTAGCCCCAGCCGGCAGCTAAGCACCACACAGCTGCTCGCTCACTTCCCCCTGGTGGAATGGGAAAGAGAATCAGAAGGGTGAAAGTGAGAAAACTTGTGGGTTGAGATGAAGACAGTTTAATAGGTAAAGCAAAAGCTGTCACGCTGTCCTGGTTTCAGCTGGGATAGAGTTAATTGTCTTCCTAGTAGCTGGTACAGTGCTATGTTTTTGAGTTTTGTATGAGAAGAATGTTGGTAACACACTGATGTTTTCAGTTGTTGCTAAGTAATGTTTAGTCTAAAGTCAAGGATTTTTCAGCTTCTTATGCCCAGCCAGCGAGAAAGCTGGAGGGGCACAAGAAGTTGGCACAGGACACAGCCAGGGCAGCTGACCCAAAGTGGCCAACGGGATATTCCATACCATGTGACGTCATGCCCAGTATATAAACTGGGGGGAGTGGGGGTGGGGGGATTGCCGCTCGGGGACTAACGGGGCGACGACCGGTGGCGAGCAATTGCACTGTGCATCACTTGTATTTTCCAATCCTTTTATTATTACTGTTGTCATATTATTAGTGTTATCATTATCATTATTAGTTTCTTCTTTTCTGTTCTATTAAACCATTCTTATCTCAACCCACAAGTTTTACTTCTTTTCCCACTTTTCTCCCCCATCCCACTGGGTGGGGTGGGGGGGAGTGAGTGAGCGGCTGCATGGTGCTTAGTTGCTGGCTGGGTGTCCTAGTTTCAGCTGGGATAGAGTTAACTGTCTTCCTAGTAGCTGGTACGGTGCTATGTTTTGAGTTCAGTATGCGAAGAATGTTGATAACACTGATGTTTTCAGTTGTTGCTAAGTAGTGTTTAGACTAATGTCAAGGATTTTTCAGCTTCTCATGCCCAGCCAGCGAGAAAGCTGGAGGGGCACAAGAATTTGGCACATGACACAGCCAGGGCACCCGACCCAAACTGACCAACGGGGTATTCCATACCATGTGACGTCCCATCTAGTATAGGAACTGGGAAGTGGGGGTGGGGAATCGCCGCTCGGGGGACTGGCTGGGTGTCGGTTGGCGGGTGGTGAGCAATTGCACTGTGCATCATTTGTACGTTCCAATCCTTTCATTATTGCTGTTGTCATTTTATTAGTGTTATCATTATCATTATTAGTTTCTTCTTTTCTGTTCTATTAAATGGTTCTTATCTCAACCCACGGGTTTTGCTTCTTTTTCCCGATTTTCTCCCCCATCCCACTGGGTGGGGGAGAGTGAGTGAGCGGCTGCGTGGTGCTTAGTTGCTGGCTGGGGTTAAACCAAGACACTGGGGTTAAACCACGACACATGCAAGCAAAGCAAAACAAGGAATTCATTCACCAATTCCCATCTGCAGGCAGGTGTTCAGACATATCCAGGAAAGCAGGGCTTCATCACGCGTAATGGTTACTTGGGAAGACAAATGCCATCACTCCGAATTCCCCCCCCACTTTCTTCTTCTTCCCCCAGCTTTATATGCTGAGCATGATGTCATACGCTAATGAATATCCCTTTGGCCAGTTGGGGTCAGCTGTCCCGGCTGTGTCCCCTCCCAACTTCTTGTGCACCTGCTCACTGGAATAGCACAGGAAACTGAAAAATACTTGACTTAGTCTAAACACTACTTAGCAACAACTAAAAACATCAGTGTGTTATCCACATTGTTCTCATACTAAATCCAAAACACAACAGTATACCAGAGGAAATTCACTCCATTCCAGCGGAAACCAGGACACCTGGGCACAGTCTGGTTGTCACTTTTCAGAAAGATGTATTGTTTTTCTCCAAAGAATTGCAAAACTGAGTTGGTGTTTGGAGAACATGCCTTGTATAAAAACTAAATAAATTGGGTTGCTTGTCTATCCAGGAGAAAGATAAGAGGTAACTTGATTATTAGCTAAAGGACAGATATGATGGAGATTTCTGATAATAAAGGGCTCTGTAATTTGACAGAATGAACATAATGAGATCCAAGGCCACCTTTGGTGTTCTGGTGCTCACCCTTCAAGGACATAACTATTCCTGTGTGACTGTCTACTGCTCATTAGTATAGTCTGTGTTGCTTTGCTCTGTCTATCTACTACATTCACCTGAAATTGTTCTTGGAAGGGTTTATTACAATCCTTGGATGTCATGATATCCTTCTCGTATATCTTCCTGTTCTTTCTGTCCTTTTTTTCTGAAAATATTTCAGTCTTATGTGTAAAGTATGATATTGGCTTGTTTCTTCTCTCTAGGGAATAAGAGAGCATGATCCTGAATTGCCTTTAACTTTTTAAATGACTTGTAATGCTTCCTTTGGAAATAAGAGTGGGTGAGACCCAGTAGTGCAGTGCCAATCTGAAGATAGTCCTTCTATTGGATGTTGTTCCTTATACAGCTGGAACAACAGCTGCTGATGTTTGGGAGCACATACTGGGGAGACATCACAGTAGAGGTCCTCCTTTTACACCTTCCTGAAGGCATTTATTGGTCACCTCAGAGACAGGCTACTGAAGTACACCTACAATGGTAACCTTTACATTGAGGAACTAGTCTGTTTGACACCTGGCACTAATATGTAGAGGGCATATATGGAGCAGGGTGGAGTAACTTCTGTTATTTGTGCTGCATTGATTGAACAAGCATCGCAGAAAAAGCAAAAAGAACACATTTTGCCCTGAGCTTGCATTGGAAATTACTTTAAAATGCAGCCATTTCTAGAAGCAAGAAACAATTAGTTATTAGATTCATTGCAATTTATTATTAACCTCTGGTACCCTGAGAGCATTCTCCTGCTTAGTCATGTGTGCAACTGAAATTTTAATTTGATTTGTTTAATTTCATTCTGTACATAGACAGTGTTTAGTAAATTTATTAGGATTCTTTTACACTTTGCCCTCTTTATACTAAAAAAGTGATAGATTAGTCATTCTGAATAAGCAATTTTTCAAGCCTGTAAGCCATATAAAACCAAGTACATAAATAATTTATTGCCTACTCTAGTAGTAGAAATAATGTACATTTGGCAAATTCTAATTAAAATAATCAAGAGATTAATCATTTGATAGAAAGTTATTTATTAAACAGAATTAATTCTCTTAAAGGTGTGTTGTGATCTTGGATTACTAATGTGTTCTTACCTGAGACTTGGTAAATTAGAAGTTTTTCTTTTTAATCAGGAATTCATAAAAAGTGTGGCAAGTTAGTAAAATGGACATAAAAATGTATTTTTTTAATACTTCATGATGTTAGGTAGGAAAAATCATTTAAGCTGATATTCCTCAACTGAAGTTATCAGATCAATTTCTTACACTGTAGTTAGGGTTTAATTTAAGGTACATTTAATGAAACATAAGTTTTTCTTGGTAAGTGTTTTCATATGGAAAAGATCTGCAGCATAACTCTTGGTCTAAACTACTTTTCATAAGATAGAATTCATCTTGTTTGCTATAGCCTAATTTACAAGTATGTATAAATGCAGAAAAAAAAAAAATTTGGAGGCTTACAGACACAGAATATTGTGAACTTTACAATACATTGAGCTAGATTCAGACCCAGCATGAGTGTGTGCAATGTAAAGCTCCTTGTTGCAGTAACCCAGTGGCAGATCATGAACTTCAGCTCTAATCTTGCAGTTGTGCACTTACATAATGGTCTGCTGTCTTTTTTGGAGGGCCTGTGCAGCAGCTTGCACACACCAAATGTTAGATGATTACTACTCTGTGCACCTTGTATGTACGGGTAACTTTACCTGTGTGACCAATCTCATTGATGGGAGGGAAATGGTTTTTGTATGAACTGCTCACCTGAAGTTAAGAAAACTGGAGGATGAAAATGAAGTTCATTCAATAGAAAGCTTTAAAACTTCAGAAAAGTACTTTCAATGGATGAAGCATAACCAGTGCCTCATGTCTCATTTTGGCTTTTAAGTAGCAATCTCTTTTTACTAATATTGTGGCAGTACCTGAAACAATTAAAACATACTACTGGAGAGATATTGTTTTCTATTCATAAACCAATGCTCCATTCTGGTCACCACAGTGCTGTTTTTGCTATACAGAGCAGACAAATTGGTGCTTAAATCACAGCAATACAGTCATCTGCTATTTAGACATTTATTTGGGGGTTTTTTGCTGCAGTCAGTCCAGCAGACATTTTCCTGTGTGGCCTGGATCCATAGATGTTTATCTTTGAGGTTCTTTTTTCCTGAATGAAGCCTGAGTCGTTTAAATCTAGTTCTTGTACTGACAGCTGAGAAGTTACTATTCCAGTACTAAATAATACTAGTTAAATCTTGTTGTATGGGGTTATGAGTCTTCAAAACTGCACAGAAGAATAGAGGCGATGGGAGGAAGTCCATGAAGAGGCAAAACCGGTAACTTCCACGTAAGATGGACTGGATTGTTAATAATACTATCAGTTGTTTATGCACAGAAACAAACAAACAAAATGATGAAAAGGGTATGATGTGTATGCAGCTTATAGGCCTTCATGTGCTTTGTCTGTATTTGAATGATGTTAGCTTATAATTTTTGTATGTGTGAATGAAAACTGCTTTCAATACTGTGTTCAGACAGATTTTAGAAAATATTGGTATGGAACAGAAAGAAGATGCTTACATTGAGCTGATTCACAAACTATGTAACTTTAAACTTTTGCAAGTATCTAACCCAAGTGAAGACAATGTAATAAATGTAAATCCCAAAGATTATTATGTTAATTTCTATAGAAGCTGAACAGACCATAGTGGAATGAGGGTAGGAAAGGTAAACTGTGAGAGCAGAGAATACACCATCAACAATGGAGGGGAGGCTGAGGGCTGCCAGAAGTTTGGTAAGAATTTAAACCTGAATATAATGTAAGACTTGTGTAATAATGAGGTTTTTATGAAGATGTTAACATTGTCAGTGGTTTGTGGTAGCATTTGTTTTGGGAAATGTCACCATGGCTCAAAGTAGTGATATTCAGTAACCCAAAATATGGACCCAAAAATGGACTTGACTGCATCCTGAAATCTGTCTCCATTCAGTAACACACTTACTAGCATATGCTTAATTCTTTTTTAGGGTCTTAAAAAGAGTTCAGATTTAAATCTCTGCTTAGTCACTCTAATTACGTTCAGGATGATTCTTAAATTACTCTGGTAATCCTAGTTACTTTTGAAGGTGACTTTGTTGCCAGAAAAAACATTCTAAAGAAGCATTTTCATTGAGTTCAGTGCCATGTTATTAATTTGTTAGTATACTAAGTAAAAGTTAAGGCTGAACTTAAGAAAAATGACGCACCAAAATATAGGGCTACAAAGACCTTAGAGGGCTCTCTAGCCCACTTGCCTGCCTAAAGCAGGTTCACCTAGGCTGGGAAATCCAGTTTAAGAACTGTGAGGGGCTCCAAGAAACGCTGAAGTGGGTGAAGCTACCAAGAAATGTCATACAAGAAAGATGTTCAAAGAATATATGTAGAGGACTTGGGCCATGACCTGCTTGTGTTTAATCAAATTGGGTTATGGATCAAGGTCAATAGAGCATGTGGTCCCTGTGAAAGCTATCGGGAACACAGCTAAGTCAGAGAGCTTGAGGTAGGAGATAGGACAGCAGCTTTTTTCTCACTCATCTGTAGAAGGGAGAAAATGTAGTGCTCTTGTTACCAAAAAAGCCAGTTGAAGAAACTCTCTATGACTCAGTTTTGGAGTTTTAGAAAGCAGGCATTCTTTATTGCAGCGCTGGATGCATGCAGGATAGTTCCTCCTAGCGTGCATACTGTTACCTACAGCAAGCAAAGCTTATATTGTTCGAATATATACATATTTATTACATTTCCTGGAATTGTTGTACATATTCATGTTATTTCCCAGAAATTATTTACATAGTGCCCACCCATTTGGGCATGTGCTATTAAATGGGTTGGTGGTCTTTTGGGGTCTTCAAAACCCTCTGGTGGTCATTTTCTTGGTGTCCACTAATTGAACTCTCTCTTAAGGCATGCGCAGTGTGGGTCATCTCAGGTGGTTCATCTCTTCTTCCTAGTTAGCTGGACCTGGCAGGTTTTAATCACAAAGCTCAGCAGAACTTAAGGTTTCTTATCTATTTGTGCATACTCTTAACAAACCTCAAGGTTTTCTTACATACCGAAAGTTTCAAAGTCGCTTAAGTAAGCACAAGTTAAAATACAACGGAATATTTTAACTCCAGCCTTTACTCAAGACATTACTCTGGGTGGAGTTCAGAGTTGGGGCCTGATAAGGCAACGGCACAGTTCCATGTAGGCAGCGTAGCTCCTAGTGGAATAGCTAACTAGTGGAATGGGTTTTTGTCCACCCCACACTTTACTAAAATATCAACTGTGATAAAATGAGGGATTAGAGATTATGAAAATCGCTATGTTGTACAGCTGCAACAATCAAATGTGGAGCAGCATTATTGAGAGAACAATTGAGGAATTTAGTAGTGTTTCTATTAGGAAATGCCAAATCTTTTGAGCTACATGGTTGAAAAGGCTTTACTTGTTTTGACTAAATTTTCAGGGGCAAAGACTTTTCAGGTCTGAGATGGAAATTCAGGTTAAGAGAGGACACTTAATTATTTAATGTCCAGTAACTTAATTGTTAGGAGACTTGTCTATGGCATTGAAGTCTTCATTCTAAGTGTGTGCTTTTCATTGATCCAAGCAGGCACTCCTGTCTTTTTAAATATCACAAGTGTACTGTGAAACTATGAAGAATTTCTGTGGGGTAGGAAATATTTTCCACCCAGTTATAGTACTTACCATTAAAAAGGCATAGCCTGAGAAATGAGTAGTTTTTAACTTTAAATTTTGACCCCCCAAATTATCATGGGCACAAGGAAACAGAATCTGAAAGTTGCATTTACAGCAGTTACTGAAGTATTTTGATTATGCATTGGGGGAATAGATCATTATTTCAAGTTCCTCATAAAACCTTCCCTTTCAGAAGCTGCGAGATGACATGGGTCTGAACATGCCACAGGGTTTTGGTTTCAAGTTGTATTCTAAACCCGGAGAAGCCTGCCTTTTGAGTAAAACTAGAGTAAAGAAAGTAAAACTTGAGTAAAACTAGAAAGTTTTTGATCTCATGAGGACCTTATCCAAAAAACTGAACTGTTAGACTGGCTTAACTAATTCTTACTTGCTATCTTCTTGTAATTTTGGAGTAAATATACAAGAGGATCTTAAATCTTTAAGTTAAGAAATGTTTTGGGACAATACTTGTCTCTGCTACACAAATAGTGTGTACTAGAGAGTCAAGCTGTCTTCTTTTTACACTTCCTCTCTCCTCACTTTCTTAATCTGTAAATACAAAATGAAATTAATCTAGGAAATCTTAGTGACATTTGGGTTTTTCTTTACCAGAGCTGGAAGGGGCAAAGAAAAATGATTCTATTAAAGCAGTTGTTACTAAAGAAGTTACAAGAATATCAGCTATGGTACCTGAAGAAATACTGCTGCAAGAAATTAGAGAATAGAATTTCAACAGAGGTTACACAGATATCTGCAGATGCTGCTGTGGAAATAGACAGCTTTCAAGTGCACAGGGCTTCCATTTAAAGGCAGGTGAAACAATAATAAATATTTGCAAAATAAATTAAACTGTATCTAGAGTATTTTAATAAATAAAATGTCAAAAATGAAATCACTGAGGCCTGCAACTGCTTGGCAAGTCTGAAACTTGGGAAAAAATCCCTGAACACTAAAAGCTTTTTAAAAAAATAAAGATGCACACACCGCTTCTCAAACTTCTTACAAGGGATAGAAGTCTCACGTGAAATGTAAATGAAAGCATCAACTGCAGGAATTCAATGTAAGGTTAATTTTCAACATGCTCAGCCAAGGCAACATTTTAAACAAAGAGTTCCAGTGTATTAATTATGTTATTTGCAAATGAATGAATGTTAAGCTCTGCATTCTGATTAGTGTAGGGAGATGTACCAGCCATTCTCAGGGTAAGGTTGGCTAGGCATCTGTGTATTTGGGTAGATAGGTATCTAAATCTCCTTGGAATGCAAAACCAGACAAGAAAGCGTCTCTTATTTGCTCTTTCCTGTGCAGCCAAAAGTACCCTGAAAGAAGAGACATCAGTGCTTTTGCTTCTAATCATACACAAAGCATGGAGTTGAAGAAGCTATCCTGTAAAAGTTATCCGAATTTGTGATTTATTCAAAGCAGATAAGAAGCATTTGTTGTAGTTGGAAATAACTCTATGCATGCCTAAAGGTCCTTGAAAGAGGTGTTCTTTATTAGGTGACTGCTTCCAAAGACCTGTGCTTAAGAGAACATATGCTTCTGATGTGGCTTTCCCCCTGACTCCCTGTGTCTGGGAAACTAAATTGCTGGCAGGTACAGTTTGTAGTGCCATCACATGATTTTGCAGTTAAGAGGCTATAGAGACCCCTTCAACCTGTTTTTAGTTTCTGTGGCTGCCACAGATTTCAGTGACGTTTCTGATTTTTCTATACACCTCAGTGGCGGTTCTTGTTTGGTCTTTGGTTTTGTCCACAGAGGTTTTATTCAAAAGAAACGTAGAGGCACTCTTAACTGGGCATGCTTTCTTCTTCCAGTGCAGTGGTGGGCTGATTGCACTTGTGATCTACAGCTGTACTGTGGGAGACCCTAGTGCTTCTGGCAAGTTCAGGGAAAAGCTTATTTTGGTTTTTAGCTGAAGGATGCAAGGAGGCTCAGTTCTCCTTTCCCAACTTGTTTGAACTTGTCTGCTGTGACTGACACTGAAATCCAGTGTATATCATCTCATGCATTGTGATCCGTCTTGAAGCATTTGGACTACAGTAATCTTTCATAGCATATTTATGTTACATGTTTATATTAACATTTGAAAATGAGTTAATTCAGTGTGATTTTTCACCTAGATACCTGACTTGACTTCTGTATTTGTCTCTGAAGCAATTTGATAAGAACTACAAAATACCTTTAACATGCTTCTACTGTATTCATGAGGGTTTTTTCTCTTTTAACTGCATCACGTTTGGGGACAAACTTGGCTGAGGATAATTGTACTTTCCTGTTTCAGAAGTGGTTTTTTTCCTTAAGGTTTTATACTGAAAGTAGGTGTGTAAATAAAAAATATTGTGATTTATAGAGGTGTTGAATCTTGTACCTGTCTTGTGTCAAAGCCTTTAGTAGCTGTGGGTGATTAAATAAAGCCAGTTGGACTTAGGTGTCAAAATACAGATTTATGTCAGTGATAACTTAAGGCATACAAGTTGGAACACTTTGGCCTAAGTTTCAAACCCTCTTTTTTTTCTGAAGACAGCCTTGACAATTGCAAGGCTTGCAATATTGCCAGCAGATTTTCATGAAGAGGATAGGTTATTCATGTTTGTCCCTACTGGTGCCTTGAAATATATTTCTGATAAGTTGGCAGCTACTATTTGCATGCATGCTGCTTTTTGTGGGATGGGCAACTGTCTGACTGCAGTTCAGAATGGCACAAAGTTATGACAGATAGCGAGCTCTTTCTGCATGGCCACAAGAATCAAAGTGAAATGCTCTGAGAGTCAAGCATGTGAGGACTGAAGTTTTAAGTCCTACCAGAATACTGCTGCTACAACTGAGAGTGCATTTTCTTTGTAGGCATTTGATACTGATCATGTGTATTCGAAGTCCAGATAAGTCAATAGGGGAAGTATCACTTCCCATTATATTCCAGAGCTGACTGTTCAGAGCAGAGAGACATCAGGTGGTGTCCTAGCAGGTGGCACTGCCAATATCATAATCTGATTGTTTACAGATTTCTAAGAGGTGATGTCATGTAATCACGAATCTGTCATTCCCATCACCTTAAAGTAGTTCTCCAGTCAGGCTATGACTATTTAGATTTGTCTCAGTATGAATGAAATTAAGCAGTTAAGGAAAGTTAGGTAAGTGGACTTTCTACTTCACCAGCAATGAATACATGACCTTCGGGGACTTGAATGGTTCTTCTTCTTTTGTCTTTCTTTTTTTTTTTCCTGTCAAAATAGTCTGCCAATCATGCTCTGTTTCTTAGCACAGTTTGCCAGTTGTACTGAAAATGTAATTTAACTTCACTGGCCCTTTGCTCGATAAGCTCTGTAGGGCTACTAACAACTGGCATTCTTCAGTGGATTGGTTTTTAAATTTCAGGGCTATTATTTGAGGAAAGCCATATATATTACATATATATTTATATATATTTGTCGTGCTTTAACCCCAGCCAGCAACTAAGCACCACACAGCCGCTCACTCACTCCCCCCCACCCAGTGGGATGGGGGAGAAAATCGGGAAAAGAAGTAAAACTCATGGGTTGAGATAAGAATGGTTTAATAGAACAGAAAAGAAGAAACTAATAATAATAATGATAACACTAATAAAATGACAACAGCAATAATAAAAGGATTGGAATGTACAAATGATGCACAGTGCAATTGCTCACCACCCGCCGATCGACACCCAGCTAGTCCCCGAGCGGCGATCCCCCCACCCCCACTCCCCCCAGTTTATATACTGGGCATGACGTCACATGGTATGGAATACCCCGTTGGCCAGTTTGGGTCGGGTGCCCTGGCTGTGTCCTGTGCCAACTTCTTGTGCCCCTCCAGCTTTCTCGCTGGCTGGGCATAAGCAGCTGAAAAATCCTTGACTTTAGTCTAAACACTACTTAGCAACAACTGAAAACATCAGTGTTATCAACGTTCTTCGCATACTGAACTCAAAATATAGCACCATACCAGCTACTAGGAGGACAATTAACTCTATCCCAGCTGAAACCAGGACAATATTAAAAAATATTTTTCAAAATTTCCTGAGGTCCCTTTTCTTTCTGTGTTCGTTGCCTTCTAAGCTTTTAAGTGTCTGAACTTGGTGGTGAATTCATCATGGTCTTCTCTCTATCTGTAGTGCCTGAACTCTTGCCCGTTCTTCTTACAAACTATGAAGTATTTCTCTGCTTTTGGCAACTTTATTCCAAGTACAAATGTGTCTGTAACTCACAGAAGTCTGCTCTGTTGTGATCAACCTCTTTTTATTTAGCTAACCAGTTGCCAGTAAACTGCTCCACTGATGGTCTGACTCTTTCCTCAGCTCTTGTGTCGGCACATTGGGAGTGTTTTCTTATGTTTTGGGTTATGAACGAAAAGATATTATCACTTGCATGCAGAAAAGCCTAGAGTATCAGGTGTGGCTTGTTTCTCTAACCACCTTTGCTGCATGTTGCATCTGCTCATCTGATGCCTGGTTCATGTGTGATGAGTAAATAAGCTGTGCTCTGTTGTACTTGATCCATATGAGGTGTCCTGTCCAACTTGGTGGGGTCCGGGGAGGTGATCTTTTAGATAGTCCATTGCCGCACACAGGAGTCACGACAATGACTCAGGAGGGACTGGGAAAATTTCAGCACCCCATTGAAAGCCTCCCAGAAACAGTTCAGTACCCCACCTCCGCAGGGCACATCCTGTTTCAGCTGCTGGCAGCTACCTGCTTGGTTGTTTGAGACAAAATTGTTGCCAGTCTCTCACAGTCTCTTGGTCCCTCACACAAGGTTATGGTCCTGCTATCTGCCTGGTCTTTGACCAGAGCAGGTCACTACTGCCTTACCTACAGTATTATGCTTTCTCTGTGCTGTGTTTACAACTGTGGACATCTCCAAGATGGGAACAAGGTTTCTTCTATATCTCTTTAATGCACATCTACTTTGAGGTAGCTGTGTATTTTTGTAGCTTTATATTTTTTTTCACTAACCCTGAGTTTACAAACAGAGTCAAAATATTAGGCTCTTTGGTACTAAAAATGGCATGCATGGTGTTTACAGCAACTGAGTACTTGAGATCCTCTTCCTAATCCAATCACTGAATTCTTCGGTGGAACAAGGTAGTAGGGCTTAAAAGGGTATAGTGTCTTGATTTCCACAGCCTTTGGTCCCTAGACTGTGATGTCTAGATTTCAGCTCTCTGTGACTCTGACCTCTGAAAATTTAAGACCAAGCTATTATTAGTTGGGTCAGTGTGAACCAAAGTACTGAGAATGGGAGGAGTCCAAAATCTACGGCTGTATTTTCAGATATGTTTATGACTATGTAAACTGGGCACCCATTGAAGTCTGATAAAACTCATCATTGTCAGATATTATGTAAATACTGGATGCATATGAATAGTCCCTTTATCACGCTGTGCAGTGCTTTGTCCTCCATCAGAATAAGGGTAACAATGCTTGCCTTAAAAGGTTACATTCATTTATTCTCTTTTCCAGCTTCTTGGATGAAAATCGCTGTTAGTTGTAATTTTATACATTCTAAATCATAAAAGGTTGGGTACTGGGAGCCTTCCCCTTGTAGTCAGAATAATCTTTTTGTGTTGAACTGTATTGCTTATGGCTCATTTTGTTTCCTGTCCCTAAATTAATTTTAATTTGAAAAAAAAAAAACCACCCCCCCCCCCCAAAAAACCAAAAACAAAGAAACCATGCACAACAACTTTCTGCTGTACTCTGACTGTTCATTTTTTACATTGGCCTTTGAAGCAGAACTGCCTGTATGTTTTTTTTAATATTATTTTTATGTTCATTGTATTTGACTTGTCTGTCTCAGCAGTAGTGTGTTTAAAAATGCAAAGGAACAAGTGAAGTGTGACCTTTTACTCTTCAAAAAATGTTGTCTGTTGCTCATTCAGCAGTCTATTTTTTTGAAGTTCTGAACCAAGTTATTTAATCTTCTTCCTCAATTCTCCTAAATAAAAAGGAGTTGCTACAGAAATATATTTTAGGACTTCTATTCAGATATTTAGTATAGATGTACAGATTATTTCTGAAATATGCAATTGCATATGCACATGTAGGAGATCTCATAGGCTCCTCTATGCTCCCACATAGTACAGTGTCTTGCTTTCTCCACTTCTCGCTTCAGTTTGTATACACAGTGCTGTTTAAGCTGGGTTGAATTTGATAACCATTTTTGCTGATTTTTCTGGTCTCAAACAATATTTAACCTGATTGACATAGTTTAGTTCTGCAGAAACTCTGAGGGACTTAGGACTGTTGCTGTGGTTCTTAGTAATCTCTCACAGAGATTGTAGTGAGGTTAAATGGGTTTGATGTGGAGTTCCCTGTTTAACCTGTAGCTGTTTCCTAGTACCAGAATAGTGAACCATGGGTTGTTCTATGGTGGATGTTATTTCAGCCCTGAGGATGTTCATAAAATACCCAAGGTTCTGGGTGAGTCAGGACGTAGTTTGAAACCTCTTTGTTTTGTCCCATTTTTTGACAGATTTGTCTGTTGAATGGGCACGTTTGGCTCAGAATTGTTTGGGATAAAAATGCTTCAGAATCAGGTTAATGTGGGAATTAGTTGACTAGGTTTTATTTCTGCTCATTTCACACAATTTGATCTCTTCTTTCTAAGCCTTGCTGTCTCTCAAATGGGCGATGACGTTTCTGTTCAGAGTGGTGTGGGGCTCATATTCTACTTACAACCCCTGTCCCCCTACAAGAGCAAGAAAACACTTGAGAAACATATAGCATATGCTTTTCACAGGACATGAGCTATGTGTGTTGCAGCACATGACTAGGCTGAGGTGTGCTGGTGTTTGCAACAGAAAGTTGATCTTATCGCTGAACCATGATGAAAAAGTAAACACCTGCTCAACAAATGGAGTGCAACTGAAGAGCAGCTTGTATAGAGAGCTGCTTGTGCCAGAAAATAAGTAACTAGCCCCAGTAATATGGAAGCTGGAGAGGAGGACCATGCCCAAAAGCACTTACTGAGGTTATGAACGTTTTACTCAGACCTGTGTTCTCAGGGCTACAAGATGTCTGTGTTGTTGCAAAGGGACATGAGACAGGCCTTACCTTATAATGAGACCTTACTGTGAATCCTTTTAACCAACAAGAGGAATTAATCTTCCTTACTTGCCCACAATTGGGAAAAGAACAAATGTACCACTCTGAAGGAATTTTGTTGCAGCCATTTGGTTCAGTCCCGTGGCAAGAACTGAAGTCTGCAATATGGCAGCTGAAAAGACTGCATTACTAGTGTGGAAAGAATACAGTTGTACCTTAGCTTATGCTATGACAGACTCTCTGATCCCTTAGTACCTCTAGGTATACCGATTCCTTTAGGAATAACAAAGAAACCCAGAAAATCTTGTCTGTGTTAAACACGCTCACCCTCTAGAATCTTTTAGCATTTTCTTGCTTTTTCAGTGGAAGAAATGACTTAGGGAAACCATACATGTAGCAGTATCTAGCAGTAGCAATGCTAGATTTCCCTACCTGTGCTATAGCCCTTCTGGCTGTTCTGGTCTGGGCTGTTGATGGGTTCTTACTCTTGCACACAGCTTGTGAATTCACTCGAAGATGTTCTGAAAGGAATCTGTCATTTCTAATAAGCTTCCAATTTATGCAGCCCTATATCAGAAAAGCTGATTGCTTATTTTCTTCTTGTTCTCAGGCTGATTATCTCACAATCAGGTACTCAAGACTTGCTAGTTGTGCTAGAAGGTGGCACACTGCTGGGAGTGAAACACTATGTAGAAATATCCGAAAAGGCACTTTCTTGACATAAACTTTTACAGATCTTCTTTCTCAGGCACAGCTTCTGATATCCCTGGGTCAGGCCAAAAAAAGTTCAACATTTATTTCTCCTGACCAAGTACTGTCAAAACCATTGGTCTGCCATTGCAACCTGAACATCTGCTCCAGTTGAAAGATCCCCATGAAAGCTTAACCAAAAGAAATCAAGCTAAATGTCAAAACTAAGTGTGTTTATCCACAGTTTTTAGGTTAAAGTTCTATTCAGCGTCACTTTTTTTGGTTTTTACACCGTTTCTTGATTCATGAGCACATTTTCATTGCAGCTGCTTGAAAGAAGTATTTTAAGGAATCCCTCTGGTTGGGCAAAATAGTTCTGGAAAATTAATTGTTCAGGAGGTAATCTGCTGAAAAGAGATGTAATTGAAATCTTACATCCAGGTCTTCAGTGTGAATCCTTTGCTTTATATTTGGTAGACAAACACAAACTTGTGTTGATAGCATATGTCCATACAATTTGCGTGGTTTGTTCAAACTTTTATGGTTTTAATATTTTGTACCTTCTATGAAAACTGGTTTGCTGCTAGGTGACTGTGCAAGAGATTTGATAAATGATCATATATTAACATTATGGTTGAAAGAATAGACAAAGGGTAACCGGGGAGATAATTACAAAAGTGTAGTCAAGTGATTAACTAGTAATTATTCATGAGTTTTGCAGTTCTTTGCTCTTATGACTAGATGTTCCTGTATGCTAGATGAGAACAATGTTGAAACTGACCACATGTGATTGAAACTGTGTTAAGCTTCAAGATCAAAGAACAAGGACAAGAATAAAGACTTCAAGGACAGACAGCAAGAACTTCAAATGGGTCGATGGTCGCAAAAGCAGCCTTTTGACTCAAATAGATCCTTCATTGCGCATGATCGGATGTAGGCAGTACTAAGATAATCAGTTACAATCATTTTCATGTATATGTATACTAATCTGATTAATATGCAATTAGTTATTCTATATAACCTGTTTGTGCTAAAGCTGTTGTATGCATGCTAGGTGGTATCCCCCGTGCATCCAGTGCTGCAATAAAGAATGCCTGCTTTCTAAAACTCCAAAACAAGTCTTAGAGAGTTTCTTCAACCGGCTTTTCGGTATCGGTGTCTGGAATTTCTTCTTCTTTTCCCTTTCCAAGAAACGATAGCAGATAGACACATCAGTACAAGCAGAGTGATAATGAACAGCAGAAGTGTGCTCTCTCAAGTCAACAGGGTTGGATTAAAATATGCCAGAGAAAGGAAGTCAGAGAAGAAAGAAACAGTACTAAAAGATGGTATTTCAAAAAAGAATAAGTGGTCAGCCATGAAAAGCAATTTAAAAGCTGAGGAGCTTACAGAATAATCTGAAATGTCTTGAAAGAACTTCTACAGGAATTTATTGAACAGACATAAAGCAGAGTAGGTAGGACAACACCTCAAGATGAAGAACTTGCAGTGCACTGAAAATGGATAAAGCAGAGGGTGATGACAGTCTCCCCAAATCTAACCACTACACTAAGCAGCTTTAAGAGTTTCTTTTGGTTGTCCCAAACCTGATGCTTGGTGATAAGACGGTGCTGCTTCCCTGAATGGCTGAGAGAGTTGGGGTTGTTCAGCCTGGAGAAGAGAAGGCTGTGGCAAGACCTTATTGCAGCCTTTCAATAGTTAAAAGGAGCTCATAAGAAAGATGGGGACAGAATTTTTGGTAGGGCCTGTTGCGACAGGACAAGGGGTAATGGTTTTAAACTAGAAGAGGGTAGATTCAAACTAGATCTAAGGAGGAAATTTTTTACGATGAGGGTGGTGAAACATTGGAACAGATTGCCTACAAAGGTTGTAGATGACCCATCCCTGGAAACATTCAAGGTCAGGTTGGACAGGGCTCTGAGCAACCTGATCTAGTTGAAAATGTCCCTGCTTATTGCAGGGGGGGTTGGACTGGTGCCTTCCAACCCAAACTGTTCTATGACTTTATGTTGGTTTTGGTTTTGTTGTTTTGTTTTGGGTTTTTTTTTTATAGTCATTGCGGGACACACTTTAAGGCTGTCTTTATCAGCCTTTGCTTATCTGTTGGAAATGTTCTAATCTCACTGTTTCTAAACATGTTTCTGCCATCATGTCTGGCAGCTGTGAACTTTACTGCTGACTTCAGTAAGAGCAGATTTGGTGGGGGGGTGGTTCTGTCTCTGGTTGCATTGTCCTTCTAGGAACTAGAGAACCAGGAAAGATTAGGCTGCTTTTAAAAAATAAATAGTGCTGGAGTGCATTGTAAAGCAATCCCTTATATGGGCAGGGAGATTGATAAGTACACATCCTGCAATGAGAAAAGATGCATACTTTAAATTGCACCTTATTCTGGTCTGGGGTGTCTCACTGCTGCCCCCTGAAGTTGTGAAATCTTCCCCTGATAATAAGTAGCCACAACCTTTTCCCAAACAAAATGAGCTGCGGTTGCCAGAATGTGTGCCTGGATGGGGAAGTGGTGCCAATACCAACACCTCCACAATGTGTGTGGTTTCTTGTACTCTTCTGTCCTCCCTTTGCTTTCTCTGCCTCCATGTGCCCTCCTCCCACCCCCCACGGTTAATGTTTTGGGAAGTAAGTGTGAAAAGATTACAAGCTGAAACCTTCCATCCCTTGGGAAATAGCCACTGCCTCAGCTGAAGGTAGTTAGCAGGGCCTGACTGCTCTTAGCTCTGCCACCTTGTAATCTGCAGTTTGTTGCCATTCCTCTGCCC
Source organism: Harpia harpyja (assembly GCF_026419915.1). NCBI lineage: Eukaryota > Metazoa > Chordata > Aves > Accipitriformes > Accipitridae > Harpia > Harpia harpyja. The sequence goes on along the minus strand of NC_068941.1, from coordinate 26,761,264 downwards.
CTGCAGAACTGAGCTGCTGCTGCCACTTAATGCTTAGTGATCCCTGGAGGTGTTTCAACTCAGTTTGGGAAGTGCTGGCTTAGTGATTCAAGTATATCAGGACATCAGGTCTTTGGATTCAGCTGTCTCCTTCCCAGGGAAGTTGTTCTCAGAGTATAGAAAAGAACTGATATGGATAGAGGAGATGAAACTGAATACCCCAGGGGTTGGAGAACTTGTGGGGAAGGGGTGGAGAACTGGGCACTAGTTTCTTTTCCAAAAAAAACAAGAGGTGAGTTCAGACACATTTCCAACCAGGTGTGGTCAAATGGCCAATTTGGAGCTGGTAAACTTTATAAAGTTGGATGTTAACTCATTATGGCCCTTGCTATCTTAGGGGCTCTGGACCTGTGCTTTGCTGCAGGTCATAGGACTGAGTTGTGCACAGATACCATGTTGATCGCCTAGGACCTTTTCAAATTTCCCCTGAAGTGATGGGTGCCTAATGGTGCACAGAGGAGAACAAAATCTGGGTTTCCAGTCTTCTTCCAAGTTGGCTAAAGAATTGGCCTTCCTTATTTTGTAGGGTAACAGCCAGCAATGCCTAAAGAAAAGACAGGTTGCATAAATCTCATTGTAGCTTAGCTCGTGCTCAACTTCCTCACTTCCAGGAATTTCTCAGTATTTACCAATATAAATCTTTCCTTGGAATCCTTGCCTTTCGGAGTTGATTACCCTTAATTACGAATGCCTTATTTTCTCCTGAGCTATCTAAAAGAGCCATCAGTAGTAATGAAATATTGATTATTCAGTCAGCTGTTTGCCATTGATTAACATGTTACATCCAAAAGAGCAATAGGGCTGAGGGAATACACCAGTCTGGGCTTCTGGCACTTGGCAGTATAGCTTTAAGACAGACTGAATCCAAAACTTATGTAAATGACTTTGGAGGAGCTGGAGTTAAACGTTGTAGGTGCACAACATAATTTTGGGGTTATAAGACACTTTCTTCTGGAGGCACCTGATGAAATTGTAAGATGTATATTGGACTTTGGCTGGTGGGTATCACAGGGCTCTGACCTGTGTATTTGGAGGGTTTTGATAATATGTTACTGAAGCAGTGATTCTCTTAAAAACCAAATATTTTACCAGGTTCTTTTCCACCAGGCTTGCTAGGAGAAGCTGCTTGAAAGTGGAGTCTGTTCTCCATTTTCTGTGGTCTTTTTTAAAACTTAACCCCCAGACTATTGTCAAAAGATCTTGGTGACCATGCTAAATAACAGAGTGACTTGTAGGCATGCCTGTACAGTGAAGGCAAGCATAACTGAACTGGTTCTGTTATCAATTAATATGTATAATATGATTGAAATAACCAGGGAACTGCTAAAGTCCTGTGTACAGCCCCAGTCAGTTAATATTTAAATAGGGAAACAATAACTAGACATGATTCAGAGTTTAGGAACTAACTACTAGACAATGGGCTTTACGTTTCTGCCAGAAAGGGTAACAGATTGTGGTCTGGTCAATAAACTTTGAAGAACTGCTTGGAACTGCCAAGATTAGGGAAGAAGGAGGTAAAAGGTAATTCCTACAGGGGGACATCACCACCACTGACTCATTGACCACCTACTCAAATGATACCACCTACTCAAAAGAAGACAATGAAGGAAGGAGACAGACTCTGCGCACTAATTTACATGAGGGGCGAAGAAGAAAGAACCAATCATTACAGAAAAGAACAATGAATATGTATTAGTTAAGTGTATAAACATGAGAATTTTTGAGATAAGGGTGTGCTGTCTTGAGACAGGAACCCATTCATGCGCATCAATGAAATTAATTTGAAAATACCTTGACTCTGTGTGTTATTGGCTTGCACACCAGGTAAACAAACCCCATTTGTGGGACAACAGTTCTGCCTGTGTTGACTTCTAAAATGGAAGCAGAAATATGCAGGCTACATGTGTAATTGGTCAGCTTAAGCCTACCAGCAGTGTATATGGGTGGTAATGTGTTGATGCCGATTCAGAAAGGCTATGTACTGTTGGAGATGACAGATCTACTTGTTTGGATCTCCACTAGCTTGGGATTTCCTTCTCCCTCTCAGTAGAAGACTGAAGCATTACGATGCCTCTGCCTCCCTTCAATTTCTGTGTCTGTAACAGGTGGCAGGGCTCAGGTATGTTTGCTCCAATTTGTGTGATACTTGTCCTGCTTTTTTTTTCAGCTTTCTGCTTAGGCATAATTTGCGTCTCCTATTTCCTAAGCACCACCTTACAGCATGTTTATCTGAGATTTAATGTGTGGGAGAGAAAGTACATGTTAATTGTTAGTGGGAGAACTGGGCAAGGCCCGAAAGTTCCCCAGAAGATCTCAGGCATCCCCAAAAGCAGTTGTACCAAATAAAAGTATTTCAGTTATTTATCTAATGGAAAAACCATCCTTCCGCAATAAGCCAAGACTTGTACTTGTACTGCCACAGACCCATTAAAAAAATATTCCTGTATTTCTACAGGAGATTAAAATACTTTGTCTTTTAATTCATGTATCAATCAAGTCCTTTAAAGGAGGTGGAGCAAATATTTTAAGATGAAACTAAAAGACAGTATTGCTTGAAATTTACTGCTCCTCAGGAGGCATAACTTAGATTAATGGGATACCTTGCTCTGAAGACTTCATACAGTTTACTAGAAAACTTTTTTTTTTTTTTTAATTATTACAATTCCTTATTCCCTCATCTACTGAAAATGTTATGGTTTAGTTCAAAAAGTTATAAGGATGATACAAATTATTTTCTAATAAACCTTTTGCACAGAAACCAGAACACTGTTTCTGGAACACTGTTTGCCAGAAAACAGAAGCATGCTTGCTTTTGAAACAGTGTCTTAAAACTTTGCTGTCTTTGTAGGAACTACTGTTTTCTTAGTCCAGGAATATATTGGGAAAAGCTTGTTGCTAGTATGCTTTATATGTTTAAAAAAATTTATGTGACTTTAATAGTTCTGATTGTTGGAGTTGGCTTCCCCACTCATAACATTAAGCTAATTAAAAAATATACCAAGAAATAGGTGTTTATTAGTATTAAGTGATGAGACTTTTGGGGCACTTGAAATGGTATGTGACGTAACAGGTCCTGCAGAGTTAGTGTTCTGATTTGTTTGGGCTAAATTTCCTGAGGGGTCTTGAGTTCTGCTTATTATGTTGAACATGTTATTTCACTCGGAGAGCCCTTACCAGCTTAGTTAGAAGAGACAGGATGAGAAAACCAAAACTACTATTGGAAGTGGTTTGTCATTGAGTATCTTTCTGACAAGGCCTTCTTAAATTGCTACTTGGATCTTGTTTAGGTGACTCTGTGGACATTTTCCAGCTGTTGTTAAGACTTGTTAAATATGTCTTCATAGAAAACAACATAAATCTGTAGTGGTTAAACACAAAGTATCAAGGTAGAAGCTGAAACATACACATAGTATCTGTTGTCCTCCTCACTTGTTTGCGTGCTGTAGCATCATTATGACTAAATGATGAATGCAGTACAGGCATAAAACTAACAGAAGGGAATTCCTTGCCTAGTGTCGTGGTTTAACCCCAGGCAGCAACCAAGCACCACACAGCCACTAGCTCACTCCCCCCCCAGGTTGGGATGGGGGAGAGAATCGGAAGGGTAAAAGTGAGAAAACTCATGAGTTGAGATGAAGACAGTTTAATAGGTAAAGCAAAAGCCGCGCACACAAGCAAAGCAAAACAAGGAATCCATTCACCACTTCCCATTGCCAGGCAGGTGTTCAGCCATCTCCAGGAAAGCAGGGCTCCATCACGCATAACAGTTACTTGGGAAGACAAATGCCATCACTCCAAACATCCCCTGTTCCTTCTTCTTCTCCCAGCTTTATATACTGAGCATTATGTCAAATGGTCTGGAATATCCCTTTGGTCAGTTGGGGTCAGCTGTCCCAGCTATGTCCCCTCCCAACTTCTCGTGCACCCCCAGCCTACTCGCTGGTGGGGTGGGGTGAGATGCAGAAAAGGCCTTGGCTCTGTGTGAGCACTGCTCAGCAGTAATGAAAACATCTCAGCATCATCAACACTGTTTTCAGCACAAATCCAAATCACAGGCCCCTTCTAGCTACTATGAAGAAAATTAACTCTATCCCAGCCAAAAACAGCCAAAACTATCCTGGTGAAGAGGATTAAGGTTTGCAGTGGGATGGTCTGTCTTTTTATTAAAAGGATGCTTTAGCTGGGAAAGATGGCTGTACTGTCGACACTAAGAATATTGTGCAGTGGGGTGGTGGCTGCCTTCCATGGCTGTTTTGACTAGATAAGAAATCATACAGCAGTGCTGCCCATTGAGTTCTACCCTGCTGCTGTTCTATGTCTTCCTTAATTCTAGTTTAGGGTTTCAGTGTGACATCAGAAAGAATTGAGAGAAAGAAGAGGGAGAGAGATACCGTTACTGTTTTCATCTAAAGTACATTTCAAGGGCATTGGAGTGAGCAATAGGCTTGCTTCCTGACAAAAGTTCCAGTTACCTCTTTGACATAAGTGGTGTTAGGACCACATAGGCTTTCCATTGCTCTAAATCACTGTACTTCTGTTGAAGTTTGAACTTTGCCACATGAAACTGGCTGATGCTTGATGTAGGAGAGGGAAAGGACATGCTAATTGTTGGTGGGGTCACTGGAGGAAAAATAGAAGAATGTTTAAGGAGCCCTCCTGTATGAGTGTCCTGAAGGAGTCCCTAGAGCCCTCCTGAATCTTTCTCCAATTCCATTGATTTAAACAGGCTAAGAAAACCAGCCCCACTAATTGCAATTCACCCATATATATATATATATCTCTCTCCAGGTGGTCAGGTGAGTGCAGCATGGTGACTACCTGGCAAAAAGGCATGTCCTCTGCTTCTCCTGAGCTTCCAGCACCCAGTAGGACCAATATAGCCACACAGACAGAGCTCCAGTCAGAGCATGCAACCATCCATGTTTCAGGCTGCAGGGTGTGCCTGGGGCTACTCCCAGAGATTGAGGGCGGTAGCAAGCGCGCCTAAGGGAGGTATGCCCAAGTAGATGAACTGCTTTGTCTGGTAGCTGAAATTCAGGAGGAGGTGGGCAAACTGAGGAGCATCTGGGAGTCTGAGAAAGAGATAGGTCAGTGGAGCTGTACCTTGCCATCTCTGGTAGACACGTGCCAACTCAGCATGGCCACTACTGAGGTAGGTCCACTATCTGTTTTGTGCCAGGATGAAGGCAGTGATAGGAGGGATAGGGAGGAGTGGAAGCAAGTTACTGCACAGAGACCCTCCTTGCCCTCTGAGCTAGCTTTATACAATAGGTATAAGGCTCTGTGGTGGACAAAGGACATGATGAGATGGAGAAAGAGGAATCTGTGCACGTTGTCTCACCAAGGTCAGATCAACCAACCCCTTGCATCAAGAGCTGCATTACGACCAGCACTGAGAAGAAACAACAGTGAGTTATGGTCATAGGTGACTCCCTCCTGAGCGGAAGGGGGACACACATCTGCAGACCAGACCCTCTCTTCAGGAAGTTTGCTGCCTCCTTGGGTCTGTATCAGGGAAGTCACCAGAAAACTGATGAGCTTAGTACAGACTTTGGATTATCAGCCCCTCCTGTTCCTTCACGTGGGTACTAATGACGTTGCAACAAGAAGTCCAAGGTCAGTCAAAAGAGATTTCAGGGCCCTGGTAAGAATGCTAAAGGATTCAGGAGCACAAGTAGTGTTTTCCTCAATTGTCCCAGTAATGGGGAGAGACACTGGAAGAAACAGGCATGCCCAAGACATCAATGCCTGGCTCTAGGACTGGTGCCTCCACCAGAACTTTGATTTTTATAACCATGGAAGAGTCTTTGAGACACTAGGTATGCTGGGGCCTGATGGGATCCACCTGTCCCAGTGGGGGAAATGCTGCTTTGCTCATAAACTGGCAGGACTGATTGAGCAGGCTTTAAACTAGAAATATTGGGGGGAGGGGATAACATCACGAGAGCTGAAGGTAAGCCTAGGGATGGCATGACACCGCCTGAGGTTGGCAATGCTACAGGGAGCATTTACATTACTCTGGATTGGTAGCCCTTGTCCTTATGGAAGATTTCAACTTCCCAGAGATCAACTGGGAATACCATACTGCTATGACAAGCAAGTCTGGGAGATTCCTGAAGTTTGTGGAAGATAATTTGTCAGAAGTACTCAGTGAGCCAACTAGGAAAGGTGCCCTCCTGGACTTGCTGTTTGTGGATAGAGAAGGATTTGTGAGAGATGTGATGGTAGGTGGCTATCTTGGCCACAGTGATCATGAAATGGCTGAGTTTAAAATTTTTGGTGTAATGTGAAAAAAATGTCAGCAGAGTTGCTACCCTGGATTTCAAGAGAGCAAACTTTAAGCTACTCAGGGAGGTACTTAGCAGAGTACCCTGGGAACCTGCTTTTGAGGGCTTAAGGGTCCATGAGTCCTGGTCTATTTTTAAGAACCAGGCAATCCCATTACATCACAAGTCAAGCAAGCAGGGAAGAAGACCATCCTGGCTGAACAGGGAACTCCTCTTGGAACTCAGGAGGAAAAAGAAATTGTATGATGTCTGAAAGCAAAGTCAGGCTTCACATGAAGATTACAGAGCAATGGAGAAGACATGAAAGGCCAAGGCTTAATTAGAGTTGAAACTGGCCAGTGTTGTGTCAGACAACAAAAAAGGTTTTTTAAGTATGTTGATAGCAAGAGGAGGTCCAAGGAAAACATTGCACCAATATTTGTTGAAGATGGTCACCTGACAAATAGGGATGAGGAAAAAGCAGAGGCATTCAATGCTTATTTTGCCTCAGTCTTTAATAATACTGATAGACCTTGGGCTGCCCGGACCTTTGAGTTTGAGGACCATGACCGCAGGAGCAGTGACTTTCCATTTGTGGACACTGCAATTGTGAGGGACCAGCTGTATCAGGTGAATGTTCACAAGCCCATGGGGCCTGAAGGGATTCATTCCAGAGTACTGAAGGAGCTAGTGGATGTTACAGCAGGACTCCTCCCAATCATCTACCAAAGGTCTTGGGAGTCTGGAGAGGTCCCCACTGACTGGAAGCTAGCCAACATTATTCCAATTTACAAGAAGGGTGTGAGGGAAGACTTAGGAAAGCAGACCTGTTAGTCTAAGCTCAGTTCCTGGAAAAATTGTGGAGAAGATCATACTCAGTACTATTGAAAGGCCTTTAAAGAACAATGCAATTGTCAGGCACAGTCAACATGGGTTCCCAAAGGGAAAGTCCTGTTTAACTTATTTATTTGATATACTTCTATGATAAGGTCACCCACCTAGTGGATGAAGGGAAGGTGATGGATGTAGTTTTTCCTGGATTTTAGTAAGGCTTTTGATACTGTCCCTCACAGCATCCTTCTGGACAAGTTGTCCAACTGTGAGATGAGCAGGTACACAGTTGTCCTGGTGATACCGAAAAGCCGGTCGAAGAAACTCGCTAAGACTCGTTTTGGAGTTTTAGAAAGCAGGCATTCTTTATTGCAGCACTGGATGCACAGGGGATAGTTCCACCTAGCGTGCATACCACAGCTTTAGCACAAACAGGTTATATAGAATAACTAATTGCATATTAATCAGATTAGTATACATATACATAAAAATGATTGCAACTGATTATCTTAGTACTGCCCACATCCGATCATGCGCAATGAAGGATCTATTTGAGTCAAAGGGCTGCTTTTGCGACCACCGACCCATTTGAAGCTCTTGTTGGCTGTCCTTGAAGTCTTTATTCTTGTCCTTGTTCTTTGATCTTGAAGCTTAACACAGTTTCAATCACATGTGGTCAGTTTCAACATTGTTCTCATCTAGCGTACAGGAACATCTAGTCATAAGAGCAAAGAACTCCAAAACTTATGAGTAACTACCTCTACTAGTTAATTGCTTGGCTATACTTTTGTCTATTGTTTCAATCATAGTGTTAGTATAATATTTCTAATAATTATTTACCAAATCTCACTTTTACAGTCACCTAGCAGCAAACCAGTTTCCACGGCTGGTACAAAACATTAAAACCATCAAAATATTTAGACATACCATACAGAATGTATGGAAATATGCTATCACTGGTTTCAGCTGAGATGATAGAGTTAATTGTCTTCCCAGTAGGTGGTACAGTACTATGTTTTGAGTTAGGTATGAGAAGAATGTTGGTAACACACTGATGTTTTCAGTTGTTGCTAAGTAATGTTTAGTCTAAAGTCAAGGATTTTTCAGCTTCTCATGCCCAGCCAGCAAGAAGGCTGGAGGGGCACAAGAAGTTGGCACAGGACACAGCCAGGGCACCTGACCCAAAGTGGCCAACAGGGTATTCCATACCATGTGACATCATGCCCAGTATATAAACTGGGGGGAGTGGGAGTGGGGGGATCACCGCTCAGGGAGTAACAGGCCATCAGTCAGCAGGTGGTGAGCAATTGCATTGTGCATTGCTTGCATATGCCAATCCTTTTTATTATTACTACTGTCATTTTATTAGTGTTATCATTACTAGTTTCTTCTTTTCTGTTCTATTAAACTGTTCTTATCTCAACCCACAAGTTGTGGGTTTTTTTTTTCCGATTCCCTCCCTTATCCCACTGGGTGGGGGGGAAGTGAGTGAGTGGCTGCGTGGTGCTTAGTTGCTGGTTGGGGTTAAATCATGACAATGGTACACTGGGTGAAGAACTGTCTGAAGGGCGGAGCTCAAAGGGTTGTAGTGAATGGGGCTGCATCTGGCTGGTATCCAGTCACCAGTGGTGTTCCTCAGGGCTCAATTTTAGGGCCGTTTCTGTTCAACATTTTTATCAATGATTTGGATGCAGGACTTGAATGCACCACTAGCAAGTTTGATGATGATACTAAACTGGGAGGTGCTGGTGGCTCTCTCAAGGGATGAGAGGCCTTGCAGAGGGATTTGCATAGATTGGAGCATTGGGCAATCATCAATGGCATGAAGTTTAACAGGACCAAATGCTGGATTCTGCAGCTGGGGTGGACTAGCACCAGACACAAGTATAAATTGGGAGATGAGTGGCTGGAGGGCAGCTCTGCAGAAAGTGGGTGCTGGTTGACAGCAGGCTCAATATGAGTCAGCAGTGTACCCTGTCAGCCAAGAGGGCAAACTGCATCCTGGGGTACATCAAACACAACATAACCAGCTGGTTAAAAGAGGTGATTATCCTGTTGTATTTAGCATTGGTGCAGCATCACCTTGAGTACTGTGTGCAGTTCTGGGCCCCAGAATTTAAGGATGTTAAAGTACTTGAATGCATCCAGAGGAGGGCAACAAAGCTGGTGAAAGGGCTTGAAGGCATATCCTGTGAGGACTGAGTACTCTGGATTGGTCTAGTTTGGAGAAAAGGAGGCTGAGGGGCAACCTCATTGCTTTCTACAGCTTCCTGAGAAGAAGTGGAGAGGGAGGTGCTGATTTTTTCTCCCTGGTGTCCAGTGATAGGACGCGTGGGAATGGTTCAAAGCTGCACCAGGGGAGTTTCAGTCTTGACATTAGGAAGCGTTTCTTTACTGAGAGTGTGGCCAAACACTGGAACAGGCTTCCTAGAGAGGTGGTCGATGCCCCAAGCCTGTCAGTGTTTAAGAGGCATTTGGACAATGCCCTCAATAACATGCTTTAACTTGGTCAGCCCTGAATTGGTCAGGCAATTGGACTAGATAGTCTTTGTAGGTCCCTTCCAATCGAAACTACTCTATTCCTTCCAACTGGAACTACTCACTGCTGCATGAGGAAAGGATTTTCCAGATCTAAACAGATCATATGAACCTGTTCCCTGAATAAAGAAGAGGAAAGACAGGACATACACCTTGTTAGATACTCAAGAGGTTTTCTAGGAAGGGGTAGAAGAGAGAATGCACAGGAGAATGGAAAGCAGGTGACATACAAATACAAATTAAGTTTTCTTTCCCTTCACAGCTTTGGCAGAATTGTGCCTGAGAAGAGTTGCTAGGGAAGATTCCTTCAGGGTACTATTTAAATGCAGTAGTAACAGAGATGGGGTTTCCCTCAACTCAGATGGGAGCTTCCATCTGCCTCCAGCAGATCCTCAGCAAAGGAGCTGGTGTTAAAGCAGGATTCCTTCACAGTATTACATTTTTCAGATGCTCAGTCTGTTTGAATGTCATCTGCCTGACAGCATGCTTACTTCTGCTGTTAAAACAGATGGACTTGTGCAATATGAAAAAAGACAGCATGGGAAGGGTTCTGAGTTGTGCCTTGGAAAGGCACTTTTGGGGTTTTTTGAACTTTGATAATTACCTTCAGATATTTTCAGAGGATGCTTCAGGGGTACTCAGGTTAGGAAACTTGCATTAGATTGAATTCTGAAACCTGTTCCAAATTGTGTGGTATGCAGACAGGACCTTTGTTTCTTGGTTTGTTTTGTTGGTTTGGTTTTTTTGTTTGTTTTTTTTTTTAATACTGAAAAGCCCTCCAAAACCTGTATTTAAAAATTCAGCAGTGAAGAGTGAATTGGTTGAAGTGCTATCTAACTGCTGTGAAAAGTACTTTGCTATTTCATTGGAAGAAAGTGTTTTAAAAAAATAGAGATAGTGCTTTCCTGATTATTTATTTCATTAATTCACTTGAAATTTGGAAGGATCTGTTCATGGTTGTGATTTGTTTGGGTTTTTTTTAAACCAAGATGGTTATACATCATATTTATTTTTTATTTATTAAATTTTACCATGCATCGTTTATATTATTTTACAGTTCTTTCTATAATCACATATATTTAAGCAAATTCACATTCTGAAGACAAATTTATAATTGCTTTTGTCATTAAAGAACAGGAAATTTACATGCTATAAACTCCCAAGGAAACTCAATCATTTTGTCTTAATGTTCTCTGGAGGCATAGATATTTCCCCTGCAAAATTACTTCAGGGACACATTATTGCTGGATTAGCACAGGTGGGAACCACTTTCATACCTCAGCAATACAGATGTAGTGAATGGTGGCTCCAGAATGAAGAAGTTAATTCCTTTGTTCCTAGTCTCTTACAGTGCAGCGGAAAGCTGTTTTAAAGACCTCCTGGCAACACAATTCCATTTGCACATGTTAGACCCATATTCTTGTGCTGCTGATTCCAGATCTCACTGCAGGCTGCTGCTTCTCCAGCTGATCAAGGAAGCCTCTACCATCTTTGCAGAAATAAAGTTCTTAGGTGGTAGGTCTGATCCAAGTGACCTTATAGCAGTCACTAGCAGGCACAGGCTTGCAGTAATTCCAAGGGAGGAACTCAGTTCTCTAAAGGAAAGGAATGGTGTGTACACTGAATGAGGGGTGAATCTATCAATCAGTGGTGGGGACCCCTGCTTCTGTCTGGAGTCAGGAAGAGAAATGGCCTGAAAGTTGACATTGTGCGCTCACAGGTCCTTATTTAAAGTCTCTATGGTATAGGCACCTCTAAATATGGAAGACCCTTTATTTGCTATTTGTGACTATCTTGCACATGTTTGTCTGGATGTTTTGTGGAAGACCCTGATCACCTTATTCACAGTCAGCTGTTGCAGGCGGGGAGAGGTCCTGTGCAATCAGCTTCATAACAACAGCCTTCTGGCTTTTCTCCCTGCAGTCATGACGTCCAAGTGCGGTATGCTGTCTCACTGTGTATTGGAACTGAAATGGTGAGGTAGAGGGAAGGCACACGTATAGAGCACAGGGATCAAACTTGTCTTTGCTTTTCTATCATTCTACCAGGATCCCTGACCCAGTGAAGATGGTGTTCCCCATGCCTCCTTAGTGTATACTAGCACCTGCTTGAAGGACTGAAAGCATCTGATGCACGTTGAGATAGAAATGGTGTTCAAAGCTTGCAGGTGACCTACTTCATAGTGCCAGCCTTTCTTCTCTGTTAAAAACTGCTGCAGCTAGCCTGAACTCAGGGGTATTGTAACTACTGCAGTAGAGAGGAATAGAAACAGCTCAGGTGATGGCAGGAAATTTGTTCCAGTGCTGCCCTTATTTTCTGGATATTTTTTTTTTTTTAAGCAAATGTTAGTCAAAAAAGACTTTCTGCTATCTTCTCAAATCTATGTGATATGAAGCCAGTCATTTAAGAAGGGTGTTCTCAATCAACTTCTGAGTCAGAAATCAAGTCCTCAGCACAATAAATATCCACATCAATTAAAGATGTTTTCTATTTCAATTACAACTTTCTGTAAACAGACATAAAATCACCCATAATTGCTACCAATAAAGCAGGGAAAATGCAAAGGAAAAGCCAGCTTTCAGCAGTCATCATGAAAATACAATCCTAAAATGAATGACAGGGCCATTATATGCAGTGCTTTTTCAAAGCACTTCTATCTATGCAAGTTCAGCAATAAACAACGTGCTAGATCTGTTGCTGATGTACATTGAGTTATTTTTTGTTGATGCAAAGTCAATGACTTACAGCAGCTGAGAATATGATCCAATATTCTTTCTTATAGTACAGCTATTTGAGACTTGGCACGTTAACCAGATACCATCTTTAATGAGGTATGCCTGCAGAATAGTTAACATTTAAAATACGGAAACGTTTGCTTATTGTCTCACATATGGAGGTTTGGCTACAGGGGAAATCATTATCCTATTTATAAAATGGTGATTACTGTTAAAATCTTTAAGTCATATTTTAATGTTTTAATTTAGCAGATCCCAGCCTCCACTGATGGTTGCAGCTTCAGAAAGCAGTTCAGGATAGTTTGATTTAGTAGGGACAGTTGGCTGCCTTGCATTTTCTCCGTAACAATATAGGGGATTGCTTGCTGAGTTACATCAATGGGTGCTTCTTAAGAAGAATGAAATCATGTATGTTTTGGCTAGAGCAGGTCAGCAGGTGCTTCCCTTCTTCTTTCTCAGGTGCTGATTAAACCTTATGTGCCATTCACAGGTAGGAATTTTGGACTGTCTCAAGGGGGCATCTGTGGTGTCAAATGATGTGATACTTTTACCAAATACGTTATAGCTAGAGATCAAAAACCTGCCTGTGTCAGCAGATGAATATGCAGGTCTTATTTCAACATATGTCTCCAGCCTCTGAACTGTTGCAAAATACGCACCAGTAAGGCAAGGACAATGCTATCAGAGGCATAGTGCTGCCATATACTGCACTATCTTCACTTAAAGGAACAGCTCAGGATTTGTATGAGAACAGGACTAAAGAAGTTCTTGACAGTGCTCAAGTGTTCTGCTGCTCCATGCTGGACTTAGTGCCTTGTAATTATTAGTGGAAGAACTGCTTATGAAAAAGGAGCAGAAGGGCAGCCATTACTTCCTTTCTCTTGCTTCCTAAAGGCCATTTGATTAACATTCTCTTGTTTATCTTAATTAACATGCTCTTGTCTTCAGATAGCTTTTCTTTTTTGCAGCTTTCTGCTGGCTTTTATAATATATTGCATTGTATGGTGTCGTGTGCCAAGGTTGGAGCGACTCAGGTTTGTGGATTTCCTTTGTCAGAACTGAGGTGAAACGACACTAGGGGAGTTCAAACAACAATCAACATTTATTCAACCAAGCTAACCTTGCCCAAGTACAAGTGAACTTATCAATATGAACCTTGCATCATGTCATTAAGCCACCCTTAGAAAGGAGAAGGGAGTTATAGAGAAAGAAATGCAAAAAGGGAAAAGAAGAAGAGAGAGAGAGAGAGAGAACCACCCTTGGAACCAGCGATGGTCTCTACTCATAGGTGTGGTCCTCTGGTGGCGAGGCACGCGTGCCAAGAACTCGTCCTTCCTTCTTTTATTCCTGAAGTGTCTGCCCCTATAGATGGAGATTTGTCGTCATTGAGCAGGTGCAGTGTGTGCTCAGGAACATTCCAGAAATGAGTTGGTGGTCTTGACATGTGCAGTTCATGTCTCCAGAATTCTCTGGGAAAGGGTTGGTGGGTTTGGGGGTCTTCAGGGAGTTTCTTCTCCCTCCCTGTAGGCATGACCGCTGTCTGACCTTTCTTCTTGGCACATGTGTCATGCCTCTTCTCATGGTTGCTTAAGGTAGGGAAGTGTGGCTTTGGAGAAGCACGGTCTCACCCCCATGGGGCCCTCTCCTCCAGCTGCATCTTCCTGTTTATGCAACTCTGGTGCTTTTACAGAGGCCATCTTCTCCACCAAAGTTTTTTAACAAATTTTTGAGACATTGGCTATAATTTCTCAGACCATCACATGTGGTGAGAAATATGCATACAGTGTTAAGACTGAACATTTAACACTGCTTTCTCTGAGTGTTGCAGAGAGTTCAAACATGACACAACAGAAGTAAAGTTGAGGATGGGGTACTTAGAGCATAATGAGCAGGCTCCTGGCAGGAACTGCAGCCCATGGAGAGGAGCCCACGCAGGAGCAGGTTTTTTTGGCAGGACCAGTGACCCTGTGGGGGACCATGCTGGAGCAGTTGTTTCCTGAAGGACTATATCCCATGGAAAGGACCCTTGCTGGAGCAGTTTGTGAAGAACTGCAGCCCATGGGAATGACCCATGCTGGAGCAGTTCATGAAGGACTGTATCCTGTGGGAGGGACCCCACACTGGAGCAGGGGAACATTGTGAGGAGGAAGGGGCAGCACAGATGAAGCACATTCCCCATCCTCTTGTGCTGTTTGGGGGAGGAGGTAGAAGGGTTGGGAGTGAAATTGAGCCTGGGAAGAACGGGGGGGGAGGTGGTGTTAGTTTTGTTATTTCTTAATATTCTACTCTGTTATTAACTGGCAATAAATTAAATTAATTTCCCCAAAGTTGCATCTGTTTTGCCCATGATGGTAATTAGTGAGTTTCATTGCATGCTGGCAAAATGATCAGGTTAAAGAGAGAGGCAACAGTGGCCATTTTCCTTGCTGATGAGGTAAGCTATGCATGCTGTGATGACGCTGAAGCATCCAAGTGTTAGAGCAGGGGCTTGTGGCCTTGAAACATGTACTGAATGCAAGAAAAAGCTGCCCTTATAGAAATATGGAACAGATACTCCTGGAAACTACTTCAAAGTGTAAGGATGACAGGGAGGTGATTGGAGACAGCCAACATGGCTTCACCAAGGGCAAATCATGCCTGACCAATCTGGTGGCCTTCTATGATGGAGTGACTGTGTTGGTGGATAAGGAAAAAGCAACTGATGTCATCTACCTTGACTTCTCTAAGGCCTTTGATATGGTCCCACAAAACTTCTTTGTCTCTAAATTGGAGAGATATGAGTTTGGTGGATGGACTATTCGATGGAGAAGGAATTGGCTGAATGGTTGCATCCAAAAAGCTGCAGTCAATGGCTCAATGCAATGTCCAAATGTAGACCAGTAACAAATGGTGTCCCTCAGGATTCCGTATTCAGACTGGTACTGTTCAAAATCTTCATTAATGACATAGTGGGATTGAGTGCACCTTCAGCAAGTTTGTGGATGACACCAAGCTGAGTGGTGAAGTTGATACACTTGAGAGAAGGGATGCCATCCAGAGGGACCCTCACAGGTTTCAGGAGTGGACCCATACAAAGCTCATGAAGTTCAGCAAGGCCAAATGCAAGGTCCTCCACTTGGGTTGGGGTGATCCTTCATACCAATACAGACTGGGAGATGAATGGATTGAAAGCAGCCCTGCAGAGAAAGACATGGGGATAGTGGTGGATGAAAAATTGGATGTGAGCTGGCAATGTGCACTTGCAGCCCAGAAAGCCAACTGTATCCTGGGCTGCAACAAAAGAAGCATGACCAGCAGGTTGAGGGAGGGGGGTCTCCCCTTCTACTCTGCTCTCATGAGACCACACCTGGAGTACTGCATTCAGCTCTGGGGTTCACCGCACAAGAAAGACATGGCCCTGTTAGAGCCAGACAATGGACATGAAAATGATCAGAGGGCTGGAATGCCTTTCCTATGAAGAAAGGCTGAGAGAGTTGGGGTTGTTCAGCCTGGAGAAGAGAAACTTCTGAGGAGACCTTATTGTGGCCATTCAATATTTAAAGGAGGCTTATCAGAAAGGTGGAAAAAGACTTTTTACCAGGGCCTGTAGTGACAGGACAAGGGGCAACTGTTTTACACTGAAAGAGAGTAGATTTAGATTGGATATAAGAACAAAACTTTTTATGATGAGCATGGTGAGGCACTGGAACAGGCTGCCCAGAGAAGTTGTAGATGCCCCATCCCTGGAAGTGTTCAACATCAGGTTGAAGGGGGCTTTGAGCAACCTGATCTAGTGAAAGATGTCCCTGCCCATGGCGGGGGTGTTGGAACTAGATGATCTTTAAAGGTCCCTTCCAACCCAAACCATTCTATGATTCTATGAAATGGGATGATGATAAGAGACAAGGCAGGTTGATGAAACTGTTGAGTAGTACTCCATGATGAAATTATTATGGCATATGAACCAGTTGTCTTGCTTAATTAAAGAATCTAGTTTTTTCTTTCATTGCACCCTGAAGAGCTGAGTCTGCTCAGGGTTGTTTTGATTTAAGAACTTTCTTGGGAGGTAAAACCTGGGATTTTCTTCCTTTGTATCATTATGGGCTTGCCATGGTCTAAATATAGGTAGAAGGTGAAGATAAACTGGTGTCAAAAATCTCCAGGGTATCTTGCTGAAGCTGATACTGAAAAAAGGCAGTAATTTTATAAATCATAGAATCATAGAATATCTCAAGTTGGAAGGGACCCATAAGGATGATTGAGTCCAACTCCCAGATAAAACTTGCATTTCATGGGTAGCCTTGTACTGAGAGACCTTCTGTGAAAACAGTAGCTGAGAAAACAATGCCTGACTTTATCTCCTCAGCTGCTTTATCTCCTCAGTCTGTACTCAGGAGTTCATAAGTTGACCACGATGCCCCACGGCTGTAATGCTTGCCTATAGATTTGTTGTTTTGTCTTTGTTTAACACAGAATGTATCTTGTTGCCTGGCTGATATTTGTATATAAAATGTATCCTTTTATCTCATGCTTTAAGTAAATATTGCAGTTCTCCCTCCTCTGTTGTATATCTGTCTTAAAGAGTGTAAACAATTCTGTATTTTTTGTTTGTTTCTGCAGCTTTAAAAAAATAACTAACACTTTCAACCTAATTTATAACGCATTAATATTTTTTGAGAAATGAACATTCTGACTCTTAAGAGATAATTTAAAGAAATACTTTAAAAAAAGTAATTAATTTTTTTCCTGGTTGATCTTGTCCTTGCTTAGGAGTATTTATGGTATTAATACCCTCTTGTTATGGGTTTGTGCAGTGCATTTTGTTTGGTAGCAGGGGAGGGCGCTGCAGGGGTGGCTCCTGTGAGAAGCTGCTAGAAGTTTCTCTGGCTCCAAGTCGGACCCGCCTCTGGCCCAGGCCGAGCCCATCAGTGACAGTGGTAGCGCCTCTGGGAGAATATATTTAAGAAGGGGAACCGGTAGTGAGTAGTGGGATTGGAATGTGAGGAAAACTTCTGCAGATACCGAGGTCAGTTGAGAAGGAGGGGGAGGCGGTGCGCCAGAGGAGGTGGATGCCCCTGCAGCCCATGGTGTGATGGCAGGCTGTTCCCCTGCAGCCTGTGGAGGTGAGCGGGGGAGCAGGTGCCCACCTGCAGCCCGGGGAGGAGCCCATGCCAGAGCGGGTGGATGCCCCCCAAGATGGCAATGACTCCATGGGAAAGCCCATGGAGTGGCTGAAGCGGCTGTGACTGAAGATTGGCCCGTGGAAAGGACCCACACCAGGGAAGTTTGTGAGGAACTGCATCCTGCGGAAAGGACTGACATTGGAGAAGTTCGTGAAGGACTGTCTCCCGTGGGAGGGACCCCACGGCAGAGCAGGGGACGAATGAGGAGTCCTCCTCCCCCTGAGGAGGAAGGAGCGGCAGAGACAAGGTGTGGGGAGCTGACCCCAACCCCCATCCCCTGTTCCTTTGCGCCGCCGGGGGAAGGAGGTGGAGAGAACCGGGAGTGGGGTTGAGTCGGGAAGGAGGGAGGGGTGGGGGGAAGGTGTTCTAAGGTTTGGTTTTACTTCCCAATATCCTTGTTTTGTATTGATTTGTAGTAAATTAAATGGATTTTGTTTCTTCCCCAAGTTGAGCCTGTCTTTTGCCCATGACCATAAGTAGTGAATGATCCCTCCTGTCCTTGTCTTGACCCACAAGCATTTCTTTGTATTTTCTCATCCCACCGGGGCCGGGCGAGTGAGCAAGCAGCTGCGTGGTGCTTTGTTACTGGCTGGGCTGAAACCACGACACCTATTTATCATAGGGTATTTATGAGGAAGGGTTAATAAATATGGTATTCTGTAACCGACAGTGCACAGAATAGTAGCTGAAAGGATGCAGAGGTGGAGGGCCAGATTCATGGCTCTTAAAGCTTTAATTGCCACTCATTCTTCTGATCCGAAATATAGTGATTATACAAACTTCAGATGATATAAGAATTTACTCAGGGAAGATTTTTCACTTTTTTTTCATACAGGACCCCAATGGCTGAATATGAGCCAGCAGTGTGCCCAGGTGGCCAAGAAGGCCAATGGCATCCTGGCCTGCATCAGAAGAAATAGTGTGGCCAGCAGGAGCAGGGAGTTGATTGTTCTCCTGTACTCGGCACTGATGAGGCTGCACCTCGAGTACTGTGTTCAGTTTTGGGCCCCTCACTACAGGAAAGACATTGAGGTGCTGGAGTGTGTCCAGAGAAGGGCAGTGAAGCTGGTGAAGGGTCTAGAGCACAAGTCTTATGAGGAGTGGCTGAGGGAACTGGGGCTGTTTAGTCTGGAGAAAAGGAGGCTGAGGGGAGACCTTATCACTCTCTACAACTACCTGAAAGGAGGTTGTAGTGGGGTGGGTGCTGGTCTCTTCTGTTAGATGGCTGGAGATAGGACAACAGAAAATGGCCTCAAGTTGTGGCAGGGGAGGTTTAGATTGGATATTAGGAAAAATTTTTTTACGGAGAGGGTTGTCAAACATTGGAACAGGCTGCCCAGGGAAGTGGTGGTGTCACCATCCCTGGAGGTATTCAAAAAAAGCACGTAGACAGGCACTTCAGAACCTGGTTTAGTGGGCATGGTTGATGGTTGGACTCGATGATCTTGAAGATCTTTTCCAACCTAAATGATTCTATGATTCTATTTCTTGAAGCTGTAGAGTATGTCTCTGGTTGGATGTCCCAAATTTGGAAGTACCAGAAAATACAAACTATTCTTGAAGATTTTGGACAGATTTCTCTCATGATAGCCCTAGATAATGTTACTCTGTATTGCCTCTGATTCCAGCTGTTCACACAGTCTGAACAGTCTGGTCCTTAACAGTCTTGTCCTTCACATTTTTGTGTAACTGTTCTGATGGGGACTGTGCCTGAAGCTTTCAGGACTAGAGGCTGTCTTGGCATTTAATTAAAATGTTGCATCTGGTTGCAAAACAGAGTGAAAAAAATGCATCTCACCAGATTCTGTGTGACCTCAGACCTTTGCTGGTTATGGCTTTTTCTTGTTCTCTGCCAAAGGTGATGGCATCATCTAGAAATAATATGTGAAGTTGCTGTTGGAGGAGCTTCATATAAAGAAATAAGGGAAAAGTGCAGGAGTTGGAATACCTGTAGATGCAAATAGAATGGACTGAAGATTTTAATTGACATTGGAGATCCATTTTTTCAGTTGGTGGAAATTTAGGTTAAAAAAAAATATTGTGGCAGTCCAAACTTCTTTGTTTTTCATAGTGTGAACCACCAATAGTATTGCTAGTAAAGACAAATTACTACCTTAAATTTATATTTTTGGCATTAACTTCTTCCACAAAAATTACAATAGCAAACTTTACTGATATCTTAATTTTTTTTATTATTTCATTTTTTGGTCAAAAATTATTTGATATTCAATAGATTTCATTATGTAAAAGCTCTATTCCTTGAAAGTCTGTTGCCTCTCAGACTTTGAACTTTTAGACTCTCTTTTGATGAAAACATCTGTTGTTGCGTTTTTTTTGTTGTTATTCTTGGCTCCTGTGGCACTTCATAGCAGCTGGTGAATTTTTGTTATCTCTGAGAATGCATGCTGGTGGAAGCAGTTGGTTTTTTTACTCATCCCAAAGTCTTGTTACTCACTATGCAGACACTGCAGTTCCATCTCTCCAAATGTTTTTCTTATTTAACATGTTTATGACATGAAGATTTTCTTAGGAGACATAGTTTCTTCTATCATCATGAATTATTCCACAGATTAACAATCATTATTTATTACAGCAAACAAAGTATCTCCTTCAGTATCCTATGTCATTGGATGCTTCATCTTTTAAGTTTACTATAAAATAATCTGCAAAGATGCAGCTCTGAAAGAACTGATTTATGCTGGGAAACTTCTAGAATTAGCATTTTTCCCTACCTTATGATGTAGAGGATTACTTGTTTACTTCCTTTACTGTAATACACATATATCTTTACAGATGTCAAAAAGCTTAAAAAACTCAAAAGCATAAAAATGTTTCTGTAGGAAAAATGAAACATTCAGAAAGTTAGAATCAATGTTTTATTCTGTTCTGTGTACCAGGGGCTATTTCTGTATTTTATAGTAAATGATTAATCAGTGAAAACAGTCCCTGGGAGAGGACTCTGAACGTGACTCTTTCCATCTTCCCCAGCTGTCTAGGTGTCTAGCTACCAAATTTGGGATTTGGGATACTGTTGCAGTATGGTCTCCAAGAAGCTAACTTCTTAAATCCTTTTTTATTTCCCTTCCATTGTGAAGTTGTTTTGATGCCCTTGCCATAAAAGTGGGTGAAGGAGAAGAACTTTAGACACTGAATAGAATGGAGAAGAAAATGATCACCTGCCTAATCCCTTTAAACAAAACAAAACAAAAACAAACAAACAAAAAAACCCAAAACCCAACCCACCTCCTTTTGATTAGTTTGAACTCTGCAAGAACATTTCACTAGTCTCTCACTTACTATGACAAAGGGAATTTAACACTCTTTGTTTGGCAATCTGTAGCTAGAGAGAGGATTTGTCAGAGAAATAAAAACAGGGAAGAGTTGATGATCTTGGCTGGCAATTCCTCCCCTGCCACTGGTGAAGTTATTTGCATAGTCATGCCATGTGATCACGGCTCATGTGATAGGTGAGGTAGTACTGTTTGAGTTAAGCCCCACTAGGTATGAAACCTCTATTACTAAACTGTTTGTTATTCCTATACAGCAAACCTCTCTGTTCAGCATCTTGGTCTCCCCATCTGTAAAATGGAGCATTGGTATTTATACAGTAATTTGAGAACTGGCAAAAAAATGCAGATGCACTTAAGTAGCAAATAGCATAAGAATACCTGCCTGTAATTTCATGCTTCATTTAGTTCAGCTTTATGACAACATCCAGCTAGAATATTCATTTCAAGATGCAAAACTAAATCTAATGGTACTGATGATGAAAATATCTTGGTACCATAAAACAGTATCTTTCTGTATATATGTTTGCTTTCAGAAATGTTTCCATCAGCATGTTCAGAGATTTTATTTTTCTTTTGTTCTGTTGCCCAGTGAATGATCAATGTGTCTTAAGAGTTAACTAGGTTATTTTGAATGATTTTTTTTTTCTTCTTAACAGAAGCCCTCTTTGAATTGTATGTGCCTATTTGCTGATAGATTTACACAATACAAACCTTACTCAGTATAATAAAAATAGATTTTATTTGTTATCATACAAGTTACTACAAAATAGGGGTGTTAATATTTTTGTTAGTTTTTTTTTTTTTCCTGGAGAGTAATGAAAGAAGCAATTATTTTACAAAGTCAGTCACTGAACATAGATGGTAGCAGCTCCCTGCGGAGCACTGCTGTTTTTACATTTGCCAGGTGAGTTCTTGCAAATTTAAACTGAAGCACTGGAATGAAGCTCTTTTCTGAGGCAATTTAACAACAGGAAGGCTCAGAGTTAATCTTTGTGATACTACTTTGGTACCTATTTGAACATGTACTGAACATATCTACCACATATGTCATTGCTGTGTCTTCTGCTAGGGGTGAAAAAGGAGCAGCCCTCAAAGGGCAGCAACACGGTGGGGCTAAAGGGCTAACTTCAGTGGATTAATTGTTCTTTTGCAGTGTTCCTCAAAGGAATAAAAACAAGATTCCAGTATTCTCTGCAGACAGGATAACTTCGCCTTAGGATGTTAAGGTAAAAAGTAGCTGTATGTAGCCCACTGAAATTCTTACTGCTGAATATTCAGAAAATTATTTACAACGAATGAGCAACCCTGAATGTAGGATTTGTTCCAGAACAAATTTCTTTACAGGTCACCTGGTGGCTAGAAATGTTAGTTTTTTTCTTAAATAAAGATTGCTTTTATATTGGGCCAACTGCATATTACAGTCCTGCTAGGAGTGCAAAGGACATGTCTCACATATGATTTAGTTTTGTTGAAGCAGAATTTGTTAGAGGAAAAACAAACAAAAAGTCATAAATTGTGCATCAACAGATAGGCAACAGATAAGCAGAATGAAAAGTGCAAATATATGGGTGATGAGGCAAAGACGATAAAAACCAAATGGAAAGCAAGCAAAGGAAAAATTATGTTGAATTTTAACATCATGACTTGGAACCATTTTCCATCGTGCCTAAAATATGTGATTTGTAATTGGCCCAGATGGCACTGTGTCTTTTAAGCAGCTCTTCATAAACTGATAACTCAGTTGGCTACAAATTCCAGCTGTGCTGCTTTGATTGTGGTTACTGAAGTGCTAGGGGATAGTGCTGCCACTATATTAAGCACAAGCACTTTTCTTTCACACTCTACATACACTATATCTTGGTTTCCCAGTTTTGTTTCTTCCGATATGTAATCAAGGTGTTTGCCACTGTAAAGGAAATGTTTCACGCGTTCTTTTTTTCATTAAGTATCTGGTGCATAAGTTTTAATAATTTTTTTTCTTTATTTTTTGGCAGCTAGTCAGCTGAAAACCACAACTCTGTGATACCCTATAACTTCAATGCAATAATATTTGGTCAGTAAGGAAGTGAGTTTTGCATAATGGTTGTGCTCGGTACCTCCCTTCTTTTTCATCTTCTGTGAGCTGCTGCTCCTACTTCAGAATCCCCTTGTTCTTGTTTCTCTGAACCTTTGTCTTGTGTTGGCTGTCTGAGCATATCTGTTATCTGAAAGGCAGGTTGCTTGTGTGAAAATATGATGCTCCTAGTTATGGTTGTGAATTTTCTGTTAAAGCAGCACAGTCTTGCTAGGCTGGATGCATTTATGTTGCTGTAACTATCCCTTACCCTTGTATCACTTTATGTCAGTTTGTATGAGCATCTTTGTGCTCTTGTAACCACATGTACACTGTGGACTTGACTACAGAGTTCTGACAATACCACTGTAGTTAAGCCAGTACAATTTGTGTTGGCAAGAAAGCTCTGAGGGAGTTTAGGACATGCTTTCACATGTAAATCATTTCAGAGATTGCAGTGCTGCTGTGTGGTAGCTGTGTTCATGTGCTCTGTCAGTGCTGAAATGTAAACACTCTTTGCTGTCTTGTGTTTTTGTGTGGTGAAGTAATTGCTGAACTGTCTTGGTGTTTTTACCCTTTTCATATCCCTTTAACAACAGAACATGGGGGAACAACCAATCTGACTTGCTACATGCACCCTTCCTCATTTTTAAAGTTAATTATTTTGGGGTGGCAGATGCTATGCAAGTACTTTAGGGAATGCCGTGCATGGTAAGCAGAGCCACTGCAGAGTTTTTTAATGAGGAGATCTTAAGAGCTCTAATTCAGCATGAATCAATTCTGCTTTGGATCCTGCACTGTGCTTTTGTGTGCCTGCCACCCACCACCGAGCCCCAGCAGCGTCCAGAGGCCCCAGCTGAATTCAGAGATCTCTGCAGGGAGGCTTGGAAATGCACATAAGTCACCGCACTCAGGAAATTAAAATCTTAGTTGACAAGACAGAGCAAGGAAGGATGTTGGTTCCAATTTAAGTTCTGGGGGCTGATGTGTAAAAGGAAATATATGTCAAAAAGTGCCTATGACAATTAGGAGCACACGTTTTCTTCAACGTAAGTATAGGTTGACTTCCAAACTGGAGCTGGTCAGAAAAGCTCTGTTGGAAAAAATTGACTCAACGTGATTAAAAAGCTGTGTGTTGACTTTTGTCTGAGCTAAACTGAAAGCTTCTCTGGCTGGATGTGGCTAGCATGAAAAAGGAGGGCAAACTAAAGCTAGCCTCATGCTAGGGAATTTCACTGCCTTGGGTGACTCAGGTAGCAGTGAGTGTGACACTGCAAAATGTTAATTTAATTTCTGTATTACCTTTATTTGTGTACTCAGGTGGATGTGTATGCAGATGTACTAAGGATACTAAAAGTGGCTGCTTTTTGGAGAGTAAGATATTGCATTTTTTTTCAATATAACATGTATCTGTTTTGTTTCATCTGTTTTGATGTATTTTTGGCTTTTAAAAAATTCTTTATGAAAATACTGAAAACTAAAGCTGAAAAATTAATTTGGTTTCCAAAACAAATTAAATTTGACAAGTTAAGATTCTATTTTACATGCAAAACTGACTTTTTATTCAGTAAAAAGTATTCAGTATTTTGTGTGAAGTGGAATAATTTTTTCTACGGAGAATTCATATCAAGAATGGGAATTCATTCTCTCTCCTTCTCTGATGCCTTACCTGCAGATCCTTAAAACATAATTTCTGAATTTCTGTTATATTTTTCAGTTGGACTTAACTGCAGAGTTTTGAAGATATGTAAACCAGTGAACTTTTACAGTAGGATATGATCTTCACAGGTATATTGGGCACTCTGGGCACACTGCTTTCAAAGTATTTGTTATTAACGTTAGTATGTTTCATCAAGTCTTCATAACTGATGTTTCAAGTGGTAACTTGTTGTTTTAATAGAAAAGCTTATAATTCCTCTTATAATTTGTGCCATAGCTTAAGATTTTATTAATTATGAAGTAAATCTTCTAGCAGTAACTTATGTTAAAGTATTTTAGATTTATAATGAAGTAGAGAGTTAGACAAAAAGTGGTAAGAAGATGCTGACAGTGTCATCCTGGGAATACAGTCACTCTTGATCCCTAATTTATGTAATGCTCATAAGTATATGTGAACTGTATGTACTCATTGTGTGCTATGTGTACTGTGTTCTGCTGCGTAATGTTTCCATCAATAATGTGGTTAAGTATAAACTTCCTTATGAATACCTTGAAAAACGCAATCAGACCTCAGTAGTGTCTCATAAGAACATCTAATGCTTAAACATTTATTACTTAATTTGCAAGTATCTTAAACCAGGTTATAAATGCACTACAACTCAGTTGTTCTTATTAAGGGGTATAAGGTGATCTTGTTTAATGTAAGGAAAGCTCTATGTACTTTTTAACTCATGTCCAAGGTCTAGTCCTCTTTATGGCTGCTCTGAAAACCAACAGAGTGTTTAGTGAGGTTTACCAAAGGTATAATGATTTCTCTGGGTGTCTATCCATTGCTCTATAGAGTATAAGCCCAAAATACTTTATAGCCATCAGGACTTTTGTGTACTTTTTGATACCGTTCTTGCACGTTCTTAGCATAACAAATTGTTTTGAAAAGCTCGTCTGAAGTTCACAGTCAGGTTCCTTGGAAAACTAGCTTAAGCATCTAATCTGTCATAATTGCTGAGCCTGGAGCATGTTTAATGTTCTAGGGTTTTAATGGCAGCAGCTGGCATGCAAGGAAACAGAGCAAAGAAAAAGTTTTTAGAAGTGGAGTAGTACTGTTCATACACACTGTCATTTGCAGTTATATTACTTCATATTTGCTAAATATTTTTTGAAAGAAACTACACTAATTTGTCATATAATCTGGATGGTTGAGAAGAAATCAAGTTCAGGATAGTAAGACTGTTGCGGTTGTGGTGATCTGGGATAATAAGCAAGATGAAGCTCTGTTGGAAGAGCAATATCTGATATAATTGGAGGGAAAGCAGACAAGCTTTTGAGTACACAAATCCTTTTAGATCTGAAACAGAAATGTGAAACTTCAAGAAAATTATGATGGGAACCATTGCTCTGATTTTACAATTCAGTTTTTCCTGGCATTTAGTTGCTAAACCGTCATTATAGAGAGACATAGCTGTAAATTTAATACTACCTCATTGATACATTTTGGGTTTTTTTAAGCTAGGAGTAGGTTCAAAGGTTGTGGCATGGCTCTTCTGAAGTAAAAACCTTGTTTCCCCTCACTCTTCCCTGTATTCTTTCTGCAAGTCTGTATCACTTTTTTTGTTTCTCTGGTAAACTGAATGTTTGTCCCCTCTCAATGTAAAGTAAATGCATCTGCAACAGTCACCCCCTGGAGCATGCTGTTTTGTGAGCTGTTAAATTAGCTTCTGCATGTGACCTGAGACATGGGCCTTATTTGTAAATCTGAACTTCTGTTCCAATTTCATAGAATCATTGCTGCTATGAAGAAAACTGGGTTTCATTCTGTTTGTGTTCTTGTTTTCAAGATGTTTTTCATGTCATGCTTAAGAATTTGTTTGGCATCTACACTTAGCTCTATACTTTCCCTCTAAATAATATGCCCTGGGGCTGATTCTTGTGTTAACAAGCAGTTTTCAACAAAATTTGTATGCTAATGACGTATACTCTCTCAAGAAGCACAGGTGTGAAGTTGAATTCTGCTTTCAGTAACAAATCTGCCCTGCCCTCCCTGCAGACAGATGCATTCAGATGTAATGTAAGCATATATAACTATCTTGACCTGTATTTGTTTAAACCTTTTAAAAATAGAAAGATTCAGATTTTCCCAAACTGGCCCTGTATCTCTCAAACTGATATTATTTGATTCATTTATTTTACATTAAGAAGAAGGTAAAGCCAAAGTTTTGTACTTGTCCCCAGGGTGGTTTTTGGTGCTTTTACCTTTCAGTTTCCAAATTACTGGGTAACGCTGACTAAAGTATCTAAAAGATATTTTCTTCCAAGCATTGTTTCAAAATTTTAAAGTTGTTATGTAGGTTAAGAAAGCTCATTTGGAAGTTTCAACACTTCTGTTCCAGAAATTAAGGCATAATGAGTTGTGTGATTGGAATTCCAATGCACATGGGATTGTTTGTGTTTCCTAATCCAGACAGCTCTTCCTAGTTAACATGGTGTTTGAAGAAGCCATATGGTTATGAACATCTGGAAGAGAGGTGATGGGTGGATGGATGAAAATAAAGACATTTGTGGCCGAATGTGTGGTAGCAGTTTCAGCAGATGTTTTGGCATCTTCTGCTGAGAATACCTTGAGAGGTGGGAGCAGGATGATGCTGCAGTCCTGGAGCCTCAGAATTTCCCCAGATTGTATGAATGCTGTAGAGGTTGGTTTGGTAGGTTCCCAGTTTCTGCTCTCTCCCCCCACCCCCCTTTTTTTAATCTGTTGAAGATGTATCAAAGTATCTAGAAAGTCAGGTTTCAGCCACCACACTTCATACATTTATTTTGATTCATTGTCATGTTAAGATTTCAGAAGCCTTATAGGGCAAGAGATTATGGACTGATCTAGCATTTCAGCTCAATGGTCAAGTTAGCTTTTGTTATTCAACAAGAAAGTGACCAGAGCTGAATTTGTGGACATTTCTAGTGACAAAACCAAACTGCCCAGAAAACGTGAACTCTTCTGTCAACAGTAATTTTAAAAATAATCAACTTTGCTTGACTTCTGATATCAGAGAACTTTGAATCACTGCCAGTGTGAAACTAAAAATCTCCCTCTGTTTTTAAATGGTGGTTGGTGTTGCTAACTGTCCCATAACTGAAGCAGCAGAGCTCTTAAAATATTGGGTGTCACAAAGCTTATTTTAAAAAATATCCAAACATGAGCTGGTAGTGCTATCAGAAAGGGTCAAGTGTGTCTTTTGGCCTGGTCCTGTGATGCCAGACGTCCTGGCTGCCTCATTCCCACTGTTCTGCCCACACAAACTTGTATAGCTGCTTTCACAGCTGAAGTAGTTTCTTCTACTTCGGTGTGAGTTTTTGGTATTAATATAATTCCAAGGTAAAAAACTCTGATTATCATTCAATTCTGGCAGAGATTTCTTCAGAATTGTTGCTGAAAAGTACAGCAGCTAAAGTCAGTTGAAAATTTTGTGCTAAAACTTTTGAATATTGCAATGTCTGACTGTGCCTCTGTTTCATTTTTTTTTCCTAGTTAAAATGTATTCAGTCTGAACTTGTGTTAATGTATTTTGGCTTTTATTTCCTTTTTTGTTTCAGTTTTCTGGTGTTGTGTTTGTATCTTTTAGAATTTGTACTATAGTATGCAAAAAAAATTTAGACAATTTAGAAAATCTTTATTAAGCTGATCTTGATGATTTGTGAAGATGAAGTATTTCAAAATTTCTATTATATTGGAGTGCTCCTCTTCCCCCCCCCAAGCCTCTCTTGCTCTTGTTGAGGAGAATAGAAACTCTTCAGTTACCCAGGATTTAAAAGCCACTTTTCATCAGCATCTGAATTTATTTATTCTCAAAGGGCTGATTATATAATGACCAATACAGGACAATTAATCCTTGGAAGTAATTCTTTATTTTATGGAATTGATTTTTCATTCAAATAAGCCAAAGATGTAGTTTAGAGATAACAAGTGATGTTTGCCCATATTGCTATTTGTATGAGTGCAAATATCTTGCCTTATATCAGAAAAATAAATAAGATTATGCCTTCCACAGGTTTCTGGTTTTCTGGATTTTTTTTTTTTCTCTATCAGCAAGAATATTCCTAATGCTGTGCTAGCAAAAGCTGTTAAGATAGTGGCATGATTATGCTAAGTTACGAGGCTGCTTTCACTAGCAGGATGTTATTCATTCTCTTGGTCACAAACTCTGAAGAAATTTCTCTAGGAAAGCCTTAGGTTGTTTTCTTGATGCAAACCTTTGCTGTAAAGAGACTGATTCATCCTTTGATTTCATTTCTTTAGAAACAATGTCAAGATTCATGATGTTATTTGTGTAATTTAATTCAAAGTAAACTTTATGCAACTAGTAACTTGTTAGTAAAACACACATAAGTAGTTCAGCAGGCCCTTATTAAGGTATGCTAATCTGAGAATAATTATCATAATTGACTTATTACTGGGCTAAACAATACATGTAAGAAAAAAGTATTTTTTTCTGATTATCTATGCCTCCTTCCTTTGGCTGGATTCCCAACACAGATCATGAGTTGAGTTAGAATGTTAGCTCTGAGCATATTATTGAGCTCAACTTTATGTTGAACAAGGGGCTTTGCCTCTTGGCTAAGGGGACGTGGCTAACTGGAGAGTGTCTTCTGCTTTTGGTGAATTTTCTAATCTGACTGTCTTGAACTGTGTCATTGTAAAACAGCATGCCATCTATGGCTTTTTTAAAACTTGGTCTGGAGGATTTTTCTGCTCTTGGAAATGCCTTGTGCTTTCTTGGCCATGAATTGAACAGGTTATGGTTTTTGCTGTGTTTTGAGTTTAGCTACCTCTAGGCTCTTCTCTCTGGTTCTGTCTTTTTGTCATGTAACACAATAAAGTGATTTCACTGAGTCGCTTGATTTGTCTTCAAGCAGGCGTAACTAATGCAATGTTATAAAGTAGCTGCAGATATTTGAGTACATCAGTGCTTCTGATTTTCTGCCCTTCTGGGGTGAAGTTCATAGGATCTTTTCATATAAGGACCTTTATATTTTGTGAGGTGATGAGATGTTCTTGTCATTTAGACTTAATTCTCTTTTTGGCTAACCAAATGATTTTGTACTTCATCTCGTTTTCATCATAGCATTTGATAGCATCCATTCTTTTGCCCATCAGGGTTTTTGATCCTTCATTAATCTGTCTGTACTAAAGGCGAGTGTTAAGTTTCTAATTGCAGAACTACCAGTTTAAAATAGCAGTGCTATCATCTCTCTCTCTCTGATAGTCTAAGGATATAAATCAGGAAAAATTTGTGGGGAGAAGTCATAGGAAATACTTTGAAAAGCCAATCTTGGAACATGAATTCATAGCTAAGATACTTAAAATTGTGAACTGGACACATGTTGGATTTATTGCTCATAGCAATTTTTATGCTGACTCCCTTCTTTCACACAGGTGCTAACAGCTCCTCCTCCTCCCTATTGACAGAGGTTAACTACCACTCTCTCTCCAGTGATCAAATTGACTTATGTAATTAGATTACACTAAGAGCTGTAATCCTTAACCTGTATTTAGGCTGGATTGTTCTGCTTTTTGTATGAATTTGTGACAGAACACTAATTGCAAAATTTTGTTAGGTTTTGGCTCCTGTTTATCAGCTGGCCTAACACAAGATAATTACCTTTGAATTTTGCCTCCACTATTTAAAATCTATAACATCATATTAAGTATTTTCAGTATCTTCTGATTAGCTGTCTAGGCAACAAATTTTTTCTCAAATTGAAGTGTTCTGTTATAGAATGTGCTTACATATTAAAATATAAAGCTATATTTTTTCCATATTAGATGATATTTTCTGAAGGTATCTTCTGTTGGGTTTTTTTGTTATGACACTGAACCAGGTAGTCTTCAGTATCCTTACTATAACACGCGAAAAATGACTGCAGAAGAAAAGACTTAGAAGTTGTGGGGGTTTTTTCCACCTGGAGCCTATAGATTAACCTCACTAATTAGTTAGTTTAGTTTCAGCCTTTTATGTGAAATGTTCCAACAGTGCTTATTGTTAAGGGGTCAAATGCATGAAATAGTGTTGACATAATTGTTGATAGACTGTTATTCCTACTATGAGGAGCATTTCATTAAGCCTGTATTTCATTCTCTCATGTCATGTGTAGAACAGTCTGTTGCAAGCTTCACTAGAGGCACGGTTGGCCCTTTGTCACGTCCCATTTTCTCAGGGCAACAACTCAGGTTCACTGATTCCCAGGTCAGGATTAATGTGAAACAACACCTGGGATCCTTTAACTCACAAAACTCAACTTTTATTCTTTCACAACAAGAATCGGCATGAAACTGTGTCAGTAGAGTGTGTTACATGTGGTAACCATATGTCACTAAACATATACTACAAGCCTTGCTTATTTTTGGATCAGTTCAGGGAAGACAATAAGGAGAGCCCTCCCGTTGAGTCACGAGGTTCAGAGTGGACCCCCTTGCTTTCCAGACTCCTTCTCAGAGAGGAGCCTAGGGGCAGCTGGATCCACTCCTAGTCTCAGACTTGGTCAATAGTTTATGTCTAAAGGGATGAGGTGTAGCGATTACGGAAAAAAAAGGCAGAGAGAGAGAAAGAAAAGAGAAAGATTTTTACCAGTCTTGGGTCCAGCGTTGGTCCAGCCAGCCTAGAGGTCCAGTTCCTAAGGGCGCGCATACATGGAGCTCCCATTAGTGCCCTTTTATAAGGTCCTTGCCCCTCCTTCGGGCGGGCACTCAAACTCATTAGGCTGATTAGGTGTCAGGTGCGGTTTGTGCTTCCAGAACCTTTGGGAAATGGGTTGGTGGGCTTGGGGGTCATTTGGGGAGTAACTTCTCCCTCCCCGCAGGTATGACCATTCTTTGACCTTTGGCCATATATGGTGAGCTGCCCCGCTCAGCCTATCAGAATGCGGAACTGCGCACCCTCTGGCCCGCCCCCCGGGCCCTGTTGCTGACTGACTGCTCACCGGCCTGCGGTCCGTTGCTAGGCGGGGTTCTGTTGCTAGGCAGGGTTTGTTGTTCTGCAGAGTTGGCCATTAAGGAGACCTTCCACCCCCACAATGTTTGAGACATTAACTCTTTCAGTCTGTCACACCCTTCTCTAATTATACAGTAAATTGATTTTCTAGGGAACTTAGGATATACCAGAACTTTATAACTTGGAAGAACAATCCAGAATTTTTAAAACCAATCATGTCTGATCCCGGGCATGTGTTCTCTCTTGATTTAATGCTTTTCACTTTTGAAAGATGATGACAGTATCTTGTTGAAGTCTGGGAAGAGATTATATCTGATGCTTTTGTAAGGAACATTGCTACACATTCTATTTTTACAGTTTGTCATCTGTGGATGTTTAGTGCCACATGTGAAAGTGGTTTTGCTGTTAAACAGATGGTCTAATTTTGTAGGGAAATGCTGCTTTTTGTGAGCTGTCCCCTGCAGAAGTGGACAGAAATCAGCATGCTCACTAAGCTGATAGTAGCAGAGCTTTCCCTGAGCTTTTGCACTTCTAAAGCATTGCAGAGTAATAATGAAGTTTTGGCCCATTGTAACACAGTAGGACATTTTACTTTTGGCTTCTTTTTCTAAATTCATATCAGCAACTGAGTGGAAACAAAGCTCCAGGAAGAAAGAAGACGACAGCCTCAAAGGGACAACACTGCAACAAACTAGGTGTGTTGAGACAAATGTTTCCTCTTGTTATCCTGAATGATATAAAATGGTGTTTAGAAATGCCACTTGGTTCTACAACTGCGCATACTAAGAAAGTTACGGGTATGTTTTCTATGAACTTAAATGTTTGCTCTTTCTTTGTGCCTGGAAAGAATTTAAAAGATTATGTCAGTTGAAACCAATACTGCCCAGGTCTTTCCCATCTATGAATTCTGTAATGTACAATATGCAGTCCATGGTTAAAATTAAATGGAAGTAATTCAGGGTAAAAACTCACAGTGTGAACAAAGCAAGATATTCATTCCACTAAATGCATGATTTTATTTAGTTCCAGTTCCACACAGTCATTCAAGAAAATCTCCATGACATTTCTTATCCCTACAAATAATGCACTATCATGATCAAAGGAGATAAACAGATTCTATAGGTCAACCTTATGTATGCAATTATGTACTCTATAATAAATTTGTACCAGGAAAAGTCTGAACATAGTGGGAAGATACTAAGCTTTGGAGTGCTGGTAGGGGAGATTGTAGATGAGCTTTTTCATAGGATGAATGTGGTAGTAACTGAACTTCCAGGTAACCTTTCAAAATAAGGACCTGCAAATGTAATTTTAGAGATTGCTGCCACTTTTATGGAAAATGAAATAGCAGTTGAACAATGGTTTGTTGCTAGAAAAAAAAGGGGCTTTAAATTTCTTAGAACTTGCATCCTAATAAAGAGTACCAATTATCTTGTCTGGGATTTTTGTACTGGTTATTCAATAGTGAAAAATAATTAATGTTGCTTTTTACCAACACTCAATTAGAAAGCTTGTCAAAATCAAGGAAAACAGTTTACTGTCTATCTGCCATTCAACTCCCAGTTTCGTTCTACTGCTCTCCCTGTCACTTCTCATTTAGTGCTGTACATATAAATGTGTAGTGCTGCATTCCCATAGTATTGTTAAAGGTTTTAATTGGTTGCAGAGTATCTTTTGCAGCTTAAGATTTAAGTGCAAGGAAATAGTGTTGATGTTGCTTTACTGTTGTTATGGAACTATCATGCTTCAGTGGTATGCTCTTGGACTGAAGTTTTCAAATGTTCATGCCTGCTTTTGGAAATTAGAATCTGTATGTCTGGCCTTAAATGAGTGCAGGTTTTTCCATTACTCCTGTTTGTTTTCGGTACCATGCACACATGGTACAGGTGGTGCAGGCTACTGTTTTGCTAATTGCCTGCATTGCAGCAGTGAGCAATCCCAGAGGAGATGTGGATGTGGCAGGGCTGCAAAGTGTGCTGTCAGAGAAAAGCCACCATTCCCAGGAGTGTGGGAGGGGACCATGGATGCTGGGACTTGTCCACTTCTTTCTCCTTCTCATCATGCCAGCCAAGTATGGTGGGCTGGCAGGCTGGGCAGAGGGACATACCTACATCTTGACATGAATTCAATGGACTATTCTCTCTCATACCAAAAGGCCAAGGTTCGCTGACGGAGGAAGGAATTGCTTGCTGTGAGTCACCACTAGTACAGGGACTTCTGGAAGAAGGAGCAGCATATGACAGGGAACATGGCATGCCAGAAACAGCTTTTTCACGGTTGCTTTGCCCAAACCAGATTCAATTGCATCTGAAACTGCTCTGAGCTGGCAATAACAAACTTGAAGGTAATGACAACTTTGAAGTGCCTAAAACCTATTGCCATTCTTAGAAAACTTCATGTCTCCTTCTGTTATTTGTTTTGACCTGTTACTATGAAAATGTCACTCTAACTTACAAAACAATGCCTATCCTCCTCTCAAAACTGATAACTTCTTGTTTTCTATGTTAAATTAGTGCATACCCAGTGCATGCTCATATGAAAGAGGTATTACTCTGAACAACTGTTGGAACTTGTGTTGTTAATTGTGAACACTGTCATAGAAGGTGTGAAAGCCCTGTTGTGGGTAAGCACGTGTATTGGCTTTGTGTGGCAAGGTTTTGGTAGCGGGGGGGGTTACAGGGGTGGCTTCTATAAGAAGCTTCTGGAAGCTTTCCCTGTGTTCGAGAGAGCCCATACCAGCCGGCTCTAAGACAGACCCACCGCCGGCCAAGGCCAAGCCAATCAGCGATAGTGGTAACGCCTCTGTGATAACATTTTTAAGAAGGAAAAAAAGTTGGGACAGACATAAACAGCAGCTGGAGAGAGGAGTGAGAACATGTAAGAGAAACAACCCTGCGGACACCAAGGTCAGTGAAGAAGGAGGGGGAGGAGGTGCTCCAGGCGCCGGAGCAGAGATTCCCCTGCAGCCCGTGGTGAAGACCATGGTGAGGCAGGCTGTCCCCCTGCAGTCCATGGAGGTCCACGGTGGAGCAGATATCCACCTGCAGCCTGTGGAGGACCCCACACCGGAGCAGGTGGGTTCCCAAAGGGGGCTGTGACCCCGTGGGAACCCCACGCTGGAGCAGACTCCTGGCAGGACCTGTGGATATGTGGAGAGAGGAGCCCACAGAGCAGGTTTTCTGGCAGGACTTGTGACCCCGTGGGGGACCCATGCTGGAGCAGTGTGCTCCTGAAGGACTGCATGCCGTGGAAAGGACCCATGCTGGAGCAGTTTGTGAAGAACTGCAGCCCATGGGAAGGACCCACATTGGAGAAGTTTGTGGAGGACTGTCTCCTGTGGGTGGGACCCCACACTGGAGCAGGGGAAGAGTGTGATGAGTCCTGCCCCTGAGGAGGATGAAGTGGCAGAAAATAACGTGTGATGAACTGACCGTAAACCCCATCCCCGTCCCCCTGTGCCACTGGGGGGTTGGTGGAGAATCCGGGAGTGAAGTTGTGCCCGGGAAGAAGGGAGGGGTGGAGGGAAGGTATTCTGAGATTTGGTTTTATTTCTCATTACCCTACTCTGGTTGAGTTGTAATAAATTGAGTTAATTTTCCCCAAGCTGAGTCTGTTTTGCCCGTGACGGTAATTGGTGAGTGATCTCTCCTGTCCTTATCTCGACTCATGAGCCCTTTGTTATATTTTCTCTCCCCTGTCCAGCTGAGGAGGGGGAGTGATAGAATGGCTTTGGTGGGCACCTGGCGTCCAGCCAGGGTCAACCCATCATAGCACCATTCTGTGTTAGTTGCTGTACAAGCATAGGAGAAAAATGCCTGATTTAGCAGGACCAAAAAGCCTGCAGATATCACTTTGTATGTGTTTTCACTGGTAAGTCTGCAATTTAAGTCATGGTGCTAAACTCTCAAAGCTCCACTATCATCTGTATATACGTGTTTCTTACACAGTCTTGGTGTGACAAGTCATCATGGTGAATGGATATGCAAATGTTGCAGATGAGAATATTTTTATTGGTAGGAACCAGCTCTAAAATTTAAATCCAGATCCACAGCTTATTTCTGTAGAACCTTTTTGAAGGGTCTCCAACTTCTGTTTTATGTCATAATTTTCTGGTTTATTGCATAGAAATTGTATAGAACAAAAGCCATGCTTCCCCCTGCTATTAAATTGGAGTTCTTGAATTTCTTGCTGTTGGGAAATTCATAGATCACCCCCTAAGACCTCACAGAACCTTTCAGACAGAGAAAGTTGTTAAGATGGGAGTGTACTGGATAAATAACTTAAAGGGAATAGGATAGGTGTAGGTTTTAACTACTTTGGGAGAAGCAGAATATTTTCTTTGAGACTTAATGAAAAATCCTCAAGAAAAGAAAAAGAAGGGGATTTACATGTGAAATATAATATTACCTTGCAGAACACTTGGGTTTTTGAAGTATTTTCATTTGATTTGAGACAGTAATGCCCAAATGGTATTTTAATATAAACCATATTGTAGCAAAAAATGAATCAGCAAGTATGTGGATTTTTTAATGTTGCTTGTGGTTTCATCCTCATCTTCAAAAAAACCTGAAATATCCCACAGCAAAACAAAATCCTATCTCAAGGGGGATCAAAAAGAAGACAGAAAGGGCTAGATTAAATTATGAATGAAATGGAATAATTAATTTATTCACTTACAGAGGTTGACAATCTTAGTGGGCAAGAAATGTGATGAATTTTTCACAGTCTTTAGCATCACTTAAGCATTGGGAAGCCCTGGACATGTATTTTTCATTTCATTGCACTGGGGTTAAAAGGTTGTATCAAAACTAAGACCACTGCCAGACATGCATAATGGGTTCTTTCAGAAAACAGAAAAAAAATGAAGTTATTTATTTTTGTCTGACTTAAGTGATAACACCTGATAGAGTGCAAAAGGGTGGTTGCACTGCATGCGGAAGATTGAACTGCCTCCTATGGGCCCTACACACACACCCACCCTCCTCCTCACATGCTCCTCTTCTAAAAAACAGTCCTTAACTTCTTTTATGTGCCACACCACTTTGTTTCCTTATTTTTATGCATGCAGTTTACAGCTAACTTGGATCCACGGCTGTGAGTACTTTGGACTTCCACAATTTGAGTGCCGTTTTGGCACTGGGTCATCATCTCCCTGAGTTGCTGGGACTAAGTCCCATTTGTACTGGAATTCCTTTCACTCTTGCACTCCCCCACTCTCTGTGCGGTGAAGCCTTAAAGTTTTTAAAAAGTGTCTGTTACATACATTTCATTATTACTTGACTATAAAGGAGTCGAGCGTAAACCAAGTTGCTATCTACTGATTTCGACTCAAGTTCTGTCTATTCTGCTGTTTTAGAAATGTCCTCAGCTAACCCAAGTCATGCAAATTGCTTTTCCTCTTCTACCATGTAATTTGTAGATTACACAGAAAGTAATGGCACTGATCTACTTATTTTTAAATGCCTCTCAGGTTCTTCTGAACTCCTGCAGGAGTCTATTTAGGCATCTTCTCTCTCCTTCTGGACTTGTTATAGCATAGATGTAAAAAGTTAGGAAGGAGGCCTGAGAGGACTCAGGGACCAGGAATTATAGAACTGCTACGGGTGGACTTTTTTCAGTTTATTTGATTCCCAGAAAGGGAGAGACAAAGGAGTGAGGAGGGTCTGGGTCACCCTCAGAGCTAACTACAGAGCCCCTCAGGATTGCAGCTGAGGACTGTACCTGCAGATGGTCGGCAGATCTGGACCAGCAGAGGACTGAAAAGACTGAT
Organism: Harpia harpyja; assembly: GCF_026419915.1. NCBI lineage: Eukaryota > Metazoa > Chordata > Aves > Accipitriformes > Accipitridae > Harpia > Harpia harpyja. The sequence continues at coordinate 26,723,941 of NC_068941.1, read as the reverse complement.
CAGTTGTTGTAGAACTCAGAAGATCACAACCAGTTTTATAAGCTACTTCCACATAACTTCTATAAGGTAGGAATATGGTTAACAATGCAGATAACTTTTAAAAGGAGGCTCTTGTGGTTGAGGTTTCCTTGGACTTAAAGTACAATCTCTGAAGTATGAACTCTTATGTGTTCCATATTTTGAGGTGCAATTAGAGCTAATGGAATTTTTTTACTGATCAGCCTTTAAAATTTCATCAGTCTAATGTGATTTATATACTTGATGTATGCATTTCATCCACATTTTTGTTATCTGCCAAAGTGTAAACTACATAATGAACTAGAATGCTATGTTCCAACCTTCTAGATAAATCATCATCATTTCAGTCTTCTTCATGGTAATATTGCTAATAAGTCTGTGGCAATTTTTTTTTACTTTGGTACCAGGGGGATTTGGGCTTCAGGAGTTAGTGATTGAGAAACCAAGGCTTTCAGTCTCACTTATTGCGAAGTGAAGAGAAAAGGGAAAACTTAGTATTTTTACTTTCAACTTTTTGAAAAACCTTGCTAGTATTGGCATGAAACTGAGCAAATGGAGGAGTTAGTTCCAGTTAATGGAGCAAAGTTGCTCCCTGTCTTGAGCTTTTTATTGCAAGATCTCTTTGAAAGCAGCAGCAGCAGTTTTGCTAGATTTCCCATAAAACAACAAGGGCTGCACAAACAGCTGATCTTGGAGAAGTAGTTGGTTGTTCATCAATCAAAATCTGACTGTTTTATTACCTGTAAGATGGGTGGGTGGGTGCTGGTAATAATCAGGAAATAAAGTGCTTGTAAACCATGAGATGTCTTCAGCTACCTGAAGTGAGTTCAGATGATGCTTTTATAACCATTACATCAGTCAATTTGTTGTGGAGACCTTATTGTATGCAGTGCTACCCTTTAGAAGTGATGGCACTGGCTGCAAAAAACACCATGTTGTGGCCATGTAACTCAGGAGGATAGTGTTACTCACTGTTGTAGCAGCTGCTGTTGGGTCATATATCCTTCAGTCATTCTTAACTAAGTCAATAACATCCCCAGTAAAGGAATGTCTTAAGAGCATTGACATTCCTATCCAGATGCAAATTTTGAGGATTGGCATGTTGAAAGAGAATGCGGACTGAAAATTAATCCCTTTCAGTATGAGGAAAAACAGTATTTATTGTTCATTGAGTGGCATAATAACAGACTTGAACAATTGAAATCAGGAAAGTGTTTTGCAGATGAGCTAGGGAAGAGATTGAGAAGGACTGCAAAACTCAGCAACTGCATCCAAGAGCCATCTGCCAACATGCTCTGTTAAGTGTATTAAATTGAGGACAACTCTTTAGGTGATCATTTTTGACTATTTAGGATTCGGAAGACACTTCTGCAAAAATAATAGGAGTGTCACTACTACTAGGAGTCTTTGAAAATGGTCTTTGCCCATGAACAATACTATGCTGTGTGAACTGTCTAAGTCTGGTGCTTTATTGCTACTATGCTTTGGTGCAAAATAAAGTTTTGCATGAATATATGACATTTTCTTGGGCACAAGTCAGTCTAACTTAAAAATCTGGCAATATACCTGATATACAGGGTGCACTGCAGCGGGGAGAAGTACTGCATACAGCATTTGGCCATCTATTTACCTAAAGTAGCTGAATTGTTGCACATCTTAGGTGTTGAATTTTTTTTATTTTATTTTATTATTTTATTTATTTTATTTTATTATTTTATTATTTTATTTTATTTTTTAAAAAATTAGTAGCTGAAGAATGTCAGCACTGGTAATTCAGCCTAGGGTCATTACTTACAAGACAGGCTCTTAATGTGCTGGAATAAGTGTTTGGCAATATTAATGCTACTTCTATTTACAAACTTAATAGTAGTTTATCCACCTTTGTTTAATGCTGTTTGGTGCCTCCCATCTTTAGACAGATACTTTTGTAACACTGTCAGCCACAGCACTAGATGTATATTCTTCTATTAATCTTTTAATTATTTTTTTCTTTTTGTGCATTCTGTGAGGAAACCATTGTAAAAATAACTATTCCCGTAAACTGTTATAACCATTGTATTGGTTTGATTGTTTTTTGTCACTAAATGAAGTATTTATGGTAGTTTTGGCATTGCTCTTTCCTAATCAGGAGGATATGCTGTAAGTAAACACATTTATTTCAGCATTTTGTATTACTGTAATGTACATTTGTTCAGATTCTTAATTTTTACATTTCCCCATTATGTTAAGAAATAGAGAATAATTTATTTTGTATTTATTAGATAATTATCTTTTTATTCATGGTGTGTGTCAAACAATTTGCATGAAAATTGGAATTCAATTAATGCAAAAGCACAGTTTAAAACCATTTCTATTACTTGATTAGAATTAACAGACTTTTTTCTTTACAGATGCTGAAACCTTAACTTGAAAGTTGTTAGATATCTCTAATGATAAATTAGCGAAGAAAAACCTAAAAGTATTTTTATATTTCAGCTTAACAGAGTTAAGGCAAAACCTGTCATGTGTCACAGAAATGGAAAGACTCTGATTTTTTTTGAAAAGGGAAATAAGTAAATATAATTTTGATCAAGCTTTAGGTCTCAGGTCCTCAAATGTGGGGGTTTTGTACACTGTCACTCCTGGTGGTGGGAACTCGTGTCTGTGCTATGCTATGCAGCACTTGTGTACTCCATAGTGCTGTTTTGGGAATCTGTAATCCAGATAGTATGGTCCTGTTCAGAAAGTTTCATTTCTTATATTAAGTGTTGCTGTCTGTATGTTTGGTTTGGGTCTTTTCTGGTTAAGTGGTCTTTTCCTTAGTATGTATAAGGAGATTTAATTGGTTGAGTTTCTCTTTAGATAAATGCAGCAGATTTAAGCTGTGGATTGGCATACATCCACCTCTAACTTTGAATGGGTTTATTTCTTTAAAACAGTTTTAATAAAGAATAATTAGGTTTTATTTATTTTGGTTTTGTTTGCCTGCTTTATTTGCTTTCCGAAGCAGAATCAAAATAGTTCAAGCACTAATTCTTAAGAATCCAACAGAAGCTTGGAACTGACTAGACTTTCAGAAGTATGAGAAGGCCATTTAAGTGACGTAACAGTTGGTATAATTACTGGGATTAAAATGTATTTTCCACTTTGAAATGTCTGTCTTGAAATTTTTCTTTTGTAATACCAAATTGATTCTCTTTGTGCATAGTCCCTTTTCCAAAATTAATTATTTTGAATGGTTGAGTTTTGCAAACTTTTGAAAACAATGCATTTTGTTTGAAATCCATTTTGTGTTTATAAAAGAGTGAAACATAGCTGAGGGCCTACTAGACAGACCTGGCATATCTTACAGATCTGAGATGTGGAAGAAATGAATTGCATATCTGAAGGCACGAACAACATCACCCTTATTATACTTGTACATTGTGGTTTGCAGTCATGTTTCCTTGTTCAGTTTACGGCTTAAAAGCTGATAGTCTGTATATTCATTTTCAGTATTGTATTTTATTTCAAACTTTCTGGTTTTGCACATTTGCTTATGACTTTGCTCATTTATCTGTTCCTTCTACAGAACCCTGGACTGTTACAGAAACAGGTTTAAATTAGCATCAAGTCTAATGATTACAAATGCAGTTCTAAATTTACAGTGCATAAACATTTAAGATAAAATCAGTATCTGTTGACACAAAATAGCAGTAGGGGTTCATGTGTTTAAGGACAGATGCACCAAGGGTCAAAATTTAGTTTCAAAGTGGTTGGTTCTGTGGTATTGGAGGTTAAAAAGGTGGGGACAACCCTCCACTTGGATACATGTGTGTACTCACACATGTATTTCCCCTTTCTCTCACTGATACAAAATACAAAAGCCTTGGGCAATGTCCTAACTAATCACATATATGCCTCTTATGAAGCAAACAAGTGTTTGTCATGCTGGGAGACGAGTACATGTATTATACTGTTCCTCACTGTGATTAGAATGGAAAGAGCAACAGGAGCTCTCACTGTTGTATGTAAAGAAGTGAAGGATCCCTCCTTGCAGAAAAGCAGGTTTTTACTTGAATGAGAGAATGAGGGAAAGGCCATTACTATGGTTATTGAAGTAGCAATTGTAGCTGTATTTATGGCCACCAAGAAAAATTGCTGTACAGAAATTCATAGTAGGGCAAGGACAGAGATGCCAATCTTTAGGTATAGAATAAGAGGATTGTTTGAAGACTTGGATGTGCTGCCTTTCAGTTCATTTTACCTGTCCTGCTTTTGGCTGGGTTAGAGTTAATTTTCTTTCTAGTAGCTGGTATAGTGTTATGTTTTAGACTCAGTATGAGAAGAATGTTGATAACACACTGATGTTTTCAGTTGTTGCCAAGTAGTGTTTATACTAAGTCAAGGGTTTTTCAGCTTCTCATGCCCAGCCAGCAAGGCAGCTGGAGGGGCACAAAAAGTTGGGAGGGGACACAGCCATGGCAGCTGACCCAAACTGGCCAAAGGGGAGTTCCATACCATGTGATGTCATGCCTAGTATATAAACTCGGGGGAGTTGGCTGGGGGGCACAGATTGCTGCTTGGGAACTAACTGGGCATCGATTGGCGGGTGGTGAGCAATTGCATTGTGCATCACTTGTTTTGTATATTCCAACTCATTATTATTGTCAATATTATTATTATTATTATTATTGTTGTTATTATTATTATTATTATTTTCTTCCTTTTTGTCCTATTCAACTGTCTTTATCTCAACCCAGAAGTTTTACTTTTTTCCCAATTCTCTCCCCCATCCCACTGGGTTGGGGGGAGTGAGCAAGCGGCTGCATGGTGTTTAGTTGCTGGCTGGGGTCAAACCACAACATACCACATTTAATCAATGACCTGAAAAAAGAATAATATTAGAGTGTGTCTGAAATCTAATTGTGCTTGGGTACAGTTAACTAGAATGCTTGCTGCTAGCTTGATGCCAAGAAACTCATATAGCAAATATTGATCCATGCAATTCCCAAAGGAAAAAGGCTTTTTGTCAGGTATAAGGATTTGATGCTAGCCAAAAGAAAGAGGTGAATTTCACAAGAAAACTCTTTTCTGAGTAGTTTTTAGAGGGGATATGCAGGTGTCTCCTGCCGTCTAAGACCTTGAACCAGGAAAGCCGTTGAGTACTTCATAAATCTATCTTATTGAGGAAAGCACTTAAGCACAAGCTTAATTTTTAAACTTCAGTACAAAACTGTCCTTTCTGGAAAAGGTGGCAAATATTTTATGACTTCCAAGGGAATCTCGCCCCAGTAAGACCACATGTACTTCATGTCCGTAACAGGCTTTGTAAATAGTTTACTACTTCAAGACATGAGGAAGTTGTTGTCAAGTTGTTGTCAAGAAGTTGTTATCACAGGAAGTGATAAGAATGAACAAAGGGAGGAAGAGGAATGAGAATAAGGTTGTGGGCTACAGGTGTTTTCAGTCATAAAAAGAATTCCAGTCCTTTACACTAGATTAGCACACATATTTTGGAAGAGTAAAAACCTGCCTTTTTTTTCTGTAGAGGGAGTGCTAGTAACAAACCCATTTACTGGCATTTGTCACACAGTAATACCATGGTCTAATCCACTATGGCATATCTTGAGTGACTAAGACCAATATACTAAGCAAGTTGTGAAAGATTTACAATGTGAAATGTCTGGGATCTGAAAGCAAAATTTAATCTTTGTGATATAAACGGTGTCACAACCCCTATTATAATTATGCACTGAAGCAGATTGAGATGAAGATTTTACTAATACATCTAAACTAACCTTTCTTTGCTGATTTAGACCAGCAACAAAAATCATTTACAGATTCATGCCTTTGTTCTAAGCAGCACTATATTAAAAGAGGAAAAAAAAAAAGAGACAGAGGAAAAAAAAGAAAGGCAGCAATAATAAAAAGTAAGATTATTTCTTAGGTTTACATGAATCTTTTATCCTTCTGTCCATGGTATTGATAAATAAACAAAATTAATAACCATATGGCCTGCTCTTGGACAAGTTACTGTTTAGCCACTATCTTATGAGAAACCCTAGTAGAGAAAGATTTATTTTTAAAGGTAGGGCAGACAATAAACTTCTGTTTACTAGTCATTAATGTGGAGAGACAGCAAGTATCCCTGACTTTCTTTGAAGTTGGAGGAGCTGAGAGGAGCAGATGCTTACATTCCTGAAACTCTTGTCACTGGGTCTTTTATTCACACTTGGAAAACAGTATTAGCTCGAAGAGCTAGTTCACCTGCCTTAATATCCCTCTTGTGGTCCTCAGGTGGGGTGGGATTTTCCAGAATTCTGAATTTAGCTTCATATCAGTCTCAGGAACCTGAAAGTTCCCATATGTACCCTCTGAAAATTTCTTAATGATGTATATATGTTCATATATAGAGATGTACTTGCATATATTTAAATTTTATTAACTATTGCAGTGATTTGTTGTAGTACTTGGCCCAAGTGGCTGTGATCTAAACTTGCATACTGCATGCTTTATGAAGGCTACAGCACTCTCACTGAGTGCTAAGGAATGCTAGTAAGAGGCTCACAATACTTGATTTCTTGCTTGATGATCAAGTTCCTAGTCAGGTAACTGTCAGAGGTAATAAATTAGAGAATCATTGCTTTGCTTTAAAACAAAATCTACAGGTTTAAAACAGCCTTCCTGTGGGAGGGCAAGGGCATAAAACTACTTCTTGGAAGATGCAATATCGTAACTTTAGGAAAGGGATGATAGAGCAATTGTAGGGGTTTAGATTTAGTGATCCTCAGAGGCTTCTTATGGTCTGTTATTCCTGGCCCTCATACATGTAGGGAGAAACCTAGAAATATTGCCTGAATGAATCTGAATGGCTCAAAAAATGCAAAAAGCAAATGAAGGTGTTGTATTTATATAGATCATATATAATCTCTGTAATATTTATTTGGAAGAGTCTTGACGCTTTCTGGTATCTGCCACATGAATTTTGAAGTCGGGACCAGTGGTATTGTATCAATAACAGAAATTTCACTATTAGTCATTCTAGTGATGTCAATGTACTCCTAGTTACTGTTACTTTAGTTTAATAATTGCAGTAAAATAATGACAACTGTTCCTTCATGAAAGTACAATATGCTGGCAGGTCCTGGGGTTCAGATGTAGGGTCATGACTGATTCAGTAAGAAATAAAAATCATGCTTGAAGTTCTTTGTCTCTCATTCTTTTTTTCCCACAACAGAAGCAGATACTTGCTTGAGAATCTAAAATGAGACAAGGAAATAACAACTGCATTGGCTTTGTGCAAATCATCACCTGGACTTATTGCATAAATTAATAATGAATCATGTCTACTAAGTGAAGTTTCTTAGACATTAACAGATTCAATTTTGTATTGGTTCAAAATCTCTCTAATTTAATCCTTCAAGTGAAGTGGAACATCTTTTTAAAAAATAAACTAAATGGAAAAGGAAAAAAAAAAAAACCACAAACCACAACCCTCCTCTGACAAGCTCTTTGTAATTACAATGGCAATAATTTTTTTAACTTCAAAATTTACATTCCTCCAGACACATTTTCAGAGCCTCAAATTAGAGGGTGTTGCATACCATTATTTGATCTGAATAAAAGGTGACATATTTCAACAAATACTTGGTGAAAATTTCCTTGTGTCCATGTACTTTCCTATGGCAGTCTAATAAGTTGTAGTATATACAATATCTTAAAAAATAATAAAGATATGTTTCCCACTGATATATTTCACTGAATTCTCTGCATGCACTGTCATGCACCAGCATTTGTCCAACATCAAGTTCCCCAACTGATTAATAATAAACACCTTTCCAACCTATTTTCCCTTTGGAGTTTAATGTGTTTTTTTCCTCTTTTTCCTGTATGTCAACGTGGGTGCAACTTTATCAGGGCTGCTTATATATATTCTACAGCTAGTGTGTTATGAACTTACTCTGGACAGGAAGGGATTTTTTTTGTTCACTCTGAACTTTGTAATCTACTTTCACTAACTACAGCACTTTCTATATTTATGGGACAATTTCTGTTGTTTTATAGGTTCTAAGACTGATTTAATGTCTTAAATTCAATTTGCCTATTCTTTTCCAAAGCTGTTTGTTCTACATACTACAAAGTAATAGCAATTATATCTATTGCATAATAAAAACCAAAGGGAAAAGATAAAACTATCTTTCCTATAAAGATTTTCAGTGATTAAGCTGTTGAGATTTCACTGTCTGTAAGAGAAATAAGGTACCTTGGGGAGAGATCAATGTATAAGAGGAACAACATGCCTGAAAGCATTGGACAACATTAACCTGTGTTTCTAGAGCTGTTCCAAGCCTGGCAAAGTCTTACCCATATATTGTAGATGTGTTGTTTTATAGAGAGTGTAATTTTAACTTTGAAACAAGGAAAAGAGCAGTTTCTTCATTGCTTGGAGACTTTGAGTCAAGATTGGTACCTTTTTTGACAGAAATGTTACTGCTGTTATGTTCATACAGGCTTTAGTAGTAGGTCATGCTAGTGAGTATAATAACGCCTTTTTTGGGGACATGCCAGTTTTTACTGTGTCTAGCTAATGAACTGGTGGTGTCTGAAATCCCTATTGTGTGTTGTGTGACCTTGTGTTGTTTGAAGTGGTAGATGGTACTGTGTTATCATTGGAGAATAACACTGATAGGCTTTTCTCCTTGGCACGAAATCTGCTTTTCCCTTTTAAGGGTTTCTTCAAAGATGTTTTATGACACTTTTTCTTGGGTGGAGTTTTCATAACGTTATTTTGAGGGGATTGATTCCATCAACTTTTTAAAGACTTGGCAGTCCTGTTGGCTTTTTTTTTCTAAATGCAGTGCAAGAAATAGCAAAAGAGAACTAGTCAGTAGGTCTTTTCTAAAAACTGATTGACATTTCCCTGACTTTACTGAGACCATTTCTATGATTACAATTACAAAAAAATCCTGATTTATTTCTGCCCCGCTCCCCAAATATTCCCTCTGAGGCTGGAATAGCTCTCTTAAAACAGTGGAAATGGAAGAAAACATTTAATCTAAAGAATAATGTTGTTACTAGGAAAAAGTGGAAACAGAAAAATGTATTTAGGTGGTGTATTAGGAGAAAATTTCAGTTAATCCTAGAGCAGTCTTCCAATGGGACCAACAGGCTAATTGGTCTAGAGATTAAATAGATGAGTTGTTTGCAAAAATTTCAAGGTAAGTGCTTTCAGGAGGATTCTAGGTTACTGGTCCATAAGGTTCTTACAGGTGCTCTTATACAGAGTTCAGATCAAAATTTTAGTGGTAAATAGAAGAAATTCCAAAACTGTGAAAGTGGCTCAGCACTAAACTCTCTAGAAAAGCTAACTCTACCAAAGGCCCATACCAAATGCTTTAGAGGGAGGTATTAGAACCTTGGAGCAGAATATGTACCTCATATCACACTGAATCCTCGTTGTTAGTATTTGTGATGGGCTTTAGCCTTCCAACTTAAGATTTAATATATCTTCCAAATATACAAACTGTGTAGCTCTGATAGACAGACTAGAGAGCAGCTATATGGTGTTTCTTGCTTCAGTCATGTTTATGTGTGTGATGATCAGGATGCTGCTGTTTGCTCTCAGTAGTGCTGTTCTCCACTTGAAAAAATCAATTCCATAACTAGCACCAGAAATGTGCCCTCTTGGAGACAGATGGCCAGTGGTGTAAGGACATGGATATGCTCTGAGCCCTTGCTGTGGTCTTGCTTGGGAACTTGACTTCATCTTGCTATCTGTGCTGTACCTTTTCTAGGGGCAAATAGGAGATATTTAACTTAGGCTGCCACTTTCCGTTACTACTGAAGGTGGTAGCTTTGTGTTTAAGAGATCTAGAGTGGAAGGCAGCATGGGCTTTGCTCTTTCACATAGTACATTTACCATAATTTCCTTCTCCTGTTGTGAAACAAACCTTATACACAGAAGAATTCCCCTTTCACTTTATTAGGGCTCAGATTTCACTTACTCGTCACTAAAGATAGAAGAATCTGTTCTCGACTGATACACAGCAACTGAGCCGCAAAATATGCCTTTGAACAGCATGATTCAGAGAAAATGGACCTAATTCCATAAAGATTTCAGAAGTTGCTCAGATGGATTTTCATCTGATGGCAAAGACAGGCAAGCATCAAGGGAAAAGAGCTAGCACAAGGTGACAGGAAAGAATGCATTGAGGGAAGTCTTGTTTAGTTCACATTTCATTACAACTTCTGACTCCTTATTTACATTGTACAGATTTAAAGCAAATTCTTCTAGAAGCCTGTAGTGTGATCCAGTTGCCTTCTGTGAACTGTATGTGTTCACAGTGAGGATGATGCAGAATTGGCTTCCTTTATTCAGCTCCGAGCTATTTATGGTTTTTATATTGTATGTTCTAAACACCATCTTAATAGCTTCATTTCAGTTATCTGTTTTCAACCCACCACCTGAAGAGAAAAGCTTAGCTGAAAGCTGCTTTTTCTGAAACTAGCTAAACAGAAGCTGGATGAGAATATTTAGCTTTCTGACTGGAGAAAAAAAGACCACATGGAATCTGTCTGTCTTCTACCCTCATGTCCTCCATCAGTTCTGGCTAATGGTGACACTATATCCACAGATCCTTTGAAGTGTAAGGATATCCTGGTTTAGAGAGGGAAATGTTAGCACAATTCAAATGAGTTCAAACCAGCTTCTTTAAATAATTTTGCTCAGACTATTGGGTTCGCAGGCATAAGGCATATGTTTGAATAACGTGCAAAGGCTGCTCTTTTATCTGCATTCATTTAAAGTAAATTGTTTCTTGTCCCATGCTCCCCCATGGTTATAATGAATTCAGGGAGATGCTATGTCTAAAAATCTTAACAGCTCAACCTGAAATAGATTACCATCATCAACCTAACAGAATGTTCTTGAGAAAGGCAGACCTGTCAGAGAAAAAAACCTATATAACCTTTGATTTGGTGAGGCTGGGTTTTATTGGGTTTGGGGGTTTGGTGGGGTTTTTTTTAAGATGTGATATTGTTTGCCTGGCCTGTATGCTGCTGTAGAACTGTGAAGATGTTAGTGGCAGGACTTGTCCCTTACTCTGAATGCAGTCCTGCTGTTACTTATATTTTAAGAGACTATACACCTAAACTCAGATGGAAGACCCAGGTCAACACACCTAGGAAGCGATGATCCCTGTTTCAAAACAGGCTGTCTAAGTAGGAAAACAATGGCTGAAAGGAGGAGTTCAGAGAGCAAGAAAATGTTTTCATCAAGGAGGCTGAAATCAGGTCACCTGTCTTCTAGCTCGGCCTGTTAGATCCTGCTCTGTAAAAGCAGGAGGGAGGAAGTAGGCTGTCTTTTGTATGATGCCCTCTGTAATCAAGTTTTTGAAAATAATGAAGAATCAGTTATTAATACAGTGTGAATGAATGGAGAATAAGGGCCAGGTTATCTCATTCACTAGGAACTGATTTAAAAACATGAACAGTAATATGCTATGAACACAAACAGTAATATGTTTTTTCTTCAAAGTAGGAGGAAGACATGAGATATGGTCCTAGAAAGAAAACCTTGGTTTAGAAGTGAGCAAAGAGACCTCCTACTCCAGTAATATAATTTTCCAGTTGTTTAGAATTACTTTGGATATTTGATGTTAGTGTTTGGATTTATTAAACATTTTTATGTATAGAGCTCCATGTCCTGGGTAAAAGCACTGGGGTGATACTGTTTTGAGAATGAAGGACAAAGAGTTTAGGTATGTTGCCTCTGATACTGTTGTGTTCTGCTTGTTACCTAATAGTAATACCTGGCTTCTGAGTGACATCTCTGTCCTTGGAGCATGGAGGCCTTTATCAAGGAAATTAGATGAATTATTCTCTCTTCCCTCATCTTTAAAATAAAGGGAACACTGCCTCTTGTCAGATCAGAGACAAAGCTGGAAATGGAGGGCAGGATATCATCCTAGTGTCCTAAGACAGTTCATCCACACAATCTTTAATGTGTTTGGGAGACTGAGTTGCAATTTGCACCATCTCCCATGGTGTTCATGGCCTAGAAGATCTGCCAAGAGAAGCCTTTTGCTTATGCCTTCAGACCCTTCTACGGAGTTCTAGTTTGCTTTCATATGTGGTATGTCTACTTTAGCCATTTCCTTTACTAGCCTGTTTCTAAAATGTGTGAATTTTTATGGCTGTCCCTTCTTGAAATGTAGGATTAGAGGTTAAGATTTTATTCTTTAGGTTTTTTTAACTGAACCCAAGAATTAGTGACTTATCTGCAACTTCTTCCATAAAAAGAATTGATTATTCAAAGTAAAAAATATGGTATATCTCTCAATATATATAGCATCTAGCAGTAGTCTGAACCTCATTCTGGTTCATACTTTTGTAAAATAGGAGGACAAAATGCCTTGTTTCTCCCCTGGACTGAGCTATGGTGTTCAGATCTGGATATGAGGCTTCACTCTCCTTGACTTTAAAGATAGTTGGGGTTTTTTGGGGGAGAAGTGTGGAACGTGGGAGAAAACTTTCTGAAATTTGCCTTGCAGGAGGAATTGATGTTCTGTTTTCTAACTGGCAGTATTTAGGCATATGTCCTTGTGCAGATTTTGAAACAAGCACAAATGCATGTATTCTGAATTTCATGCGGTCAAAAACCCTAGAAGGTATGTGGTACTGGCTCCAAATCTCTTATTCTGATCCCCAGGCCATATTCCAAGCTCTCTGTATTTTCTTTTTTCTGGGGATTCTTTGTGGAGATTTCTTTTTGTGTGTGTGGTTTTGGTTTTGTGTTTTTTTTTTTTTTAATGTAAGCTTCCTATTTAGATTTTAGTAGTGTTCTTGTAGTATCAGGATGTCTATAAAGAATATGAAATGATACACATAGCTTAGAACATGACACCTAGTCTGCTTTGTTTGTAGTAGCAGTCAGACATAGAATTTTAGAGATCTAGCTCCTGAGGCGAAAAGAGGAAGAAGGTTGCAGACACCAACCCACAGATCTGAGAGTGCTTTAAGAAGCCAAATGCATAAGCCAGTATCCTGAGAGCCTGGATGTCCTTGCACTGAAGTAAATCTCACAAGTTAATGACATGACCTTAATGATCATGTACTATGTTGTGGTAGGTTGAAACTGGCTGGGTGCCAGGTGCCCACCAAAGCAGCTCTATGACTTCCCTCCTCAGCTGGACAGGGGAGAGAAAATATAACAAAAGGCTCATGGGTCAAGATAAGGACAGTTTAATAAAGCGAAAGCAAAGGTTGCACATGAAAGCAAAGGAAAACAAATGATTTTATTCTCTAGTTCCCATTGGCAGGCGATGTCTGGGCACTTCCTGGGAAGCAGGGCTTCAGTACCTGTAGTGGTTGCTCCAGAAGACAAATGTAAAAAAACCCAATGTGCCCCCTTCCATCTCCCTTTACTTAGCTTTTATAGCTAAGCAGACATCATATGGTATGGAATTTCTATTTGGTCAGTTTGGGTCAGCTGTCCTGGCTATGTCCCCTCCCAAGATCTTGCCCAGCCCCAGCCTGCCAGTGGCAGGGGGGGGAAATGTCAGAGAGACATCCTTGATGCTGTGCAAGCACTGCTCAGCAGTAGCCAAAACACTGGTGTGTTATCAGCACCCTTCTAGCTACCAATACAAAGCACAGCACTGTGAGGGCTGCTATGGGGAGAATTAACTCCACCTCAGCCAGACCCAAAACATATGTCATTTAGCAGATAGGATGACCACTTTTTTTTTTGTTACTGAGTAGCTGGCAGATCACTTGAAAAAACATGTATAATTTCTTAGTGTATTATTAGTATTTGTAAGCTTACCAGTGCCCTGAAGCTGTTTCAATATACAAGAGCATGTGGCTTCATGACATGCATATCTTCAGATCTATTGGTTGCTGGTGTGTGGCTCAGAATGGATGCTATTGTAGTTGCGTGAGAAGGGGTGTGGGGGGTGAAAGTTACCAACATGACTAAGTGGAAGATGTGAACCAAAATCTTACCATGTGCCAGTCCAGCATTCTTCTGGAGCTAAAGTGTGTTGTAGAATAGTTGATTGGTTCTCATTGTCCTGGGTTCGGCTGGGATAGAGTTAATTTTCACAGGAAGCTGGGAGGGGTCACAGCCAGGACAGCTGACCTGAACTAGCCAAGGGGATATTCCATACCATGTGACATCATGCTCAGTATATAACTGGGGAGTGGGCTGGGGATTGGTGTGGTGGAGGGAACTTGTGGAGTGTCAGGTTGTGGAGTGGTGAGGAACTGCATTGTGTATCACTGGTTTTGTATATTCTTTTATTAATACTATTGTTATTATTGTAACTTATCTTCTTGTGTTGTCCCAGTAAACTGTCCTTATCTCAACCCACGAGGTTCTACCTTCTTTTTTTTTTTTTTCCTCCTTTCTGATTCTCCTCCCCATCTCACTGGAGGGGGCGGGGAGGGGAAGAAGGAGTGGGCGAGTGGCCTCGTGGTGCTTTGTTGCCTGTTGGGCTTAAACCATACACTCATCTAGATCATTTTTGCAAACACTATCAGCTGAAGTAGGTAAAACCATGTAATTAATCTCCCCCAACACTATTCTCGTGATAGGTACTCTATGAAGCTACACCAAACGTGATTTTGGCCTATTATCCTTCCTCACTCTTCCCTTTCTGTCTCTCTCCTTCCTGAGTGTTTACCTCCTGTGTCCTTTTTACATCCATCAATAAAATGAATTGAGTTAAATAAAAGAAAATTATTACTTTGTCAGAGTGAGTACTGTTCTAGTGGTGTAGTAAAACTGTGGATGTCATAGTGAATGCTAAACCAACATCTAGTGAAAATCATATCCTTTAAAACTCCAAAAACGCCCCAGGAAACATGTTAAATCACTATCCTTGGTAACAACAGGATAGAAATTCTGGAGAAAAGAACCTTAAGTATTCTAAACTAAAGTCTCATTAAATGCTACAGTATCTGTATGCTTTGGCCTTCTGGAAAGGTGGGGAGGGGAGATCTAGCCATAAAATGCATGGCAAATTGCATCATGACTGGTGTAAAATTCTGCCATGTTGCTGAGGGTTACATGGGCTTAAAGATGGGGAGGTATGCTGATCTTACCTATGGCAGTGGGTATCATGGAGAAACAGTGTGCTCACACCTGTGTAACCAGAAGTAGAACTGAATGCTTAGTTGATCAAAATTTTATTAAGATTTGCAGTTTCTTGGTGATTTCTTGGAGCAGAGCGTTGTCAGCTGGATGTGGTCATCAGCTGCCAGTTGGGATTCAAGCCAAATGGAAAACTAGCAGCAAGATGACCTGCTCATAATAAGTAGAACAAAGAGTTTTTGATCCTTGTGTGGACAGCTTAATCTATTTTATACTGCAGTTTCCCATCAGTAAAATGGGGATAATTGCATTCTACTGCCCTCAGGGGTGCTGTGAGGGTAAATACATTACAGGATACAGAGTGTTCAGATGCATTGTCCAAGAGAGCTGTAAAAATACTGGGAAAGAGAATAATTTTCACAGCAAATAGGCAAGTCTGAAGCAGAGAGAGGAATGTGCTAGTCAGAGGCTTTGAAATTTACTTCTCACCCTACACTCAGATTGAGCATACAATTAACAGTAAGATAAATTTAGCACCAAATAAAGGTTTGCTGGTTTTGAACTGGCCTTGTACTGGATGCTGGAGATGATACTGACACTTTCCCACCATCAAAACCATTACAATTCTGCAGAAGCAGAGAAGCTGTCCATAGCTAAGCTCCCCTGGACTATGCCAACACACACAACTATTTGCTATTAGTGTCTTGAAGCTGCAGTATGAATGCATAAATGAATCTTATGCTTTGTGGGGTTGGGGCAGATCCTTGGCTGTGTTGGCCTAGCTAGGAGACACAGTATGGGTTCCCTGAAGTCTTTATTTCCAGGAGAAAATGTCAGAAGATGATTAGATGTTGAGATACAGTAATGATATGGAAATACTTATGGTTTTTGTTTACTTGTTATGCAACAGACAATTTTAAAAGTTCTAGGGCAAAGAGAATCCCACAGTTGCAGTGACTTTTCGAGAAACTCACAAAAGGTAATATATCTTCTATGAATAGATTTCACGTGACTGGAAGAATAGATTTCAGGACACAGGAAGAAGCTTTTCCATTGATTTCAGGGAATGTTATTGCAGGGTGCAAGTGAAAGAAGAATGTGGGCAGCTTTGCACAGAAAGTGCTAAGTGCCTTTCTGACAGAATTTGCAACTGCTAGTGTTTTCTCACCTCTGAACCTTGGTTGTATTGGCAGGCTTGCTGGGGAATACTTCTTACACTGGGTCAAGGTGAAATCAAAATAAGAAATCTTTGCTGTCCCTACTGTGAGAGGTTTGACTTGCTACTATTTTTCCTTTTGGCAGGAGCTTGGAACCTACTGTATCCAACAAATGCAAATGATGTTGCTAATTTAATTAAGCCACATGAAATCAGGAAAATTACAGTCCATGATCAAGAGCAGTTTTTTAATTTTAGGAATTACATCAATAGCTAATTGAAAAAGATTACATAATTGCTTTTGGTCATGGTTTAACCCCAGTAGGCAGATTTGCCCCACATGGCTGCTCGCTCACTCTCCCCCCTTCCCCTCGTGGGATGGGGGAGAGGATTGGAAGGGTAAAAGTGAGAAAACTCATGGGTTGAGATAAAAACAGTTTAACAGGGAAAGCAAAAGCTGTGTGTTCAACCAATGCAAAAACAGGAATTCATTCACTACTTCCCATCAGCAGGTAGGTGGTCAGCCATCTCCAGCAAAACAGGGCTCCTTCACATGTAATGGGTACTTGGAAAACAAACACTGTAACTCCAAACATCCCCCCTTCCTCCTTCCTCCCCATGTCATTTGGGGCCAGCTCTCCTAGCTGTGCCCCCTCCCATCTGTGCAGTTCCAGCCTACTCGCTAGCGGGGCAGTGTGAGAAACAGAAAAGGCCTTGAGGCTGTGTAAGCACTGCTCAGCAGTAACTAAAACATCCCTGTACTATCAACCCTGTTTGCATCACAAATCCAAAACATAGCCCCATACAAGCTACTATGAAGAAAATTAACTCTATCCCAGCCAAAACCAGTACAACAGAAGAAAGAATATGATGTCTGCAAATCTGTTTGCACGATCTTGACTATGGTAGAATCTAAGTTTTTAATGAACTTTCATATGCTTATCCTCAGAGCATCGCAGTGACAGAGGAAATACTCCATTTGACCATTGTAAATCTGAAGAATGATGAGGACAAGGGTCAAAACTTTTCCAATTTAATCACGGGGAAACATGTTGCCACTAGCTGACTGCAGTTCAAGTTATGACCAAAATACAAGGCTTTTGGCCTGCTATCACATTTATTATGCAAGTCAATGTAAGGGTTAATGGAAGAAGTTTAATCTGCAAAATCTTGTGGCAGAGTGGAAAGTGTCTTTCACTCCAAATTTGAGATGTTGGGAGTGAGGCTTGTGACTTCTGCAGTACAGTTTTGGCTCTTCTCTTGTCAGTTCCTGGCTTCTAATGGACTGTTGTGTGCTTCCCTTCTTCCTCTTTTCTTGCCCAACAATAAAACAAGTGAAGGGTGAAGAAAGGATCAGAAAACCAGAGATGCCTTTTCTCTCTCTTCAGGACTAATTTTCTCCAGTTTATGCTACATTTGTGTCAATTGTCAATACTTCATAACTAACTGCCTTGCATTCTTCCATCTCTAATGTAACAGCCATGCAACCTCTGGCTTGATTTATCAATCAGATACCTCAGGACTTCAGAGTGCTGCTCTTTCCACATTAGAAAATAAGTTGTGATACACCATAAACTGCTGCTTTCTGGCTGTTCTGCTGCTTCAGTTCAATACAAATGCTCGCTTGCAGTGACTGCAGTTGTGATCAGGCTTTGCTTAGGCAGCTGTAGAATCCAGGCTAGCATTGTTAGGTCATTATTTGCCCTCACATGTTGATCTGCCATCATGACCATCTGCTTTCGCATGTCCTCTGCTGCAGCAGATTAGATGTACAGAAAAAAAAAAAAGTTCCAAACCTCAAAACTACTACTGGGAATGTACAGCTGTATTCTCTTTCTGACAAGGAAGTCCAGTTGCTTGCAGAGCACTGGTGATTTAGCTGAATTTTCACCTACACAAGTAGTCACTGCTGTTTAGTGGGAAAAATGAGAAAGCAGGGTTCAGAGTTCAGGTCTTGCATCATATTAACCTGTGGCACAAACGGTAGCTGGCAAATTCTATGTGCAAATGCTGTCAGCCCCTGTACAGTTGTAACCTTCACCTCTTTGGTTGGTAGTCTCAGGGAGTAGGTATATTTTCTCTTCCTATATGATTTGGGGCTATTTGAGCAGCAGGAGACTTCCCATTTAAATTCCCATCTCCTTGTTCTGAGGCAAAACCACAACAGATCACAGAATCATAGAATGATTGAGGATGACCAGTGACCTCTGGAAGTCATCTGGTCAAACAGGGTCACCTAGAGCTGGTTGCCCAGGACTGTGTCTAGACATCTTTTAAATATCTCCAAGGATGGAGACTCCACAACTTCTCTGGACAACCTGTGCCAGTGCTTGTTCACCCTTATAGTGAAAAAGTATTTCCTGATGTTCAGGAGGAACGTCCTGTGTTTCAGTTTGTGTCCATTGCTTCTGATCCTGTCACTGAGCACCACTGAAAAGAGCCTAACTACATCTCTTTACACCCTGCCTTCAGGTATTTATACACTTTAATAAGACACACCCCCCCCCAAAACGTTCCCTTCTACATGCTGAACAGTCCCAGTTCTCTCAGCCTTTCCTCACAGGAGAGATACTCCAGTCCCTTAATCATTTTTGTGGACTCCCTCCAGTATGTCTATGTCTCTCAGAGTTGCTCCTGTCCTAACACTCCATACCACAACCTGTTTCACCTCATCTTTCTCTGCTATTAAAGACACTCTGCTTGTCTTTTCAGGTATGTACAAATACATGCATATTTCCCTTTACTTATTTTCCTATGGAATTAACACTGCAACTCTTGACAAAGTTTCTAAGTGTTGATAGACTCAGATGCAAATCCAACTTAAGCTTCTTGTGGTTGTGTGTGCATGTGATGGGCTGCAGCACAGCTGAACCACATGGCCCCATAGGTGGGAGCTTCTGGTACCAAAACCAGGAGGTGCTAGTTCTTGCTCTGAAATCACAAGATACTCCAGTTTGGTGGTGAGATAGACTTATGTCCTCATCATTAAGTCATAGGTGGGGACATATAAAACATGCTTAGGTGTTATGTAGGCACTGCCAGCATTTAAATAATTTCTCTGAAATGCTTTCTTTGCACTAGTGGATGGGTCTAGCCCTTAAAGCTTGATTTCTTTGTACCTAATCAAAAAGGATATTTAGGCATATTTGTTGACTAACAAATGAGCAGGGAAATGGAAATATTTAGTGCCATATTCTGCAGTTTGTGCCAGTGATCAACTGCTCCTGCAGACTTCTCTGGGTTTCCCTCAATAGAAAAAAAGATCAAACCTGGAATTAAACAGTCAGGTGAGCACTATGTGGTGGGTTAAGCTGGGCTAGTTGCTGGACACCCACTAAGCCACTCCCTCACTCCCCCTCGTAAACAGGACAGGGGGTGAAAATAAGAAGAAAAAGCTCATGGACTGAGGTAAGTACAGGGAGATTGCTTACCATTTACCATCATGGGCAAAACAGACTCAATTTGTGGAAAATTAATTTAATTTATTGTCAATGAATAACAGAGTAGGATAGTGAGAAACAAAGACAAGACTAAAACCACCTTCTTTCTGCCCCTCCCTTGTCAACAGGCTCAACTTCCCAACTTCTCTACCTCCTCTCCCCCAGGCAACACAGGGGGACAGGGAATGGGAGTTGTGGGCGGTTCCTCCTCACACTCTTCCGCTGGTACAACATAGGGTCCTTCCCATGGGATACAGCCCTTCACGAACTTCTCCAACATGGGTCCTTCCCACAGGCTGCTGTTCTTCAAGAACTGCTACAGCATGGGTCATTTCCATAGGGTGTAGTCCATCAGGAACATGCTGCTCCAGCATGGGTCTCCCATGGGCCAAAAGTCTCGCCAGAAAACTTGCTCTGGCATGGACTTTTCCCCGTGGACCTCCATGGGATGCAGGGATACAATCTGCTTACCCATGGTCTTCACCACGGGCTGCAGGGGAATGTCACTGGCACCTGGAGCACCTCCTTCCCCACCTTCTTCATTGACCTTGCTGTCTGCAGGGCTTTTTCTCTCACACTTTATCACTTTTCTCTCCCAGCTGCTATTGCACAGCATTTTTTAACCTTTCTTAAATATGTTATCACAGTGGCACTACCAACATTGCTGATTGGCTCATCCTTGGCCAGTGGCAGGTCCCTCTTGGAGGTGGCTGGAATTGCCTCTGTCTAATATGGGGGCAGCTTCTGGTGTCTTCTCACAGAAACCACCCCTGCAGCCCCCTCCTGCTACCAAAATCTTGCCACATGAACCCAATAAAGACTGTTAAATTTTAGGCTCCTTTTACAGGATCTTGTGATTATTTTGTCAGTCCTCTAACTTTTGTGCAGCTAAAGGCTTATAGTTTTGAGCTTAATCCACACATAATAGCAGGACTTTAGGAGCTGGAGATTTGAGAAAGAATAACTGCTGCCAGTTGTTATGTTGTAAGGCATTAGAATTGGCACTATAATAGTGTGGAATGGAGTAGATCACAATGCTATTTTTTCAACCGAACTGGAAAAAGTAGAGTGGGAATAAAGGACCTAACTGTGCCCTGACAGAGACACTGTCCTGGTCTGTCTGTGCTGACTTCAGTGGCATAAACAGGTGTGAGTGAGTTTGGAATAATGCATGAGATGAATAAAGGAATGTGGCAAAGAGAAATTACATTTTAAGTTAAACAGCTGCTTTAAATGTTGCTCTTCAGCCACCCATGAAAGTGTGAGCTGACTCAGGACTGGAATGGCTTACATTTAGAGGTTTTTTGTTGTGGTTTTCTTTTGGTTTTTTTTCTTTATTTTTTGAGGGCTGAGGTCACAATGCCTGTAATGCCTGTATTCAGTATGAGCAGCACCTCCCTTGATTAGTATCCCCATAGAAATCAGATGAGTCCACTTGAGGGGAGCAGTGCCTCACCAGGGTGAAAGAAACCCTTACTGGAGTGTGTTTGGAAGCCTATGCTGCTGATCTTGTAAATGAGCTTCCTTCACAGCTGTACTGTGGAAACTGAGATACGTTTATAAAGCATAGTGTTTCCAACTGAAAAAAATACCAAACACGTTTTTAAATGTTATTTTAAAATGCACACTGAAAGACAAGAGAAACTGTCAGCAGTACTGCAGCTTGATGACAGTTATTTTGATCTTTTATTTTCTTAGAACATATTGCAGGTAGATTCCTGCAGATGCATCCATGAAAATTGTAATTGATATGCAATACTCATTCTGTGGGGTTGGGAGGAAAATTCTGGGTTGTTTTCACAGTGCATGTTTTGCATGTTTGTTTTCAAGCATGACTTTCATAGAGAAGAACATTTCACTTACTGTATGGTAGAAATCCACACATGAAGAGTCTAAACTAATAAACTAAGATTTTACCATGGCATATTCTAGTTTACTCATAATGCTTTTAAGTATTCAAATATTTTAAGCAGGTATCAGATACACAGAAAGCCTTAAGCTCTCTGAGGTATGAAAAAATACAGAGGATTCCCTGGAATGCTGGAAGTGAAATTTAATTATGTGCTTAAAATGAAATACACAAACAGTACACATTATTCAGAATTTTCAGCTGTGCTTTCAAACCTGCTTAAAGGAAATGGATGCTTAAATCTTATTAATCGAATGGGAATTGGGTGTCCATATCTCTAAGCAAGCTCTGAAATTTAAGTCTTTATGCAGATTAGATGTGTTGGTCTATTTGTGCTGGACAATAACATTCTGCTCCTTGATTGAGTGGAAATTATTTGTGAGTAGATGCCAGGAAACAGGATTTCTTTCTTTTGCAAATTCCAAATCGTGTTCTGGTATGGAAGTGTTGGAGCTGGATAATGACAGGATTTTTTTTACTTCAATGGAAATTTTTCATTTCATATTTTCCTTAATAAAATAGAATAAAAATGGGAAATTTTCAACTTTATACTGAGTTGATACCTTGAAGGAGTAGTTCTTCATTGTGCTTCTATCTCTTTTTTCCCCATCTGTCTCCTCTTCCATATCCAATGTAGAAGGGGGGCTCACAAGAGCTAGAAGTTTAGAAAGAAATGAAGAGCATTGTATGCAATTCTATCTGGCCTGAATGGAGGGGTTTTAATGTTCAAAAAAGATGAGGCAATGAACATTTTCATTGTGAAAATGTTGCTATAATTTGAAAACCCCCTTCTTAGCTGCCTTAAATAAAAGAAATAAAAACCCATGCACTCATAACTAGAGTTTTTGGAAGAGGACAAATATTTGCAGGCCCTGCTGTACACTGCCATTTTATCTGTATAAAACTCAGTTATGTCCATTTGTTGGGATATAGCGTGTTTCATGTGACAGTATTCCAGACATATAGTTCAGTAACTTGTGCAAGTACACATTTGGAAGGTTAAAGGTAGGCATTTAAAGCTTTCTAATATTTGAAATGTTAACTTCAATTTAGCATCAGTCCAGCTTTTCACTGAATCACTGCATTGTGCTTTTCATTGCAGCATTCTGACTTCCTCAGGAATCATGTTGTCTGCAATTTAGGCTATTCTAACAATGCAGAGAGGTAACATCACTGTGCGAGCAGAGGGTAGCTTTCAGCTCTAGGCTGCTCTCTTTCTCCTCGTTCTTCTTTCTGGTGTTCAACCTCTCTGTCTTGGTTTTGCATGCTTTCTTGCAAAGCCCTATGGCATGCTTTCAGCAAAGACCTGTTGAAGTAATCTTTTCAAGTTTATGAAGAGTTCTTCCAAAGTAAGAAAAGTGGTCACCACAGACTGAAGAAAATGTGTCATTCCATAAATCAACAAGTGTTGCCCTTTCAGTGGTTTTATTTACCTGTATCACTTCCTCTTTTTTTCAAATCTTCATCAATACTTTTTCTATTCCTTGGCAACACAGCATCTCAGCCCCCTTATTTTAAATTAAAGCTAGCTACCTTTGTCCGGTGTCCTCCTTATATGGATTTGCACAGTCTTTCCTTCTCCTATCTTGTATACATGTGCTTTCTCTGCTTCTGTTTCTGAAACTATGTTTTATTACCTGCATGCCTACACCACACAGGTGTTCTTGTTACCAATGATGCCACATTATCATTGCTTTCTTCATCCTCTAAGGATTAATATAGGGTTAAAGTGAGAGCAAGCATCCCTAGGAAATCAAAGATCTTTTCCCTGTATTATTTATGGGTGGATATAAATAATATTAGTTGTACTGATGATTATGTGAAAAAGACATTCTCCTTCCCTTGAATTAATTAGCTAATGCAGAGCTGAAGGTTGTCCAGCAGACTCACAAAAAGATGCACCATCCTTCTTGAAATTAAAGAGCTGTGGGGGTAGGTAAACTGAAATTTGTTTACAATAAGTAATCACTCTGATTTTAATACATCAGCTGTGAAGCTGTCAGTTTCTTTGGAAAATAGCTGAGGTCATTTCAAAGTTAGCAATTAATTTCTTTCTTATTAATTGATGAATTGGTGGCTATGGATTGCTAACCAAATAGCATTTTTATTATTTATTTTCAATCTTTCTGTTCATATTTATTTAAATTCCCTATTGCAAGCTACGAAGCACCTGTGCTATCTGTTTGCACGCTTACCTCAAAAAAGCCGACTGTTGCCTGGTTATATGAAGATACTCAAGTAGTGAAAAAGTTGTATATACAGTTACACTGGATATTGCTGCTAACCTGAGTCACTTGTCACCCTTTTGATGGATCATATGGCTGAATCGCTCACACAGTTTGTAGCAGAAGTCTTAGAGGATCCAATTTTGAGTCCAAGTGTCCAAGGTTGTGCTCATAAGAATGGTAAGGGAGAGCTTATGTTTTTAATGGCTTTGAGATTAATTTTCAGCCAACCCATGGTTGTTGGTTCTGTTGTGGCCTGTTGTCATCAGCTTTCCCATTCATGTGTGGCATAAGAAATATCTAAAATCTCTTAAAGGAAGTAAAAAGACTCCCTGCAATACTTGTAAGCTTTGGATCAAGACCTGAGAGTCTCTGGAACAGAGCCGCGTCTTTGACCTTTCTTGGCAGGGTTCTTTGTAGTTCCTGCCTGGAGCACAATGGCAGTTTTGAAGTCCTGTGAAGCTGCAGGATGCTCCCAGTTTTCTGAAGCAGAGAAATCAGTGAGGGAGTGAGGAACATGAGAAGGTTTGTTGGCATCACTTAAGAGCAGTGAATAAAAAGGCCACAGTAATTTAGCAATATTTCTGTCAATAGCTGCTTGGATGGTGAAAAGCAAGGAGGAGGACTGGAAAGCCAATAGTAATTTAGTACAATGGATAGTGAATGTTCATGCTTTTATTTTCCAAAAGGTAGGGCTTTTTAGTGCAGGTGTCCATGAATAATGTGAATGTCAGAAGGGGAGATGAACAGTATGCCTGAAAAACAGTGGGCTTGGAGGCTACTCCTGCACTAGCTACAAGCACACAGCCCCCTCCTTCAGAAGCACTCTTAAAGGCATGAACCAACTCCTTTATATTGTTAACAGAACCTATTTGCAGGCCATACCCTCATGTCTGTGTTGACATACTATATGACACTTCAATCTCAAAGGAATCCACTGAAGTATATGAAACTATTTTAATAAACTTTTTACTCTCCTGTACCTCATTGTTCTATCAACAGAAGCAAATCAATGGGAAATAATGTGCAAAATCATCTCTAGTGCAGTTTTCTCCCTTAAAAAAAGAGAAGTGCCAGATGGGCCAGGAGATGTGCTGAAGATTTTGCTGGGACTACTGAGGGACTGTAGTGATTAGGTGCTGCTGCTGTGATGCGTAATAGTATAAAGCTCTAAACAGACACACGAGATATAATTAAAAGTGCAGAAGCGGTCCCTTAAGAGTATGCTGTTTAATCATCAGCTTCCTATCATCATCATCTCATCTCATAGCTCACCAGCAGTCTTGCCGAAACCTCTTTATATTGGGTATTGTGGTGATATGCATTTCAAAACACTGGCAACGAATTTTTGTAGCTAATTTAGAAGGCTGAGTACTTTGCAGGACTTTTGGATATTCAGTTGCAGCACGTCCTTCATAGGGAGAGCTCACTAATCATTCACTGCTGAAAGAAAAACATGTCAAAACTCAATAAAAAATAGAAAGTCTTTGGGGAATGAAGCCTCAGAGAGGAAAGAAAAAAAAAAGAGAAAGACAATACAGTAAATAGGCACTGAACCCCTATTTATCTGGGAATAGTATTGACAGGAAATAAGTGATCATTTGGAGCTTTGGCACTGACAGGTTTACTGAAGAACAGGCCACTGTGGATGTTTATTTTCTTACATTTTCTTCTTGCATGTGGTTTAGTTTAGTTTTCATTGTGAAATGAATATGTCTTATGCTTTTTTTTCAAATATCTCAGAAGCCAAGATGAAAAATCAAGAACATAAAAAAATTCATCAATATAAAATGTTTAAATAAACCCTGTCAACAAAGACAAATGTTAACTGATAGTTAACATAATAAAGGTAAAAATCTGGTTCTATTTTAATAGTAATGTTTCTGTTGTGTATTCCTGTTGATCAAACTCTGGCTTTAGTGAGTTCAAAAATAGCATAACAAATGTGGTTAAATACAAGTTTTCTTGATGTCTCTTGTGTATTTGAGTAATTGACAGGATTTTCATCTTTCTATGCACTGTAATTTCCAAAGAACAACAGATTTAAGTATATGGTGAGAATAACCAAGTTTAATGAGATCATTATAATACTTCTGATGTTTCCTCCAAATGGAAAGCATTTTGCCACCATGACTCATCACAATTCACACACTTTCCTAAGGACTCTTGACTAGATAACAAAACAAACAAAAAAGGCCTACCATCTATTTAGATATTTAAAGAAGCAGGTACATTCTCAAAAGTGCTGAATATTTCCTGGTGGAATTCATCCATGTGTTTAAATAGGCAGATGGATTTTAAGGGCCCAGTGCTTGCAGCCTCTATGGAGAAAGAAAGAAAATGACCACTCATTTTAGCAGGACATTTTGAAAACCTGTCACCTTCATAGTTTTGGCTAAGTAAGAGTTGAGCTCCTTTGGAGATGTGTCCAATGTGAGTACTGAACACTTCGGAAAATTTGGCTGTGTTCAAAGCTCTATTCGATTTGTGGGAAGCTGAACCAGTTTTTCTTTGTTTCTTTTGTCAAACCTAAGAAGTAATTCTCAAACATAGGTGGATATTTTCTGTGTTGGTATTTAATGAGTGAGTGGCAGTAGAAAAGATTGGGGGGCCTTCTTATACACATTAGTATTTAAACCATTGTCAGCAAAGTGACACTAATTCTCAAATTTGCATGTAAATCCATGTTATCAATCATTACAGAGTTTGTGTGAAGTAGTGAGCAGCTGCATTTCCAGATGAAATAAGTAGGCTGCAGACATGCTGAATGTTTTGTGCTGATGGTGAGATATAAAAGTCTGGTGATGGTGATTGCCATCTCAGAAAAAACACCCTTCAGGAGGATTTGAGGTTTCATTTTCAAGGGTAAATATTCCGCTCTGCAGAAACACAATTTTGCCATGGTATTACACATTCCAATAAGCAGATTTTTCCAAATTATGTCTTTACTACATGCCTATCCCATTAGCACAGTCACCTTGTCATTCATATCCCTGTAATGATCACTTCTGACACATTTACACCCTGTGTTTGGCTGGCTGGTTGCTGCTTACTCAGTGGCAAGATTATTGATTGCAGACACTTATTAAGAAAGTACGAAGCAATAAGCTATGAGAGCTGTTGATAATGCAAAAGTGAAACTGGCAATTATATAGGGATCAGGGGGATTATTATATACAGGGCCTGGGTAAATATGACTGATTGCTGTGGCACTGCTGTGATGACTGTTTGAATTAAAATGTATCATTATCGATTTTTTGTTGGGTTTTTTTTTATTGCATTTTAAATCTACATCTTTTTAATTCAAACAGCCTATTCTACACTACAGCTAGAATATGCTACTGTAACTTACTGATTTATTAATATATCCCTCTGTTACAGTATTTTCATCTCTTAGTACAGGCTTTTTTCTTATTTTTCACTCTGCTGCTGCCATTTGAATGAGACACAAATCACGTACCTGATTTTGCATTCTGCCTCTTCCTCTGTTGCCGCTGTTACATTGCCTTTGAGGAGTTTTCTTCCAATCATGAAAAGACAATGAAGAGTGTCTGAAGGAATAAGTGAAAAAAAAAAGGCGATGTATTTTGGTCCCTTTCTTGTTTGACTTTCAAATCTGCCATGAATTGAGCCTCATTTGAAATTTTGAAATTAAAAAACCAAAACAAACATACAAATGAAAGATTTCATCAAAGCAGGTTACTTTAACATTGAATCAGTTTGTTTCAAGTTGCCTTCTGATAGTCATTTTGAGCTTTCATCAGAGCTTACCTGCAAATATTAAATGTATGGCCTTATTTTAGAACCTTTTTTCTGCTATGAATAGTGCTGTTCTGTCACCTCAAGAAGCTGTCTAAAGAAGCGAATGGAAAAATGTTGTAGTTAATAAAAAGGCCCCAAATGTGGCGACTGCTTCTGCTTAATTTAAGGAGGTCTGTGAAGTCTAGGATTTGGGTTTAAAACTAATCATTATTTTTCATTAATTTGGTCCTTTTAGATCAGCTGCTTAGCAAGGGCAGCAGAAAGCATCTAATGTACAGATTACTCTATATTTGATGGTTGTGATGCATGGACCAGTAAGACTTTAAGTGTGCATACAAGTGCACTGAAACTGCTAGAGGTATACTAGTTTAACATGAGTGGAGAATTAGCAATTTTTAAACTGGAATCTGCATAAAGAGATGAAACTCTTGAGAAAGAGCTGAAATTCACCTGTGAAATAACTTTATAGTGATGATGAAACCTCACGTTCCAGAGTGCTCCTTTTCTGTAGGATTTGCAGATGTATTGGATAAAGGATGTTTCAGGAGCACACAGTTAATTCTTCTATCCAATGCCTGCTGCTATGCCAGCAGAAACAAGGTATATCCCAATTTTGCACAAAGTAGTTAATGGAGGGGAAGCCCACGCTTCTGTTAGTGCATGCAGAAATATAGTTTAATTCTGTATATGCAGCATCTCATTCTAAAATCATGGTTGTACTGCTCACATCCTGGTATGGCTACGGTTGTCCTTTGCAGTTGATCTCTGCCTGACAGAGAACCTTTGCTGGGCAGTTAGGTCAATTGCTCAAGATTAAGAAATTCTAAAAGCACTCCTAAGTGCTTTTTGGAATCTTCCAATTAAAAAAGAAGTCACCCTGTCCACTAAATAGTGCTTTCTTTTGTTGTAGTTCTTATCAGTTTCCCCAAATATTGAGCTCTTGGAGGTACAACACAGGCAGTACTTGGTCTTACCCCTTAAAAAGTGTCATAGAAGTGTAATTTAGTGCTTCTGATGTCTAGGAAAAGCCACTTTGTGTATCCTGTTTTCTCGAGAAGCAGACAGTACTTTGTAACCCTTATTGAACTCTAATACCGCGACATATTTCTGTCATAGCAAATACTTTAGAATTTGGTGGAATATTATTTCTTTTAGCAGTGTAGGTTTTATTCTGTTCGTTAGTTAAGCAGATGGGCTCAAGGTTCCCAGCAATCTGCTTCATAAAGAAGGGAGAGATATGAAGACAGTTTTGGTCATGATTCACCCACATTTATTGAACCTTTTTGAGATGTTGTGGAGGCTCACACAATCAAATTAAACTCAATGAAATTTATTCTTCAATCAAAATCATTTGGAACTCCGACAATGTTAGTAAACCACACGTTCAATGATGTAAGGGGAAATTAATACTACACAACCAACTTAAGAATTCTTAAGCTTTAGAAATGATAACCCAAAATGCACACATCACTTACCTAAAAGATGAGGGCTCTCAACCTCGAGGAGTTACCTTGGGTGGCATCCTGACGCAGGGGGAGAGTCCCTGACTGCAGACCCGCTGCTCCAAGGAGGACCGGCTCAATTTGCCCTCTGTCAGTTCTCCATTTATACCCTAGTCGAATCTGACCTCTGGTCAAATAATGTCATGTTAGTCCTCATTAGCTGAGGGCCAACACTTCCTTATTCCTGACCGAAGTGTGTACCTGGTGGTCGTAACCCAGCTCTACTGTGCAAGTGGAGCGGCTCAACCCCCAAACCACGGCTTCTAGGTTTTTTTTCTCTTTTCCATGACCGAGAAGTTTCGCTCTATATCAGGGCATATGTACTTGCCCCATATATGTTTCTTTGTGCAGGGGACAGTGCACGCACAGTCTCATGTCACTTGCCTTAGCTTGTTCTAGGTCACTAGTGAAGGGTTTTGCTTCCATACAGTGTGCTTATTCAAACCCCCACGAGAAGAATTCTGTTCACCTCACCATCATGTATTGTCCTTGTCTTCTGATCCAATTACATCTAGTAACTACAAAGCAGCTCTCTGAAGCTTATATTATTCCCTACTTAAGCATGGGAATTCCCTGTGTATTGGCTTTGTGTGGCAAGGTTTTGCCAGCGGGGGGGGTTACAGGGGTGGCTTCTATAAGAAGCTGCTGGAAGCTTTCCCTGTGTTCGAGAGAGCCCATACCAGCCGGCTCTAAGACGGACCCGCCACTGGCCAAGGCCGAGCCAATCAGCGATAGTGGTAACGCCTCTGTGATAACATTTTTAAGAAGGAAAAAAAGTTGGGACAGACGGAAAACGGCAGCCGGAGAGGAGTGAGAACATGTAAGAGAAACAACCCTGCGGACACCAAGGTCAGTGAAGAAGGAGGGGGAGGAGATGCTCCAGGCGCCGGAGCAGACATACCCCTGCAGCCCGTGGTGAAGACCATGGTGAGGCAGGCTGTCCCCCTGCAGTCCATGGAGGTCCACGGTGGAGCAGATATCCACCTGCAGCCCGTGGAGGACCCCACGCCGGAGCAGGTGGGTTCCCAAAGGGGGCTGTGACCCCATGGGAACCCCACGCTGGAGCAGACTCCTGGCAGGACCTGTGGATCTGTGGAGAGAGGAGCCCACGGAGCAGGTTTTCTGGCAGGACTTGTGACCCCGTGGGGGACCCACGCTGGAGCAGTCTGTGCCTGAAGGACTGCACACCGTGGAAAGGACCCATGCTGGAGCAGTTCGTGAAGAACTGCAGCCCGTGGGAAGGACCCACGTTGGAGAAGTTCGTGGAGGACTGTCTCCTGTGGGTGGGACCCCACACTGGAGCAGGGGAAGAGTGTGATGAGTCCTGCCCCTGAGGAGGATGAAGTGGCAGAAAATAACGTGTGATGAACTGACCGTAAACCCCATCCCCGTCCCCCTGTGCCACTGGGGGGTTGGTGGAGAATCCGGGAGTGAAGTTGTGCCCGGGAAGAAGGGAGGGGTGGAAGGAAGGTGTTCTGAGATTTGGTTTTATTTCTCATTACCCTACTCTGGTTGAGTTGTAATAAATTGAGTTAATTTTCCCCAAGCTGAGTCTGTTTTGCCCGTGACGGTAATTGGTGAGTGATCTCTCCTGTCCTTATCTCGACCCACAAGCTCTTTGTTATATTTTCTCTCCCCTGTCCAGCTGAGGAGGGGGAGTGATAGAATGGCTTTGGTGGGCACCTGACGTCCAGCCAGGGTTAACCCATCACACCCTGCAATCAGTTTTGGGAAGCAAAAACATTTTATTTCCTACTTGTAAGCTGTCTGCTTATGCCAAATTCTAGCCATCACCTGGGAGATTCCTTCATCCTTCAGCTCATGCCTTGTACCACTAGGCTCCAAACACTCCTTAAAGCTTCATATGGGATTGCCCCAGAAACTTGTGGGGACTAGAGCTCTTGTGTTGGGGGCCTGGAACATGGGCTAAGCCTGTTTGCTTTATGAATTTGCAGCTCCATACTGAATTGGATGCTGCTCTACAAGGCAGACTTTTATCTAGAAGTAAGATGAGCTGTAGTTTATCAGAGATTGGCTTTTCCAGTCTTTAAAAAAAAAAAAAAAGATAAAAATCTGGACTATTTTTTAGACTATCATCTGGACTGCTTTTTTGTTTGATACTTTAGCATAAACTCAAGTGTTGCAATTAAGACAATGTGTACTCAGACTTTTATAGAAAATAGAGGCTTAGAGTTGAAATCATAGGAGCTTGATTTTGTATATTGGTGAGAATTGGCTTTCTATCAAGGTGAATATTCCAGTGATTTCATCTTTTTACAGTCAGGCATATGATTTTTTCCACTCATATTTTGAGTCTGAATCTAGAAGCAGTGTAACCTGCTTTCAGAAAAGTTATCTGGCCAGTTTACTAGGTGGAACATGGTGCCTGCACTAGTTGTCTGCTTGGCTTCTGACTGGAATTAGTGAGTCTTTGGCCAGCTTGAATTTCCATAAGAAAAAGTTCTTATTTGGTTTCAAAGTACTGTGTAGACACATTGCTGAAGTCATTTACAGAAAAGCTGGCTGGTATTTTCTCTAAAAAAACCCCTCAGGAATTAAAATACTTAGCCAAAAGTATAACTCTGATAAATATGTCAGTAGTGATAAGCCTCTCCTTGATTCTTGACTCCAGGGTAAGATTTCTGGTTGGAGGTGGGGGAGAACCAGGGGTTTGGTAGTTTAAGCACTTCACTGGATTTTGAGAAACTCCTTCTCAGATTGTTGTGGGTTGGTTTTTTGTTTTTTTTTTTTTTCCTCTCTGCTCCAGATTACAGACTTGTATTTCAGGGGATGGTCTTTTTTCTGTAACATTCCAAAGAAACAAACTACCACTGGCTTTAGAACATTTTAACTACTCTGTAGTAACCACGCTCACGGGAAGTCTGTCATAAGAGGTAAATTGTTTTTTATTCATTGTGAGATAGTTGTATGCCTGAAAGTAGCTACCAAGCATAGCTAGCATAGAATAAGAAGAGACTTGACCTTAATTGGTGTTAAACTGTTTGGGTAGTGGTATTGTCATTGTCCCACCTCCCACTAGCTGTTCTGTGTCTTTCTCTCTTGTGGGGATGAGGGAAATGTGTATTGAATTTGAGGTCTTCAGAATGGGAACATTTGAAAACCTTGAAAGCTTTGAGATGGGGAACAGTTACTGCAGGAGGAAAAGAGAAAGATGGGTTTGATCTGCTTTAGTAGAGCATGCCAGGTGTGTAAAATCTTTTATGAAGGCAGCAGGTTTTTCAAGAAAGCTGTTTGAGAAAACTGTAAGGAAGTGTTGCCAGTGTCTTCCCCTGACCCCCAACCCCAATGTGGGCAGGAAGGGGATGTTGCATCAGAAAACAAAGCAAACTGTCTTACTAGTCAGCTCTGAGTTTGGACTGAAACTTTATTTCGTTATGTGTCTTTGGTGAAATAATTTCAGGATGTCTTGAAAAGCTCTAAAATTCTTAAAGACCAAGGGTGAATAGTCAAGTAAATTTATTGTTCATGGGGTTGGCTATAGTTTGTGCCTGTAACCTCACTGCAAATAATTAAAATGTACTTGCTTCCATTCCATGATGCTTCAGCAGTGAACCAGAACATGCTTCAACTAAATTTTTATAACCTATGGTGGGATGACCCTGCATGGGTGCCAGGTGCCCACCAAAGCTGCTCTATCACTCCCCCTCCTCAGATGGAGAGGGAAGAGAAAATATAATTAAAGTCTGATGGGTTGAGATAAGGACAGGGAGATCACTCAGCAGTTACCGTCATGGGTAAAACAGGCTCGACTTGGGGAAAAATTAATTTAATTACCAATCAAATCAGAATAGAGTAATGAGAAATAAAAACTAAATCTTACAACAGTTCCCCCCACCCCTCCCTCCTTCCTGGCTCAACTCCACTCCCGGTTCTCTTTACCTCCTCCCCCACAAGCAGCGCAGAGGAATGGAGAATGGGGGTTGCAGTCAGTTCATCACACATTGTCTCTGCTGCTCCTTCCTCCTCACACTCTTCCCCTGCTCCAGTGAGGGGTCATTCCCACAGGACCCAGTCCTTCATGAACTTCTCCAGTGGGGGTCCTTCCCGTGGGCTGCAGTTCTTCACAGACTGCTCCAGCGTGGGTCCCTTCCACAGCATGCAGTCCTTCAGGCACAGACTGCTCCAGCATGGGTCCCCCACAGGGTCACAAGTCCTGCCAGCAAACCTGCTCCAGCGTGGGCTTCTCTCTCCATAGGTCCACAGGTCCTGCCAGGAGCCTGCTCTGGCGCAGGCTTCCCACGGGCTGCAGGTGGATATCTGCTCCACTGTGGACCTCCATGGGCTGCAGAGGGACAGCCTGTCTCACCATGGTCTTCCCCATGGGCTGCAGGGGAATCTCTGCTCCGGTGTCTGGAGCACCTCCTCCCCCTCCTTCTTCACTGACCTTGGTGTCTGCAGGGTTGTTTCTCTCACACATTCGCAGTCCTCTCTCTGGTTGCAGTTGTGCAGCTTTTTTCTCTCCCTTCTTAAATATGTTCTCCCAGAGGTGCTACCACCATCGCTGATGGGCTGGGCCTTGGACAGAGGTGGGTCTGTCTCGGAGCCAGCTGGCATTGGCTTTATCAGACATGGGGGAAGCTTCTAGCAGCTTCTCACAGAAGCCACCCCTGTAGCCCCCCTGCTACCAAAACCTTGCCATGCAAAGTCAATACATAACCATAACTCAGTGAAAATATTTCTTACTCCAAACAGACCTACAGTCTAGGTCAGCTGTAAAGCCTAAGGAGGTGAGCTTTTGCAATGAATACTGCAGAATTTAGCCAATATTTTGAAAGAATGTTACAAAGGCAGGCAAAATCTTTGTGTTCTTGACTCCCTGCATTTAACAGGATTCCTTGGCTTGCAACGGGAATAAGGAGTTGCAAACTATCAGGTTAACACCCCAAACTCTAAACAAATCTTTGATTTCCTTTGGCATGTTTGGATTGGGATTGGGACTGGGATTGGGATAGCCAGCCTGGTATGTACTAAAGTAATTAAGAAAGCATGTTCTTAACAACTCCACTCTCCTACCACTTTGAAATTGCAGGTGGGAGAAACAAAAATCTATGGTTAGATGCCCAGCACAGTCAGTATGTATTAGTTGTCTTTATAACCATATCTCTGTACTCTTCTAAGGCTTCAGCAAACTCCTTCAATATTGTTCTTTGGTGATTCTCATAATTTTGCAGGCATTAGGGAAGTTTAACTGTGTAGTATCTTGGGTCAGCTGCTGTGGATTTGACTCCAGCTGAAGCTGAAAGCTGTATGCCTCATGAGATTGAAGGATGAATCTGAGATGAGATGGTGGTCTCTTTTTGATATGCATGGTAGTTTGTGAGGGACAAACTCCTGAAGGTCTCATTGCTTTGTTCAAATCTCCAAGCTCTGCTGTCTTGCACTTCAGCTATTCTATGTCCTCCCAACACTTGCTGTTTACAGACTGTTATGGGTGGTGAGAGCGTTGCAGTCTGTCTGCGCCAGAGCCCTGGGTGGGTTGCTGCAGAGAGAGGACTTCAGTGTAGTGTGGTGTTATGTGCAGGATCTTGCCTCCTTTGGCAAGCAGCACTTGTCTCTCCTGTCCCTCATTCCTAAGAGGAACACACCTGGCCCCTCAGCTTAGGCCTGGCAAAACTTAATTCTGCCTGCATTGCAGAGAAATTAGTTTCTTTCTGCACAATGGAAATTTTCCCTCGCAAGTCAAAAGACTTGTGAAATCCTCTTTGTTTCACATAACTAGTGCTTGCTTATATCCAGCTCCACCTCTTTGCATTTCTTCTGTAGAAGAAAAGTTAATGGGGATGTTTGGAATAAAATGTTCTTCTCACCTCCTTCTTCACACCCCTGTGACCTTCACCAACATGTTCTTGGCTCTGTGGTACGTCTTACCAAGACCCTGGGGATTTGCTCAGATGCTCAAAACAAGAGTAACAAATCCTATTGCAGTCTTTGGGCCTCTCGATGATTATAGTTAGGATATGGATTCCATAGTAATATTATGCTGAAAGATTTACTGAGGCCAAACCAAAGACCTGTGCTCCCTTTTCAAATCCATATCCACATTTTCCTCCTCAGGAACAGTTGGTCTATATGATGAAGGCAGCAGATAAATATTCAAGGTGTGTTCTGGAAAAGCTGAAAGGCCTATGAATCAGTGAACACCTTCCCTCTCTCAGCCCTGCAGGAACAGATGGACTGGAAGATACAAGACATCAGTAATTTATGAATGACTGGGACGCTGCTTCACTTAAATAAAACAACACACAGCATGAAAGACATGGTCTGAGCCTTGTTCCCAGGCCTCCACTTCTGAATTCTTCCATGGAATGTATAGAGTGACTTCTGAGTTTCTGCTTCTAGACTCTGATGAATAATATATTTAAATGCTTTAAGTGTCATTGCTACGAATAGACAGTGGATAGGGCTAAATAAATTAGTCTCTTACATGTGATCTCCAAACTAATTTCAGTGTGTTGGAAGAGTGTAACATGTAATACTGGTTTGAATGCTATAGCTTGGCAATTTCAGGGAATCGTTTGGATTTTTATTATTAACTTTGACCAAACGTAGTTTGGTTTATGCTTCTGCTTCTGATTGTTTTCACCTGGATACAGCAAAATACATACTTTTATGCTTTATTCAGACTTTCAGTATCTAATTTGTTGCAATATATCCATTTAAGGGCTGCAATTGAATAGATTTCTGCATAGTTTCCTGTCCTGAAGTTTTCAGCACTGCTGTTATCTTGTTTCATATTCTTACTCTGTTTAGTTTTTTCATTATAATTGTGTTGTGTAAAAGTGAAATTGAGGCTAAGAAATAATTTTCAGTTTTGTGGGATTTACACTGAATTACTTTTAAAAGATTGTATTCTGACTTTCCAGATTTTCTTTTTCTGAATTACTTTCTCCTATATGCAGCTTGCTCAAGAGTGTCATACAATACATAAATAACAAATATTGAGAGATAATTATTGAAATTTTGTTGATGGGCTGATGGAGCAAGGTAAAGCTTACTCAGTAAACTTGTGTTCTAATGACTGCTGCTGAACTGCATTGCATCTTTAGGAAAGTGACTTAGTGATTTTAGTATTGTCTCACTGGTGGCCAGTGCTCCAAAGAGACCTCCTATCTATCTTGTGTGTTACCTTTTCCTGGGAACCATTCTTCCAGAAACAGTACAGGAGTGTCAAACATCACTGAGATGCAATGGGCGAGTTGGGGACTGGTGTTAACTAAGATTGGAGTGGACTGCAGGTTTGAGACCTGGAATGAGGGAATGAGAAAGTCTCTGGCTCCTGCAAGGCTGTCTGGAAAGCTTTGCTGTTCTTGGCCGTGTGTGCAGGATGAGGTGTATATCCCCCTGCAATGGCTTTTGTAGTAATTGCTGCATTTCAGCTGGAGTTTTAGCTTTTCAGATGCAGGTCAGTTGATGCTGCTTTGAAACTTTTGTTACCTATGTATGTGATTCGTGGGCTCACTGGTGCTCGCTGTATCATTATACTGCTTGGTCCTCTGATGCAGTTTATTACATGCTATTCTGGTACTAGTTGCTTGCTCTTATTGTGTGTACCAGCAAGTGGTAGAGTCTAACAAATATTAAGAGCCCCATTTCCTCAGGTCCATGTGAAATTAAATGCTAGAAACCCCCACAGAAATGTTCTCACTTCTGTTACCCAGCACAATTAGAAATTTGTTTCTAATAAGCAACATAAAAGTCACTTAATTATTTACAGTTGCTGAAGAGGCAATGGTTATTATTGTACAATGCTTAAAGAAGTGAGCAGCATTTTACTAAGACCTGTTATCTTTATCATGCTGTTACTGCATGGAGCCAGTCACACTCTGGATCACTCCTGGGGAAAATGCATCTTTGAGATGCACAGAATGAAGCGCTCTCACACGTTATTTACCCATGTATGTTTAAAAAAACCCCAAAGCTCAGTGATGCAAAAAGGAGGTTATACAAAAAGCTGAAGCTGCATTTCCATGTTCACCTTAATCTAGAGAAGTACAGACTCTTACTGAACAAGGTGTCCTTACTGACTAGCCCCTTGTTCCTCTCTTACCTTCCTTATCAGATTTGTGCATCTCTGTAGTGGCCTCAAGGACAGATCTGATATTGATTGGAAATTCATTTGTCACAGTTTATGTTGTGGATGAATGCAAGTATGAATAGAGTTCAGAAGGGAGATCTGGGAAGTCCTTCTCTTCAATCACTGACACCAGTATTATATTTGAAAAATTAAGTTATTGTTGAATGACTGTTGTTTTTAGGAGCTTCCAGTTTTAGCTACAAGGTTGCAAAATCTCAAAAAAAAAATTACATGGAAAATTAATTTTATTAATTTTTTTTAAATTTTGGAGGGTAGTCTTTTCACCTAGTCTCCTCCTGTTGAAGTTGCCTTCAACAAT
The DNA here is from genome assembly GCF_026419915.1 of Harpia harpyja. NCBI lineage: Eukaryota > Metazoa > Chordata > Aves > Accipitriformes > Accipitridae > Harpia > Harpia harpyja. Next base: position 26,686,460 of record NC_068941.1, on the reverse strand, counting down.
ATATGCTTTCAAAAATTAAAATCTCTAGAGGATGTAGCCCTGAATTTAGAGACAAATATAATAAAGAAAGTGACAGGTTGGTGACATTCAGGTGGGGTTGGGGGTGGGGGTGATAGAGAGGCAAAAAATATGTTGAAGGAAAAGATTATCTTTTTTGTTTTCCATGAGTGCAAAGTTCCTATAAACTGTTCTTTTTGACAAGGAGCAGTGCTAAAGGATTATGATCTTCAGTAATTTACATCTAGGCACATTCTTTGGTACATTACAATGGATATGCAGACACGTAAATAGTGCTGCTTACACATTCTTTTCCATTGAGTGTGTCTGTTTTCCTGAGGTGAGTGGATGCAGTGTTCTGGGCAGCCAGAAGCTGTATACTGTTCTGCATAGTACCATGTTATGTACCAGTTAACAATGATGTTTGCTTATGCATCTGTCATTACCCTGGGTAAAATATATCTACTTGTGTAAGAATGAAAATGGAGAGGAATTTGGTTGATTCTTGGAAACTGTGGATTTTGGTGTCCTTAGGTGCATCAACTATATATAAAATATATATTTTTTAATTGTTAACTCTTACTTTTACCTGTCATCAGATGCCATGTTCAGCCCGTCGACATTCTTCCTTATTTTAACTACTTTTAACTAACTTCCTTAGTCTTGCATTACCTCTATGTTCCTCCACCTTATTGCTTATTCCATTTCCAGGTCTTAAGTGACTGTATTAAGTAACATCAGATCTATTTCAAAACATGGAAAGGCCTTCATCTTTCGAGAAGAGAAAAAGTCCACTACCATAGCTTATTTTTGTCACTTTATGACTTCCCACTCTGTTGGAAAACATGAAAACATCTCAATTCCTAGAGTTCGTGAACCATCAAAGAAGCCAGTGCTAGAGGGTGGATTTCCTCTGTGCTCTGCAAAAGGACAAATAGCCTGAAGCTTTCTTTGGAAGCAGAATACCAGATATTCAGGTGTTCCCTGTGTCTGGGGAAATGTTATCATATACCTTTTATTTGGAATTATTGTTCTGGTAGTTTCTGCTCTTAACATTTGCAAAATGAACAAGGTTTTCACCTCCAACGTGGTTTATGTTAATGGTGGAAGGAGAGAGGGATAATGGCATGAAAATTTTGTGCAGATGCATGACTTATTCTGCATAAAACTACTATTCTGGGAGACTGTGGGCTATATAAAACGTTACAGCCACCCCACTCAGTGTGTATTTTTTTGCATGCAGGGTCTGCTCCTCTTACCACTGAAAAAAATCTATTCAGTTGGTATTTGGATAAGGTTGACTTTTGTTTCTTTTTAGCCAAATCCAGACTGAGCTCCACAAGCCAGAGGCCTAATCAATACCACACTAACTGTTCCATTAATCCCCTTTTGCTGCTATTTCTCTTTCATCTTTCCAGGAGACTGTTGTTACCTCAGAGCAGATAATTGATTTTTCTAGGTAATAAATGCAGCAGCTTATCAGTGATATTTCCCACATAACCCTGTACTGCAGGTCCCTATCAGGGTCTGACAGATGAGAGCTGTTTTCTGATTATTCCAAATCAGTGACTGTATGCTCAGCCTAATGCAAAAAAAAAAAAAAAAAAACTGCTGATGTAACTGTCAAATAAGCCTGACTGGCTTATGCTTAGACCTTTCCACCTCAGATGCTGCAGTAAGACAAGCAAATTTGTATGCTCCCATTTGGCAAGGATTTTGGCACAAATCATCTCATGTATAACGGGCCTAATAAAAAAAAAAAGAAAACTAGAGAAAGAAATTTGGGGCTGGAATAGTTCTTGGACTTAAGGTTTTTAATTCAGGATCTCATTGTATTCATTCCAATTTGTAAACTTATGTAGATGAGAAGAAGTGCAAAGCTTCACCAGCCTTCCTTTCACCATGCTTGACTATTGATAGGGAGTGCAGGAATACGTAAAATGCTATTCCCTCACAGGAAATAAAACCACCTTCACATTAGATATGCTGATGACATTCAAGAGTAATCATACTTCCTTTCATCTACCAGTTTGGAAATCAGTATCATTTTGTCCTTAAACCAGTGCCCATCCCAGAAGTTTCCCAAGGGCCATGGTGGAGTTTAGGCTGGGTTCAGCATTGTAGCAGGAATCTGGGGTAGGCAATTGTCACTTCTTAGCTTTATAGGTTGACAATTAGTTACCAGGTGCACCGGGACCTCTTTTTAAGTAGAGGAAACCAGTTTCTGGTGAACTGCTGTTTTCATCACTAAATTTCCTGAGAAGTTGTTTGAATTTTAATCATAGAATCATAGAATCATAGAATGGTTTGGGTTAGAAGGGACCTCAAAGATCATCTAGTTCCACCACCCCCCTGCCATGGGCAGGGACATGTTCCACTAGACCAGGTTGCTCAAAGCCCCATCCAACTTGGCCTTGAACACTTCCATGGATGGGGCATTCACAACTTCTCTGGGCAACCTGTTCCAGTGCCCCAGTATCCTCATAGCGAAGAATTTCTTCCTTACAACTAATCTAAATCTACCCTATTTCAGTTTAAAGCCCATTACCCCCTGTCCTATCTCTACATGCCCTTGCAAAAAGTCCCTCTCTGGCTTTTTTATAGGCCCCCTTTAGGTACTGGAAGGCTGCCATAAGGTCTCCCTGGAGCCTTCTGTTCTCCAGGCTGAACAACCCCAACTATCTCAGCCTGTCTTCATAGGAGAGGTGCTCCAGCCCTCTGATCATCTTTGTGGCCTTCCTCTGGACTTGCTCCAACAGGTCCATGTCCTTCTTATGTTGGGGACCCCAGAGCTGAATGCAGTACTCCAGGTGGGGTCTCGTAAGAGCGGAGTAGAGGGGGAGAATCACCTCCCTTGACCTGCTGGTCACGCTTCTTTTGATGCAGCCCAGGATATGGTTGGCTTTCTGGGCTGCAAACATACAGTGCTGGGTCATGTTGAGCTTCTCATCTACCAATACCCCCTGGTCTTTCTCCTCATGGCTGCTCTCAATCCATTCTCCACTCAGCCTGTATTTGTGCTTGGAATTGCCCCCACCCATGTGCAGGATCTTGCACTTGGCCTTGTTGAAATTCATGAGGTTTGCAAGTGCCCAGCTCTCAAGCCTGTTCCTCTGGATGGCATCCCTTCTCTCCAGCATGTCAACCACACCATACGGCTTGGTGTTGTCAACAAACTTGCTGAGGATGCACTCAATCCCACTGTCCATGTTGCCGACAAAGATGTTAAACCGTGCTGGTCCCAATACCAACCCCTGAGGAAGGCCACTCATCACTGGTCTCCACTTGCACATGGAGCCATTGACTGCAACTCTTTGAGTGCGACCATCCAGCCAATTCTTTATCCACTGAGTGGTCCATCCATCAAATCCATGTCGCTCCAATTTAGAGCCAAGGATGTTGTGTGGGATAGTGTCAAATGCTTTGCACAAATCCAGGTAGAGGTTGTCAGTTGCTCTTCCCTTATCTACCAATGCTGTAACCCCATCATAGGAGGCCACCAAATTTGTCAGGCACCATTTGCCCTTAGTGAAGCCACGTTGGCTTCAAAGTGTTTCTTGAGTTAATCTGTAGCTACCATTTCCCAGTGCCTGGCCCAGCAATTGTTAATACTGTTATGAACAGCATGATCTTAAAAAAACAAAGCCTTTTCTTTTTATTTTTGGGGAGGGAGGGTTGTTGTTTTTGGTTTATTTTGTTAGGTTTCATTGCATCTTGGTCCCCTTTATTGCAATAGAAAAGTGGTACAGTAACTGGTAAGGAAAAAAAAGACCCAACTCATTGAGCATGCTCCAATTATTATAATACTAAAATAAGGTTTGTCTTGATGCAGTATGTAAACATGTGGGAAAGGATAATTAATGCCTACTCTTTTCTCATCAATAGGTCCAAGTGAAATAAACTGGTGGAAGAAAAGTGGAGGGTTGGTTGATTGGGGTTTTGGATATTTTTAATTATTTCAGCCATGAGATTGTCTTCTGGAAAATGTAACCCTCATTTGATTTGTTGTATCACTCAGGTACTCCTTATCTAATGGCAAAAGTAAAATCTCAGTCCTGCGGGTGCTCAGTGAGCATGTTTTATAAGTGCAAGTATCAAACAACATCATTGCTTTTTTTCTGACTAGAAGTGGCAGAAACCTTGAGAGATTCTCTGGGCCTGCTTATGGCATAAAAAAGACTAGCTGTGTTTTGTGAGGGAGACTACAGTCAACATGAAGGCTGCTCAAAATCTTGTTTTGTTGCTTTCCCATTTGAAAATGGACCGTGGTGGTATGAAATATGGGGCAAAATGCAGTTTTCTCACTGTATTGGCTTTGTGTGGCTGGGACAGACAGAAATGGCAGCTGGAGAGAAGAGTGAGAACATGTAGGAGAAACAACCCTGCAGACACCAAGGTCAGTGAAGAAGGAGGGCCAGGAGGTGCTCCAGGTGCTGGAGCAGAGATTCCCCTGCAGCCCATGGGGAAGACCATGGATAAACACGTTGTCCCCCTGCAGCCCATGGAGGTCCACAGTGGAGCAGATATCCACCTGCAGCCTGTGGAGGACCCCATGCCAGAGCAGGTGGATGCCCGAAGGAGGCTGTGACCCCATGGGAAGCCTGTGCTGGAGCAGGCTCCTGGCAGAACCTGTGGATCTGTGGAGAGAGGAGCCCACGGAGCAGGTTTTCTGGCAGGACTTGTGACCCCGTGGGGGACCCATGCTGGAGCAGTCTGTGCCTGAAGGACTGCACACCGTGGAAAGGACCCATGCTGGAGCAGTTCGTGAAGAACTGCAGCCCGTGGGAAGGACCCACGTTGGAGAAGTTCGTGGAGGACTGTCTCCTGTGGGTGGGACCCCACACTGGAGCAGGGGAAGAGTGTGATGAGTCCTGCCCCTGAGGAGGATGAAGTGGCAGAAAATAACGTGTGATGAACTGACCGTAAACCCCATCCCCGTCCCCCTGTGCCACTGGGGGGTTGGTGGAGAATCCGGGAGTGAAGTTTTGCCCGGGAAGAAGGGAGGGGTGGAGGGAAGGTATTCTGAGATTTGGTTTTATTTCTCATTACCCTACTCTGGTTGAGTTGTAATAAATTGAGTTAATTTTCCCCAAGCTGAGTCTGTTTTGCCCGTGACGGTAATTGGTGAGTGATCTCTCCTGTCCTTATCTCGACCCATGAGCCCTTTGTTATATTTTCTCTCCCCTGTCCAGCTGAGGAGGGGGAGTGATAGAACAGCTTTGGTGGGCACCTGACGTTCAGCCAGGGTTAACCCGCCACACTCACTCCTTGTTTTATTGAAATTTTATTCTATATTATGCAGTGAAAATCCAGCTTGTCTTCTTTGTGAAAATGAGATGTTTCTGTGGGTGGTGTGGAACTGTAACAGTCAGAGTACTTCCCTGCCAAGGGTGAGGCAGTCAAGCAGGTGAGCGGAAAGAAACCACTGTGGAGAGCAGCTGAGAGGGTCTCTTGCCTGAAGGAGTGCCATATGGATAGAGCACCAGCCTCCTGTGCATGTACCAACTGGGTTCCAGTTTCCCAGGATGATGTCTGGTGAGCTGAAGAAGCCAGATTGAGCTTCAGTTTTCCACCCAGAGATCACGGATCTTCCCTTCCTGGCAGTTCTGGTGAGAAGAGAAATGAATGACAGAACAGAGCTGCTCAGGTCCTCTTGTGATAAAGGCTAGAGATGTCACCTCATTTCAAATAGGGGATGAGAAATGGAGCTTTGTACAGCAACTGCAAATCCACCTCAGGAGAGCCATGATGCCTATGTCAAACTTATCCTCGGGTTAAGGACACTGTTCCATCCTCCTTCCTCAGGCTGCATAAATGAGAGAGACAGTCATTTGTTTCGTATGTGTATATGAATGCATAATAATGTTTATTAAACATAAAAATGACAGGAATACAGAGGCTTAGGATGTGTTAAGATTCAGGTTTTTTGTACAGCCTCACTTGCCTCCTTGTCCTGTATGTATTATGAAACACTGTAATCCGAAACTTAAAAAGAAGGGCATATATATATATTTTTTTTTTTTTCTACAGGCCTCTAACTCATCCATTGCACAGCTGCACTTGATTGAGGGGGCTGGAGCATAGCTGGTTGTTCACTTCAGAAGACCTGGCCTGACTTTTTGTTATTGAGCAAGTCACTTAAATCTTTCATGAATGGGAACTGTGAGTTCTTCTTTTTTTCATGTTTCCAACTTGAAAGCATGAGTTCTGTTTTGCAGAGGTTCTGAACAGTTACCATTGCTATCAAAGCTACTAGGAGATCTGCTTTGTGTGTGAAATGCTGTAAGATGCTCAACATCATGAAAAATCAGGCAGTAATTTAGGAATCTGCTAATTTTAGATACTTTTGACTTTAACCCTCTCTGCCTCATATCTTAGTAAGATAACAAAAACCACTTGCAAACTTCATAGAAGTTTGATGAAGCAAAAAATAGTTAATATTTACAAAGCTGTCAGAGGTTACAGTGATTACAGCAGAGAAGAAGCCTAGAGGACATTAATAATTTTGCCTTCAGAGCAGGGTTTAATCAGTGCTCAGTAAATAAGTGTTGGCTTTCTCACTGAATAGTTTGAAGGAGGGAGGCATTCCTTCATTGAGTGGTGTCCTAAAAAATCTAGATTTGTTCTTAAAATATGGGTGAAGCTTTGAAAACTCTCCTGAGGTGCATCTCCATTTATTGAAGACTGCATCCACACAGTTAAAATGAACAACTGAAGTGCAGAGATATTAGGCAACTTTATTTGCAGGTAGCATTCCCTCTATCTTCCCCAAATGAGAACAAGAGAAAGAATGAGTGAGTGCAGAATAAAGGGTTCCTATTATCGGCTCTCTTTTTTTGCAACCTGATTTGCACATGCAACTTAACAGATTTTTCTCTTGGAACAGACAATAATTACTATAATCTAATAATTACAAAGAAAACAAATATATATTTTCCATTAAAAAGTAACTAGACTGTTTGTATGCATGACACTGTATAACATAGCTGTTCCTGCTTTTGGAATCTGTCTGGAAGGAGAAGAGACGTGTGTGGGCAACATGAGGCTGGAAAGGGACTGTAAAAAGACAAGCCACATTTGGTTGTGATAATTTCTTCATGTACTGTTGCAAAGATAGAACAGTTCCTTTGCTATCATATCAGAGAATAATTAATTTTGCTTCCATTCTTACTCATGCCACTATTAAATAATAATTAACATAATATTACAAGAAATACCACTCCAGCCTGGCATGTGGCACTGATTGGTCCTGTTTCCCTTCTGAAATATTTATCTGTGAGAAACTGTTGAGCTTGCTTTAACTTGCATTGTTACAACATGCCATGATCCAACACTACCTTCTACACTTTGTCTGCTTTTTTCTAGAAAGTACTAACTCCAAGTTCCAGGTATCTGTCTATCAACATCTTCCTCTTAAAGTGCTCTTAAACTCATTATCCAATTTCAGTCAAATTGGTCTCAAATATTACTCCTTTACAAGTTTTGTAAAAAGTGGCAAGTAGGTGCCAAATGTCCTTCCTGTGGGAACAGAAAGGAGAATTTGATTCTTGCCACTTTTGCTGACATCATTTGGTTAGCCAGTCAGTGTAAATGGAGAGGAAATCTTAGAGAATATGGGACAGAGCTTAAGCTCTGTGCATGTGTGTATGTTTAGGCAGGGGAGAACTGGACATTTTGAGACACGGGAATAGAATCACAGAATCACAGAATGGTTTGGGTTGGAAGGAACATTTAAAGACCATCTAGTCCAAACACTCTGCCATGGGCAGGAACATCTTTCACTAGATGAGGTTGTTCAAAGCTCCATTGAGCCTGACCTTGAACACTTTCAGTGATGGAGCATCCACAGCTTCTTTGGGCAACCTGCTCCAGTGTCTTACAACCCTCATGGTAAAAAAATTCTTCCTTATATCCAGTTTAAATCTACCCTCTTTCAGCTTATAACTATTGCCCCGTGTCCTGTCACTACAGGCCCTGGATAAAACTCTCTCCATCTTTCCACAGTGAGGTCTCCCCAGAGCCTTTTCTTCTCCAGCCTGAACAACCCCAACTCTCTCAGCCTTTCTTCACAGGAGAGGTGTTCCAGTCCTCTGACCATTTTTGTGGCCTCCATCTGGACCTGCTCTAACAGGTCCATGTGTTTATTGCACTGTGGACCCCAGAGCTGGATGCAGTACTCCAGGTGTGGTCTCATGAGAGTGGAGTAGAGGGGGAGAGTGGCATGGGGAGCTCCTGGGAAGATCAGTGAAGACTATGGAAGAAGGTATTCAGATTTTTAGGAGGCCAGATTTCATTACTCCAAACAGCAGTTACTTGTAGGGTCTTTGTTCCTCCCTCCCCTTTTGCCTTTCTGTTACTTTGGGAAAGTCCCGTTGGTTTATGTCAGGTAACTCCAGATCCAGACAGAATTCTGCCTGATGGAGACAAAGAATTGTTCTGTTGGTTGAAATGAACCTACTGATGAAAAGAAGAACAATCATAAACTTTTACTTTTGTCTTAGATACAGATTGGGGCAAATCCTCAGTTTATCAAAATAATCAATGCAAGAAGAAAGTGAAGATATTTTTAACGAAGAGTTGATTGGTGTGCTACATACTGAAGCCTGAACTGTCTGACCTGAAAGGAGAGGAAGGTTCTTGGAAAGCTACAAATGCTGAACAGAAAAATTCAAACCCAAAAAGATGCGCTTTCTGTCCTCAAAAAGGAGACTATAGTCCTAAAACAATAATGCTACACTAAGCACTCCCTCTGATATGGAAGTCATTAACAGTTAGTGCTCATTACTGTTAGTAGCAGTGCTGATTTGCTTCAGTTTTGGACCACATTTGAGCCTTTTCTAAACTTTTACTGCTTTAGTCTAAGAAGTTGCTCTTTGATTTTAAAAAATCTGTTTCTCTCCATTTCCTGTAATTCCTAGGTACTTTCACATGGATGGCAACTCCAGCAGAAGTAATAGGATTTCTCTATGGCTGATGTTCTACACCCTCGCATACTGGGGAATAATTTAGTTTGTATTTATTTATATGTTTAATATTTTTCTTCAAAAGACTTGTGGGTGTTACTGGCCATTAATGCTAGGACCAGAAAGCATTTGCTAGATTGTGCTTACTGTGAACAATTCTTGTGTAAAATTTGGAGAGACTGAAGTTGCCAGATTGGATCAGACCCAAGATCCATCTTTTTCACTGTCCTCAGCCTGTCAGTGGCCTGCTCCAGATGCTTTGGGGAATGGTAAAGCCCCAGGGACAGGGCTACGCTGGGGCTCTACTCTACGCATTTCCCACAGTAAGTCTTACCTGTCTCTAGTCATTAGGGCTGTTACCCTCAAATTGTTGAGGTGCTATATCCTTCCTAAAAATTGTAACTATAGTAGTAAATCTGGATGTTTTTGCTATCTATAGAAACATCCTTCTCTGCTAAGTTCTTAGCTTCATAGATATCTTATGGCAAAATTTCATCTTCTACTGACATACTGTGAGAAAAAAGTTCTCCTTTGTTGTCTGCATTTGTCAGACTTCTCTTTCATTGCAAGTTCTTTTGGTCTTTTTTGAGATGTTCAGATGTGCTGTCTTTTGAATATCTGTATTTTCATTTATATTTATGATGTTCATTCTTACTCATACCCATTTTTAAGGCAAAATATCCCAGTCTTCTCTCTCTTTCTCTTCCACCCTACTTTGAGGCAGTTGCCTGACATGTAGTGACATTCTGTGGACGGTCTTCAGGCATTTACACCAAAGCCTGAATTCTTTCATCACTGCAGAATGATCTATTTTAGGCATTGGCTCTAAGGTAAGCTAAACTTAGGATGCTGTTTCTGCACAAATGCCTGAAATTATAGCATTTAGTGGTGGCTACTCGCAGGTCTCATGTCTAAGGCACTAATTTCAGTTTTGGCAAGTGTCTGATATGTTGTGAATTGTATTCTTCACTGGGTAATGTGAAAAGCATTTAAGTGCTTTTTAAATGACAGCCATTTTTACCATGGGATTGAATTGGATACAAGGTCAAAGATCAAAATACTCATTCTGCAGACTGGAAACATCCTCTCCCTCCTAAGCTGGGCAGTATGGCTTTCATGACTTGCTTTGCCTTTTGCTTGTAATAAGAAGGACAATGTAGCTGTGCCAAGGACAACCCAAACACAAATAGTAATGATGTTGCAATTCATCTTAAGGACTCTTATTAAAGCACTGCAAGTAGGGGACTTCGAAGTAGCTAAGTGCATTATTGACTTTAAAACAGAGCTGTGGCCAATGGGAGGTATAAAATCCTGACTTGCTATAACTGAAATAATCAAAGGCACCTGGAAACAACAAAGACGACATTTAAGTTCACTGAAAATATTCCCACAGTCCCCTTTGGAGAACCTGTAAAGTAATGCAATCTTTGAGAACACGGCCATTTAAAATTCAAAATAATCTCTTAAAAATAATATTTCTTGGTTTAGCATCCTGTTTGCATTAAAAAAATAAAATAACAAAACTAAGTAAATGAATTCATAAAACAAAGCATTGGGCACTGTATCAAAAGGCAGAGTTACACCAATATTGATGCTTTGGGACAGTATCACTAAGCCACAGTTCTGCAAAACAGCCAAAACAAATAAATACATAAATAAATGGGACTAAACTTCAGGTCAAGTGCTGATCTGAGATCAGTGCTATGGACCCAGTGGAGGAGTTTAGCTGAAGATCTGAACTGGTTACATTTCTTTTTTCAAGTATACAGTGTTCATACTGCTTTTCAGATTTTTCAAATACATCTCCCAGGCTTGTGCGATAAACCTTTTTTAAGAAATAAAAAATACAATGACAAGAATGCAATGAGTCAGAACAGCTTCATTCAGACTATTCTGAATGAAAATGATGCAAACAAATCAAGAAAATGTTAAAAGCTTGAATGAAAATAAAGCTCCTAGCTTTGAGCAGTACATTTCAACAAATGGAGAGGACCAAACATTTGAACAACCTGTGCCCAGGATTCATTTGGAAAAAAACAAACAAACAAAAAACCCCAACCAACCAAACAGAAAAAAGCATAAAAAAACCCTTTTGTGATATTTTAAATTTGGAACAAGCAAGCACACATAAACCATAGGGACTAGAAGGTGTTTACATTACTTGTTTCACTTTGGGGAGCTCAGATAAGTCCTTTTTTAATGGTGTGTGAAGCAGTATTATTCTTTTTTATCTGGTAAATGATGGTGGCTTTACATTCACATGAGAACATCCCTCTAGAAGAGCCTGAAAATATCTCAAAGACCAATCAGGGTTGTTTTCACCAGGAAGGTGAAGTATGATATTGAGGTCTTGTCCTGACAGCTTAATGCTAAGCACCTCCCAAGGCACATAACCAGTCACCTTGAAATTGTCATCTTCTGTGCATCTAAACAAATCCGTTTCTGGGAAAATCCCATCTGTCTATTGCTCTGGCTTTTCTCTCCAGATGGAGAAAGCTTTCTAGTGATAGCTGCTACTCAGGCTTGCAGGCAGCCTAGGCCCTCTGTATGTATAAAAGGCATGTTTCTGTCTCTCAAAAATAATCTTAAGGATTTATACTGGACTCGGTTGGTGAACTGCCCCATGTTACAGCTAAAATGGTTGTCCTGTCCCCTTTTGTCAATTAAGGTTACATAGGTGCTCTTAATTCTGGCCTTTCCTAAGGCTGTCATTTTTGAATTTGTAAAACTGATTGGTCTTCTAGTGGACATCATGACTCAGCAGTTCAAAACCAGACCTGTGCTTTGTGCAAGGGTGTCTTAGCTTGCCCTCTGGGATGACCTTCACTATGTTGCTTTGCATCTATGCACCCTGTCTTTAAAGCTGATTACATCACACCCATTCTAAAAAGGGTAATAAGGAGGACCTTGGGAGCTACTGACCAGTCATCATCACCTCTGTGGCCAGTACGATCATGGAACAGATCCTCCAGGAAGCTATGTTGAAGCATATGGAAGACAGGAAGGTGATTAGAGACAGCCAAGATGGCCTCATCAAGGGCAAATCATGCCTGACTAATCTGGTGGCCTTCTATGATGGACTGACTGCATCAGTCCACAAGGGAAAAGCTATTGATGTCATCTACCTGGACTTCTGTAAGGCCTTTGATACAGTCCCTCACAGCATTCTTATCTCTAAATTGGAGACAAAAGGGTTTGATGGATGGACAACTCAATGGATAAGGAATTGGCTGGATGGCCGCATCCAAGGAGTTAGAGTCCATGTCTCAATGTCCAGTAACAAGTGGTGTCCCTCAAGGGTCTTCACTGGGACCAGTGTAGTTGAATATCTTCATCAATGACATCATAGATTGATTGCACCATCAGCAAGTTTGTGGATGGCAAGCAGAGTCGCACAGCTGATATGCCTGAGTGAATGGATGAATTTGGTTTCTGGGCTGTAAGTACACATTGACAGCTCATGTCCAATTTTTCATCCATCAGTAATGATAAGCTAAAGCTAAGTGATAATATTGAAAAATGCTGCATAAGTCTAGAATTATTCTGTTTAACAAAACACTTCTGAATGACCTTATATGTTATTGATTTTTGAAAACTTAAGTACATGATTACCTGATTTAATAAAGTGTCTAAATCAATGAGTAAAGCTGTGAAAAATTTCTATGGTACAGATTACCTGTCCACAGGCTGTAACACCTTCCACTTGTCTGTAACAAAGAGAACCTCAGGGTTTTTGAGGAAAGGTCTTTTTCTGTACTTTTAACATAGAGGACAAAATAATGGAAACCACAACAGAACTGAGAGGAGGACACTGAAAAAAAACAGTGTAGATAATTTACAGTAAAAAGAGAGAGTCATAAATATTAGAAGATTAAAAAAAAACCACAATAGAACAAGAACAGGAAGCAACATATAGAGAAAGATAAGCAAGACATAAAAGGTAAATAAAAGACTGTGGGAAAGAGATATGAAAAGAAGAAAGAATCAATCTCAGAATGTGTTTTAGTCAATCAGACCTAACGTGATGCAGGAAAAAATGTCAGGGTACATAAATATGCCTTTTTTATGTCTCCAAATAAATTCATAAATCAGAACTGATATGATGTGATCCAAATTCTCCAATCACGGGAATCATGAGTGTGGAGCATGTAGTCATGCTAGTCTGCCACAACCTGATTTAAGAACTGCAGTTTTACAATATAAACAATTCCTCAGATTAAGAAACAAGTCTGTTACTCTTGGAAAAGCATGTTTTGGAGTGCTACTAGTTTGCAATCTACTAGTTTACTTTCTTCATTAGTGATTTACATGCAGAAATAGTTTTTAGAGGTTTAACAGAATGCAACCTTAGTTCTTCTCATAAGGATATGCTGTCATCTTGGTGCATGTGATATTCCAGTTGAACACACCTACAATCCCTTGCATCTACAGATGTCATTTTGTATTTATTGTACATCAAATTTGTCTACATTTGGAGGAGAATAAACATGAGGCAAAGTAATTTTTTATTTCCCCAGGTCCAAAGAGAGTTTAACTCACTAGCGTAAATGTCAGGGTCTACAAGATGCGTGAATGTAGGTAGGCAAATTGAATTCCAACCTTTGTCACACTGTCTTCTAATGTATTATTGATGTCTTATTAAATATGTACTCTGGTGGAAAAAATGCTGCAAAAACAATAGGACAAAAATAGGAATGGGGTAGCATCTTTGTCCATTGTATTTGTAAACATCAGGTAATTCTTTCAAAAAAGTTTTGCCCTTAAATCTCATTAAGAGACGTGAAAAATTATTGGAAAGTGTTTCTATTTTTCAAGAAATATCTGGGAGGAAAAGAAAACGTTAAAAATCACTGTAAGCATTTGCAGTATGACTTCTAAGTTCTTAAAATGTACTTTTGTTATACTTTAGAAAAAATCTGCTGACTTGGGGACAGAAACTTGTTTTTTAGTGATGGATGTTGACTTGTCACTGTAATCAATTACCATGAGGAAATGAAGCTTTAAGTAAAATACTAAATATCATGAGATTCATGATAAAAAGGGTGAGAATTGACCACAGTGGGTTCTTGAGGGTATTGTCTGGTGCCAAAAAAGCCTGAATCAACTCTTGCTGTTTTTTCAGAGAAGCCTGCTATACCATGTTCAGAAGATAGAAAAAAGGTGTAAATGTGAGCTGTGATTAATACAAGCCTTTGATATGTGTTGGTTCTGTGCAGTTATTGCTTATGTTGTGCATTCTCCCCAGCAAATCAAAGGAATTACCAAAATGTCTGTAACTATTTTTGCTTAAAACAGAAGACAAACAGTGACATTTTGCTTGGAAGGGTGATCCTGATAGAACAGGTCCTTGCTACAACGACTCACCAGTCTGAACATCATGCAGGCAACTTCATGCTTCTCTCCAGGGCTTGGTAGACTTTTTGTGTTAATAAAGTGTTTCCAGGAGGTTTGCAAGTGTCAACGGAAGCGTGCATGGGGTGGTGCTCTGAATACTTCAACACAGGTAATGTTACTTGCTGTTTCTTTTTTCCACGTGGATGTTAATATCACTGAAATGAAAAAATTGTTCAGTGCCTTAAAAAAAAAAGCAGCTAATTTAGTTGCATTTGATATTTATGATATTGCCAAAGTATTAAATGTGGTGTAGGTACTTTTCCTCTTGTAAAATAAGGAATAGTACTTACTAGAAACACTGTTTAGTCCGAGGCAGCACTTTCACAATCAGTATTAAAAGCTCTTGTGTAGAGTTAGCAACAGGTTTTGACCCTGTCCAGATTTCAATATCCTGAAAAGACTCATGGTGCCACAGAAAAAAGAAAACTTGAGTAATTTTTGTAGGCAAGAATTTTCTTCTGAAGTGTTACAGACTGTCAAGCCTGCATTTGGTTACTTTCTGTAATATTGCATGCTTTGTTCTCCCAAATGAAAGGGAAATTTGATGATGGAAGGATTTGATGCACAGGTCGGTCTGGCCCAATTAACAAATTACCTTTGAATTTGCCAGGTAGATTAAGATTTTTTTATTAATTTGTATTAAAAATAAGGACACGACAGGTCTTTTATTAACTATTAAAATCAGTGGGTTTTTGACGAACACTGCAAGTATCTGCATAGCTATCAAAAAGTTCTGTGTGGAATGGAGATTTCAGAAGACCACAGTGTCAACATGCTGTTCTTGCTGTTGACTTTTTAAGTGTCTAACTTTGGCAAAGGGAGTTGGATACAAAATATTCAGCCAAAGGAAAGACATGTATCATGTTTTTACTGTCAGTTTTAGCATTTATCCTGCTGCCTTTTCCTCAGTAGTGGAGCATCTTCCATGGTATAGTCAATGGCAATAATGAGGTTCGTTTATAGCCAACAGCTCTTGTCAGATGGTCCTCAGAATCATAACTGCCTTTGCCTTAAACCTCGCCAAGTATAGCAGGCATTTTGGCCACAGATCCTCCTCAGGTGTCCTGTGCCTTAGCAATTATCCCCAAGACAGTGGAAAAGCAGATTAAAAAGTTCAAATTTTTTCTTCCATCACTTTTTGTACTTACTGGAGTAGGTGGAAGTAAGTATATATGGTACAAGGAAATGTTAAATTCACAACACTTCATCTTTAACTGAGAAGAAAATATTTAAGATAAAAACAATAGAAAGATTATAAATTGATTTAAAAGCACTCTAAAAGCACAAATACAGCAAGTTGTCTGATAGGAAATAATTCTTATTGTTTTGGATTAGTCTGGATGATGTGACAGTCAATTGCAGCACTACACAATTGTAAATGAAAAAAAACCCCCATATAAATTAGTTTTACTCCTAATCCTACACACTGCAGTGCAGTCAGCAGTACATTGTTAAGTCAATGTGTTGCTAATTCATTGCCTGATGAGGTGCTGGTTGGTTTCTGATCTCGGGGTTGCTATCAGAAAAGGAAAATGGAATCAGTGAATAATAGTCATCATACCCACAGTGATGGATCAGAAATGCCTTCACAACCACTTTCCTCTAAGGTGAAGAGCTGGTTTGTGTTCTGTTGAGATACTGCTTTGAAAAGACATGGTTATTCTTCATAGTGTGCCCAGCTACCCCATCCCCAAGAAGATACTGTCCTTCAGAGGCCTCCCAGTGCCAGAGTGAATGAAAACCACTCAAAAGGACGGACTAATTGTGCATAGTTTTCTAAAACCATCTGTCTACTTGATAGCAGCAAGGCTGAGTCATACCTTTTGTACTCCTCTTTGTGAATGGTGACAGCGTTGCTGTTTATGGTATGAACAAGAGGCAGCCCTAAGGTCCATTTCATTGCATCTTGTGTCATAAATCATTTATACTTCTCTATTAATCTATATAACAGAACATATGTAGTGTTCCTTCAGTAAACACGTTAGTCAGCAAATTCTTCAGTCAATTGTTAAATTATTCAATGGATTTTTGGTGTATTTTCAGTCAGCTTTAATGATAATTAAACCACAAAAAATATTAATTTCAAAGAAACTGCATGGAGAGTTTTGTCCATGCATTAGTAGAAGTAATAATCAATGCACTGAGATTGAAATGTGGGGTTTTTAAAATAAAATTTCTTTTTAGTTCTTTGGAAAATAAAAATGCCTTCAGTGGAAATATTGAAAAATTCTGTCTCGGTCCCAAATTGAAACATAGGAAAATCTAGACATTTAAAAGCATAACATTTTTACATTGGAAATGGGAGATTTCTGTAATTCATGAACACCCAAGAATGATGGATTTTAAAATACCTTATTTTGAAGTTTCATTTCATAACAAATTTTTCCATTTAGGATTGATATTTAACTTTACCATTAAAAACAAAAAAAAGTTTCACTTTAACGTTTTAGTTCTCCATGAGCTTTCTGTTTTAATTCTCTCATAAGAAACCTTTGCTTCAGGATGTGGGGAAGAAAGAGGACAAAACCTCATTTTTCAGCATTTTTAGAAAGTTTGAAGTGATCATGACCTTCCTTTAAAATACATGGGCCAAAATATTCTACCTCAAGATAACTTGCTTTAAAGAATCTTGTTAGATTCTACCCACTCATTTTTAAATAGTGATTTGGGCAAATATGTCATACTTTTTCCTTGCATTTCACTTAGAACAACTGCAGTAACTCAGTAACAGCCAACTGAATTTTAATCAAACATGGCTTATTCTGTGGAACTTGAGGAGGCTTCCAGAATACATGTCAGTTCAATAATTATTTTGTCTCCTGCTTAGATTTTTTCTTCTTTTATCATGTCTCTCATGAGTGTTGAGGACGCTCAGTCTTATGACTTCAAGACAGAATCCCTCTTCACCTCTTCCACCAATTCAAAATTGGCCTCACTTCAACTTAAATTTTCTAGAAAAGCTTTCAAAGGTTAGGTCTTGCTGGAGAAGAATAACCTGCGAAAATATGGAAATTAGTAGTAATTCCTTAGGGATCAATACTGTAAGATTTTAGAATAATTAATTATTAAGGCTTTTTTAATGTTTTGCAGATCACCGGCCAGATTATTGTGAATATTTCACTGAGCATTTTAGGGTAGAATTTTCAACCTGCCATTGGCTAAATCTGCTTTTCTTTTGAGTGGAAGGTAGAAATCATAGTGCTATCAGCTGTGAGCAGAATGAAGCCAGCACTGAGCCGCTGATCCTCTGTCTCATGCTGTTTACACAGCAGGTGTGGGATGAGTGGTCTGCCATTTCTCACCTTCCTTTCCTCTTCCTGATATTTCTTTCAATCTAAACATGTTTGCATGCATCAGTGCTGCGAACAGGCACTTTTACAACATTACAAGATATATAGCCTGATCAGAAATTATAGGGTAGAGCTCAAGGCAGCCAACACTAGAACAAGCCTTATGATACTGTATTTTAGAAGTATTTTAATTTCTTCTAGAATAAAGAAGTGTTGAGAACTTTAGCCCTTTGACGTAGAATTTCTGCTAAGCATAATTTTACTTTTGTTTCATGAAACAATTTTTAGCAATAAAATACATTTAATATTTGGTATACTAAATGCATGTAGGTTTTTTTCTTTTTTTTTTTTTCTTCTGTGTATGGATTTCATATCCTTATATTAGTCTGAGATTTGATTTGATCTGAGAGTTTTCACTATGGACAAACAAACAAAACAAAAACCCAAAATGAAACCACCACAAACAGTTAGATTTGGGTTTAATGAGTTTAAGAGAAGAAAGTACCTTAAGGATTACTTGGTATTATGTTTGATTTTTAGCCAACAGGAGAGAAGTCTGAGATTTAACTGTAGAGGATGAGAAAAAAACCTCTATTAATTTTGCCTCAGGAAATCAATGATTCGAGTTTCAATCTTTTTAGGGGCATCTTTATTCTTTATCTCCCTGTCTGGCCTCAGAAATAAACTCCCCATATACTTTGTCATATGATTTACAGGTTGTTGGTTTGAGGTACAGGGATAGTAAGTCAATAGTCTCTCTCTGAAAATCCTGCTGAGAGTTAGGATTGTCTAATATTAAATGTGCAATCAGAGTCAATCTGCTGTTGACGAGTTGTATTCTCCACTTTGTATAGAAACACCAACTGGAATAATTTCCCTGGAGTGTTCTGAAGGCTTGTCAATGAAAGGCGCAAGGGAATTTGGATGGAGTTCTGGAAAGTCATCAAGGGCATAAGAGTACAACCTTGGTAAATCTTCATTTTTAGTTTCACTGCAGAGGCTGGTTAAGTGATCTTAAAAAGAAAAGGGGGAAAAAAAAGCATGATATTCTTGTATGCTCAATGTTTATATGACTATATATACTGTAAATGACTTCTTATAAAAATGTGCCATTCCAACTGAAAACAGAAGTTTAATACTGACTTCATGTTTAAGGTTTTAGTCCATTTTTGGTAAAAGATACAGGATCTCTTGCCCTATCTTCACTTACCTGACTATATTGTTACCTATAGCAAATTCTTTTCCAAGTAAAACCCTATTACGTTTTTTTCACAAGGTGTTCTTGGGCTAGCCTGACAATATCTCCTGAAACATACAGCAGGGGGAAATTTCAATAAAACTAAAATTAATGTTATGATACTTTTTTAAAAAATATGGCTTTCGACTTCTTGGGTTTCTTTGGTGCCCAAACTGAAACACTTTTAATGAAGTGAGTAGCTTCATTCTTCCTGAGAATACAGCTAAATTAGTATGCCGTAAGTTTCTGAAGATGATTTCTGAAGATGCAGAGCATTTTCTTTTACTTTTTTTTTTTCTCTCTTGGGAACTTTTCAGGACTTTGAAGGGCTTCAGCACAGGAAACTAAATGAGTAAGAACAGCTTATTCATTCTTGTTCTTTTTATACAAGAGATTTTCTTGTATAGAGGAGAACCATATACAGGATTCCAAATGCAGTGAAATTACTATGGACTTTAAAGTTTTAGTTTTGAAAAAAAACCACCATGCAAACTTAGAAAAAGGGACAGGAAACGAGTTATGACTGCAAGCAATGTTTGCTCTGCTCTGTGGGAAAAAATATCAACAGGGGGTTTTTTGGTGAAAAATATGATAGACTTGAGCTGTCAAAATTTTGCTGCACTTTTGAAGAAGGTGGTGTATGAGAAGGAATGACAGAGAACTCACAAGCTTATGCTACCAGCAGCACTAGCTGTGCTGTATCTTTTATTTCTTGCCAAAGAAAGAGAGTGAATATTTTTGAGAAAGCTATTTCTCATTCCAGTAGGAAATTATCAATAACAAAGCCTAACAATGCAAGTTGCTGATGTGAGAGAAGTCTTGAGTTTGTTAGATAAAAAATGGAGGTTGGTGCCCAGAGTGGGTAGCAAGGCACAGGAAAGGGTAATTCTTCACTTCCCAGGAATACAGTGCTATTCTATGTGTGAAAATAATGTCATATGATGTCTCAAAGAAATAAAAATAATAGGCCTCAAACTCAGCATGCAAAATTTGTTAGGAGTTAAAATATTTCTTTTCTGAGGAGACCTGAAGTCATTAGCCCCATGTCTGTTAGCTGTAATTTTATGGATCAGGGGACCTCGGAGAAAGAGTCAGTTATGTATTGCTGCGGCCCTTAACTCTCTTTCCCACTTGAAAATCTTTGCATGAGATGCCTAAACTAAAATTTCATCAGTAAGCCCTTTAGCTAACTTAT